>NC_134536.1:116265132-116612007 GCF_050624435.1 Tenrec ecaudatus
CTGAGTTTTTCCAGCATATTTTAAGGCAGTTTTTGTGGTAAACCTAGGTACCTTGGCTGATGTTCGGGTTGGCTTATACTCGCGTATATACGGTACCTACTTGGCTAACTGACTGGAAGAAATTCAGATTTGTCCCCATTACAAAGAAAGGTGAACCAAGAAAATGAAAAAAAATAAAACAACAACCAAAAACAATGTCATTAATATCACTAGCAAATAAAATGTAATTGAAGATAATTCAAAAGTAGGTACAGTGGTAAATCAACTGGGAACTGCCAGAAACTCACGCCAGATTCAGAAGAGGTTGTGGAACCATTGATTACTTCAGATGGATCTTAACGGAAGAGAGCATACCATAATGATGCTTGCTCGTGCTTGACTGACCATGTAAAGGCATTTGACTATGTGGATCATACAATTCCCAAAGCACGGACGTCAATAAATCATGCCATACTTTGAAAAATAAGTTCTCAAGTGATAGTTGATTAATAAAACAATTAGGACAAACTTACATTTAATTAAAAATCTAAAAATAATCTAGATCCGTGTTTCCCAAAGTGAGCAAAACCGCCCCATGGGGTTATGGAAGGATTCATGAGTCCTGCAAAAACAGATGCCTATGGTTTGAGCTGAATGATGGGCTATGAGATAAAGGTTTTTCATTACCAAGGGGACACTGAGTATGTTTTTTCTTTTCTGAAAAGTGGGAGCTAGGCCAAATAAGTTGGGAACCTAAGATCTAGATAATCATTTTAATATGCTTCTAAAAAGAACTACAATAAGAGCCAGGGTTTATTTCTGACTTTCTTCTTTTATTCATTAAATGAAATGCATTCCAGCAAACATGGGGACTGAAGAAGATGGATGCACCACACATATTGAAATTAAGCTACTTCTGCATAGCTGTGATGAGGCTTAAACATCATGGCACTGTTCGTCCTTAACACATTTCAGTAAAAGACGAAAATAAAAACTGGCATGTCACAACAGAGAATGGTTTCTATTATAATCTAGAAAGAAGGTCTTCTCAAACAAGTTCACAAAAAAATAGTGACTGGGCGAGTCTGTAAGCTGCTTGACTGTGAGTGGAAAATCAGTACACTGTTTTTTAGTCATAATATTTTACCAAAACTTAAACATTATTTTTACAAACATTATATATTTGTGGAGTTTTAATATATTTATTTTTTTAAATTGTCCCTGAAGGATAATCTTTAAAACCTTGAAATGTCCTTGATTAAGGTGTCTTTCATGAAGACTCCTTACAATACATGGGAGTCTGGGCTAATGCACCTCTTGGGTGGGCGCTAGGTCCCTGGGGAGCACTGGCAGTTTTCTCTTAGCTACTAACCAAGAGGTTGGCAGTTGGAACCTACTCAGTGGCACTGTGGAAGAAGGCCTGGTGATTCGCCTCCATGAAGATTAGAGTGAGGAAAATTCCAGAGAAGAGTTGTACTCCATAACACATTCAGTTGCCATAAGTTGGAATCAACTTGATCGCAAAAAGTGGGTAGCCAGACCAGAAACACCCACCATAACATGACCTAACTTCTGAGACTGAGGTAGGGAGGACCTAACTTAATCACTCTGTCTACAGGCAAGGAAGTCAAATAGTTCATGGGGAAATCCCATCCCACTATATTCTCATTACAACCACCCTTCCCCCAACAATGAATATTGTGAAGCTCAGAAAATGAAAAATGAGGCTGTGATAAAGGCTCTCTATGTAGAACCATGGTCTATGGGTGTATCCTCTATGGGTCATGGAAACTCCCAGACCGCACACAATGCATCTCTTCATGAGTACTCTCCTTGAATAGGTAGTCTGGCTTACAATGTATTCCAGTTATAGTGAACCTCATTTAGAATCTTCTGGATGTTTTTGTTGTTTTCTATGTACCGTATAGCAGTAGACAATTTGTTGATGTTCACATGATCAGATATTCACAAACAGATGTTCAAAAATCAAATTTATGAAGCTATGGATAAAAGAAGGCAATATTAATGAAAATGTTAAAAAACAAAACATAGGGCTTCCGACTTAAGGATAGAACCCACTATGGGGGAAAAGAACACGTTCACTGGAAAAGAACACAGCCCTCAATGGGAAAGCACCTGCATAGTGAGAGTTCACTCCTAAGAACAGCACTTTCCTACAGTGTCTACATGGGCACCTGGGAACTGAGACGTGAAGGTAGATAGAAAAATTCAGAGGGAGACTAAATTTCAATGTTCTACTAGAGTAAACAGCATGTTGCTGACCTATAAAAGTTGGTCAGTGGAAAGAAACAGTGAACAACTACAGGAAAGAATGAGCAAAGCACAGATTCAATTAATGGACATAGAACTGTTAGCAAAGAAATTCGCTTTCTATTAGTGGGGCTGGGGCAATGCTAGTACATTGGACCTGGGGTACAAAAGTACGTTGGATTGATGACTTCATACCTTATAATACAAATATTCTGGGTGATTTTTTTACAAAGAGGGTAAAGCTAAAAAGAAATGACATGAATATACTAAAAGAAACAAACGAAAAAATGTTTATAAACCTGTAGGGTAAAGTCCTTCTAGGCGTACGTGCAAATTAGAATCCATAGAGATCCAAAGGAACAAATGTGACCACGAAGAAATTTACCAGTGAGCCACAACCAAAAAGTGAAGCATGATAAATAGAAACTGTTTATTGCGATATATGCAAAGCGTTGATATCCTTAATATAAATAGACTGATAGAATTCTTAACAATTAATGAAGACACATACTCAAATATAAAATTGTTAAAACTGTGTAAGAAGATATTCAAGTAGCAGACAAATAAATGAACGTTGAAATAATTGAGATCACTCAATGTTGGTAGGGCGTAAGAGAAAACAGACTTTCACAGTGGAGCTCAGTGGTAGTGGAAACTGACAGCTTTCCCAGGTGAGGATCAGACAATGTTAGTTATAGTTAGAAATTGACCGTCTTGATACCGTGAACTTATCTTAAGAGAAATAAACATTCTTTGAATTTATAGAGGTATGTATATTTTCAGGCTGGACACTGTACTCTCAGTAAATACACATATTTATAAACAAGTAAAAGGCTCAATATCAAGGCATTACAGTTATGATACACCGATGCAATGAAAATCAGGGTGAAAACAAACCAGATTCAGAACACGTAAAATATAAGCCCATTTATTTATATACACACACACACATACACACACATGCAAACATCTGTAACTATAGTCATTAAGATGACATCAGGCTATTTTTATTTTCTTTTATTTACTTTCTTGTATTGTCTGAATTATTATTAAAAGAAATGTTAATTCCATTTTTTCTAAATAATCAAGTATATTTCTTTTCAACACTTTCAAAAAAGGTTGATTTGGCCTTACACAACGGGGTTTCCGTCATTCTCCTCAAGTCATTTTGTACTATTTATATAAAGCCTAGCGCTAAATAACCCCTCAGGATTCTTGTGCACAGAAAGCAAATTCAGGAATCAGTACTCCTTGAAGCATCCTGTCTTAAAGGGACTTGCTGCTGCCTGAGTGAGTGAGAAAAATACAAAAATGGAAGGTTTTGCCTGGAATTCTATGGTGATCTTATCTTAGTACAAGCATAAAAGTGTTGGGAAATGACCAAAACGGCATGTGGAGTCATCCAAATAACCAAAACAAAATGATCAGAATTCTCAGAAAAACACAAGGTAACTGGAGACAGAAATCAGGATGCCTGCCACTATATCAGGTTGATTCCAACTCAGAGTGACCCACAGTTTCACAGGGTAAACTGCCCAATAGTCTTTCCAAGGCTTTCAATTTTTACAGAGACAAATGGTTGCATATCTATCCTACAGAATGTCTGGCAAGTTGGAACTGCTGACCTTTCTATTAGCAGCCAAGTGTTTTAAACACTGCACCACAAGAAATTATAATAAAATACATTACCACTGAATTGATTTCTGTGACTTGCTGTGACTATATTAGAGTTTTGGGGCTGTAAATGTTTTTAAGACCTGGGTATAAACAAATACAAAACTTCCTACCATGGAGTCAATTCTGATTGATAGTGACCCTATATAGGATACAGTAGAACCATTCCTAAGGATTGCCAAGAGTGTAAACCTTTGTGAGAGCCGACAGCCTCATCTTTCTCCCCTCAGTGTGGCTCGTGAGTGTGAACTACCAACCTTGTGAACTAGCAACCCAATGCTTAGTCCAGGGCTTCGTAGAGACCTGAGAAATTCCTAATAAAGATCTCCCAGCAAGAGGAAATGTTATATAGTAGATGTTGGGTCAATGAAATGTCTGCTTTGGTAGTTGGTTGAATCAAAACAATGCAAATTTGATGCAGATTCATTATAATAAATTCATGATTTATAGATTCACAAATGCTTCTACAATGAAGTCGGGGGCATTTTAGGACAGCGTCTTGCAATTTTCAGAATCAACACGGTGGAATGCAATGACTTTGTTCTCTCACAATATGAACCTTGATGTCAATGTCAGAAACAAATCACTTAGATTCGACTGAATGAAACAAGCCTTTTGCTACAATTCAGGTGAATTAAGAAATAACTTTGCTGAAAGGGACTGAGGCCAAAGACTACAAATTCGCATCTTAGGAGCAAAGATCCGGCATCTTTGTCAGTCCTACATGAGAAACATCATAGGTCAGGAAGACAGCTAACCTCCAAATGCTTGGAAAGGGAGCTAGCTCTACCAGAAAGATATCTGACGGGGCTTCCCAAAATTCAAAGTAAATTCCATCCTCTTTTTATTTTATTTTTCCACAAACTTTTTGAAGCCTCGACATATAGCCTGTCAAATGAGCTATGTGTTATTCAAATGACACACCAGCAACTCAACAACACCAACCTGTCAGAACTAAGGTGCTAATTACCTTAAATTGCTTCTGCATAAAGCTGGTTAATCACAGTGATCTGAATCTAAAATATTGCCTTCTCCTCAAGGTCATCTCAAGGCCAGAATCTGGAACCTCTATAGAATTACATCAGTCAGCAATTGCTATTCCTGATAGTTCTTCTCGTAATGCTTCAATATTAGAGGAATGGAAGATCTCTTTTTAGGAAGAGCTAACTAAGTTAAACTGCAATTCCACAGGCACCATTCCCCTGCCAGGTTGGCACACTGTAGTGGCTTACACATATACATGGCTGTGACGCTGTGACACCAGTATGTCAAATACCAGCAGGGAATCTGTGGCACTGATTCAGTCGGGCTGCCAGACTAACAGACTGGATCTAGCAGCAATTGACTTCTGAAACTCCTGGCCTGAGAACACCTACTGAGTAGCAGCGGACCACTCTTAGGAATACCGTCCAAAGACGAGTCCCTATGGCTGGAAAGTAGTGTTAAAACACGACTGGCAAAGAGCTGCCTCTTCAAAGCAGACAGCATCAGCTTTCAGGACATGGACAGAGGAAAGCCTCCAGACCTTCAATTGCTCATGTGGCATAACTCTGGGAGGAAAAAGCTCGATACTTCCATGAAGAATCAGCACGTGTCATATACAAAATATATATCAGGGAAAAGCGGAAATCAAAAAATAAAGTGGAACACATAAAGACCCAAAGCCTAGAATACTTGAAAATTTGAAAATCATCGAAAATGAAATGGAACAGATAAAGATTAATATCTTCGGCATCAGTGAGCTGAAGTGGGCTGGTAATGACCATTTTGAAAGTGACCAACATATGATCTACTATGACATGAAAGACAAATGAGAGAAGAAACGCTTCATATTCATCACCAAAAGCAACATTTCAAGATCTACCCTAAATTAACACTGACATTAATTGGATAATATTCAGACATGTACAGGAAGACAAGTTAACACATCTGTGAGTGAAATTTACCTAAGACCTAATAATGCCAAAATGATGAAATTGAAGATTGTTGATCAATTCTTGAGTTACTTAGGCATGTAATTATGATGTATTGATAGTTACTGGTGACTAGAATGTAAATTCAAAGAAAAAAGAAAGATATGGGTGGTTGGAAAATACGACTTTGATGAATGAATGCCAGAGATGACGGCATAATAGGATTTTGTAAGACCAATAACTGTTCACTGTAACACCATTTTCCACCAGCACAGGCAGTGATTCTGCATGTGGATTTCACTCGATGGAATACACAGGAACCAAATAGAGCTACAACTGTGGGAAAAGATGCTGGAGAAGCTTAGTATTATCAGTTAGGACACAGGACAAGATCAAAAGTAACTGCAGGACAGACCATCAATTGTTCATAGGCAAGTTCAAAATGAAACTGAAGGAACTTAAAACAAGTCCACTAGAGCCAAAGTATAAGCTTGAAAAGATCCCACCTAAATTAAGAAACAATCTCATGAACAAATTTAACTCAGCGAACACTTATGACCACAGACGACAGGCAGTCATATGACCTGAAGGATTTATGTACGAAGAATGGGGATTTCAGGAATAAAAAACTGAAGGGGGGAGGGAGGAGGGAGCACTAGAACTCACTGTGATTACACAACTCATTTTAAAGGTGATTTAATCATGGGGGGTGGGGGGAGGAAATTTCTAAAATTGATAAGATAATGATTGTACAATTCACTTGATATGATGGAACGATTTAGCTATTGAGTTGTATGATATGCATATTATGTGTCAGTAAAACTGATAACAAAAAATTAGAGGAAAGAAAATGCCAAAAATGCAACAGAAGAAAAAATCTCCAAAGCAAACTCACTGTCAGAGAGTTGGTTCACGGATGTCAGTCGTCTTTGAAATTTGTGCCCGGATGTAGTAAATGACAGAAATGATGACACAAAAGAGCAGACACTTCAAAGGGACGCTCAAGAGGACAAAATAAAGTATTGTAATGAATGGGGCCAAGAACTGGCGTTAGAAAACCGAAAAGAGACAAGCATGACCAGTAGTTCTCAAGCTAAAGAAAAAAAAAATTTGAAGAAAATGTACAAGCCTCAAATGGCAATACTGAAGGTTTCTATGGCGAAATATTGAACAGCAAAAGAAGGTGAAAGAAAGACACAGCTGCTGCACCAAAAATAATCGATAGACGGTCAATCATTTCAGGAGCAGACACGATTGAAGGAAGAAATAAACACAGGTTCGGCTGAAGGCATCGGTGAAAACTAAGGCTTCAGAATGAGCAGAAGACCCGTCAGGTGCTTCAACCAAGGATGCAGCAGCAGCGGAAGCACTCACGTGGCTACACCGACAATGTGGAATAAAGCCACCTATTCCAAAGAAAGGTGCTGCAATAAGACGTGGAAATTATCAAACAATATTATTAATATCACGTGCAAGAAAGTTTTGCTGAAGGTAAACAGAAACAAAAGAACAGCAGCAACACAAAAGACTTGCAGCAGGGCACTGGCAGGGAACTACCAGAAATTCAAGCCAGGTTCAGAAGTCCCTGGGATAAGGAAAACCATTACTGATTTTAGTCAGACTGAAAGCAGAGGATAACACACAGAAGTTATCCGTGTTTCATTGACTATGTAAAGGCATTCACATGTGAGGACAACAAAAAATTATAAATAATAAACACAAAGCAAGGCAGAGCAAAACAAAACAACAAAAGAAAACCAAAAATACCAAACAACAACAAAAAGAAAAGCCTGTAAATAGTTCCAGGTCTGTTTGTTGACTTTTAGGCGTGTTTTCTAGTCGAGTCTGATGGGGTGCAATGCCCTGGCCTCAAAGTCTAGTTTTGCTATTCCCCAGGGAGACTGTTTTTGTGCTTATTATTGTCTCTGCCTGCAGGCAGGATAAACAACCCAGAGGAAAAAACAAAGGAACCAATGGTTCCTGGGGTACATGGGACAGGGGGAGGCCGGGAAAGTAAGTGAGAGTTAACAAACCTAGGGACAAGGGAACAAACAAGTGATCCGAAATCGATGGCCAGGAGGGTGTAAGATCCCTGGTGGGACTTGATCAAGGGCAATGTAACTGAGAGGAATTACTGAAACCTGAATGAAGGCCAAACATGATAGTGGAACAAGATAAAAAAAAAGGAAATAGAGGAAAGAACTAGGAAGCAAAGGGCATTTATAGACGTCTAAATACAGGCATGCACATATGTAAATATATTTATATATGATGATGGGGAAATAGATCTAAGCAGACAGACATTGGGCATCTACTCAAGTACTCTCAAAGCAAGAACACTTTATTCTAATAACCTGGCATTCCGTGATACTCAACTTCCCAACACGATCGCTGAAGACAAAATGAGTGCATAACAAATGTGGTGAAGAAAACTGATGTTATATAAAGATATAGTGTCTGGGGTCTTAAAGGCTTGAAGACGAACAAGTAGCCATCTAGCTGAGAAGCAACAAAGTCCACACGGAAGAAGCACACCGGCCTGTGTGATCATGTGGTATCAAAGGGATCAGGCATCAGGCATCAAAGACCCAGAAGAAAGAAAAATCATATCAATGTGAATGAGGGGGGAGTGCAGAATAAAGATCCAAATCTCATCTGTAGACAATTGGACATCCCCTTAAAGAAGAGTCACAAGGAAGAGATGAGCCAGTCAGGGTGCAGTATAGTACCGATGAAACATACAACTTTCCTCTAGTTCTTTAATGCTTCCTCCCCCCTATGATCATGATCCCATTTCTACCTTACAAATCCAGCTAGACCAGAGCAAGTACCAAGGTACAGATCAGAGCTGGAAACACAGGGAATCCAGGACAGATAAGCCCCTCAGAAGCAATAATGGGAGTAGTGATACCAGGAGGGGAAGGGGAAGGTTGGTGGAGAAAGGAGAAACAGATCAAAATGTTCTACATATAACCCTCTCCCAGGGGGATGGGCAACAGAAAAGTGGGTGAAGGGAGACACTGGTCAGTGTAAGACATGAAAAAATAATAATAATTTATAAATAACCAAGGGTTTGTGAGGCAGGGAGGGTGGAGGAGGGAGGAGGAAAATAAGTAGAAAGAGTTTTGAAAATGATGATGGCAACAAATGTACAAATGTGCTTGCCACGATGGATGGATGTCTTTTGAAAAGAGCTGTATAATCCCCCAATAAAATGATTTAAGATAATTATAAATAACATTGTGAACAACGATCAATGCAGCACACATAATTGTGCACATATAGAACCTGTACATAGAGGCAGCCACTGGAACTGAACCAGAATACACTGCATGGAGTACAATCAAGAGAGAGGTGTGTCAGGGTTATATCCTTTCCATGCATTTATTCAATCTATATGTTGAGAAAGATATTCAAGAAGCTGTACTATAAGAAGAACACAGCACCAGGATAGACAGACACCTCAATAACACCACATCGATCACAGAACCTTGCTTGCTGGAAGTATAGACGACCGGAAGCACTTACGGGTGAAGGTCAAGTTCTTTAGTAAGGATTTTATCTCAATAAACAAGTAAAAAGGAACAAAAATTCTCACAAGTTGTCAAGGATTTCCATTCACTTAGATCCACATCACTGTCCACGGGAAGCAGAGTCAAGAAACCAAATGATGGATTGCATTGGGCAAATTAGTTGCGAAAGGCATCTTTAAAGTGTTAAAAAGCAAAGATGTTACTTTGAGGTCTACCTCCAGTATTTCCAATGACCTCATATGTATGTGAATAAGGACAACTGAAGAAAAATGGATTATTTTGATTGATGGTGTTAGAGAGTGATACTGAATACATTACAGACAGCCAAGAAAAGGAGTGCATTTGTCTTAGAATACAGCAAAATGCTCCTGGGGGCTGAGAAGGTGAACTTCGTCTTACATACTCTGAATGTGACATTAGGAGGGACCGGGCTCAGTAGAAGGATATCATGCTCTTTGAAGTAGAGGTCAACTACAAAGTCGCTTTCAAGGAGATGGCCCTGGTGAGTGCCACAGTGCGTGCAAATGCACACGTGTGAGGGTGGGCCAGGGTAAGGCAGCACTGCTTCTTCGTACACAGGCATCAAGCCGAAACCAACTGACAGCACCTAACAGGAACAACATATCACAGCAATGTTATGTCAACCCGCGGTTCTTTACTTATTGATTTTGTTTCTTTTTTTATTAAAAGATCATTTTATTGGGGGCTCTTACAACTTTAATTACAATTCACACATCAATTGTATCAGGCATGTTTGTACATATGTTGTCATCCTTCCTTTGTAGATATTTACTTTCTATTGAGCCTTTGATATCAGCTCCTCTTTTTTCCCCTCCCTCCCCGCCCACCCTCATGACCCCTTGATAGATGATAAATTGTGATTATTTTTATATATCACACTGGCAGCTGTCTCCCTTTCCCCATGGTTTCTGTTGTTCTCCCGCCTGGAGGTGGGGGTGTGTGGTTATATGTCCATCATTGCGATCAATTCCCACTTTCTCCTCTCCCCCACTCCCCCCTGCCCTTCTGGTATCTCTATTCCTATTCCTGTTCCTGGATTCCATGTATCCTAAGTGCTTATCTCATATCTGTACCTGTGCACATACTCTGGTCTTGTCTGAAGTGAGAAGCAGCACTGGGGTCATGGTAGTGGCAAAAACTAAAATGTCTATTTTGATTCAAGCACGGAGTTGCTTCATTTATGGCAATTAATAAATCATAAAACCGGAATGCAAAGATACTCTTGTTACGTAAACTGCTTAAAAGAGAAATGTTTGGAAGAACCTTGATCTCACTCTCCTTCATCAAGAAAAAAAGAGATGTGAATATCTGATTTTAAAACTAATAAAAACTTCTAATCTCTGCTTCATCAATTTATTGCAATAACTTGGATTTCACAGCAGATAAGCTCCACCTTTTCTATTCCTCCCTTCTATTTATGAGATATGCTGGGCGCAGACTAGGTGCCTGTTACTGGGTGGTGTCCAGTCAATTCTGACTCACAATGAGCCCATGAGACGGAGCAAAAATGCTCCACAGGATGCCCTAGGTGGTGACACACGTAGAATCACCAGGTCTTTCTCCCATGGAGAAATCCAACGTGTGGTATTCAAACTGCCAACCAAGCACTTTACTGTGTGCACTGTTAAGAAGACTCCTACTACATGCTAGAAATTTTTGAAAATGTGACTGGGGAGACCAACACAATTAGTACTACAGAAGATATGTATGGAAGTATGGAAAATAACAGTCTAGGCAAAGATATCAAACTGAAAATATAACAGGACAACTTGCTCTTGTTCTTGTTGCTATTGTTAGGTGCAACCATTTCATTTCTGACTCATAGCAAACATACATACATATATATATATACATATATATATATGTATATATATAACAGAATGAAACACTGCTTTGTCCTGTGTACTTATGTTTGAGCTAATCGATGCAGTCACTGGATCAATCCATCTTCTCCAAGGGCTGTCCCTCTATTTTACCAAACATAATGCCCTTCTACAGGGACTGGTCTCCCCTGACAACATGCCCAAGAAGAAGTCTCATCAACTTTGCCTTGAAGGAGCATTCTGGCTGTACTTCTTCCTAGACAGATGTTTGTTCTTTTGTCAGTCCATGGTACTTTCAATATTCTTGACCAGCACAACAATTCAAACTCAAATGCATTGATTCTTCTTCAGTCTTCTTCATTCAACCTCCAATTTTCACATGCATCTGAGGCATAGGGGAAAATGGCCCCTGTGAGTTACGGGGGCTGGACCTCTTTATGAGTGTTCAAAGTCCCACCTTTTGCCCATGATACATAAAACTACATAATAATTCACATTCAATTATCCAGATATTTTTGGACCTCCAAATTGATGTTTTCCTGGATTATGCCACAATTATAACTTAACATTCCTTAAATGCTATGCTTCCTTTTTAGAAGAATTGCTCAGGCACGATTTCTCCCTTGTATTGTTAGTGCCTGTCCAGTCAAGGCTGACTCACAGTGACTGACCCACGTGGGCAAGCAGCACTGCTCCTGCGGGCTTTCAAGGCCACGACTTTCCAGAAGAAGACCAGGCCTGTCTGCCGAGGTGAATTTAGGTAGGTTTGACTCAGACCTCAGTGCTGAATCACTTGAGCCACCCAGGGCTCCTATTGGTAGTTTACTCTTGTCGAATCCCAAACTGCTGGCCAAATGCACTGGTGTTGCGAGTTGGCATGCGATCTGTTTAATTCTTCTGTGAGATACTCAGCATTGCTTACATTTTCTTTTTACTGTCCCATTATCCTACTCCTCCATACCATGCACCCCCCCACCAAAAAAAAGAGTCACAAAGGAATTCCCGAATATATATCCACTAAGCCAAAGATTAAATACTTAGACCCGGATTTGAAAGTTAACATGACACTCCGAATTTCTCAGATCCAAATTCTTATTAAGAATGCCATTCAAAAAATGTTTTAATAAATAAAAATAAAGTAAAATAAGAATGCCATTCAATGTTCTAAGAAAATTCTCAAGTCAGACCCGTCTGTCCCTCCCTATCTGTATACAATCAAGCAACAGATGAATACTTTTCAGAAGCTTTTTGCCTTATGCAAAAGGACTTTCCTATATATTACATATCACCTATGGTGAATCCAAGCCCATACAATGCAGTGTTTTCATTATCAACAAGAAGATTATAAATATTATCTCAGCTACATCATGGTACCTTTGGTTTCCCTACTAACCAGATTGTGTGTGTGTGTGTGTGTGTTTCTATAATGGTTACACAATAGACTGCTAAGTGCAAGTTCGGAAGTTCAAAGCTACCAAGATGCTCCTCAGGAGAAAGACTGGGCTATGCATTCCTATAAACAACTAGTCTCAGAAATTCACAGGGCAGTTCTACCCTGTCCTACAGGGTGGGATGCTATGAGTCGGCGTGGATTCGCTGGCAGTGTGTGTTGTTTTGTGGATGGGTCACTACCACACAGGCATTGCACCAGTACGAGATTGCAAGGGTGTCCTGGCTCTGTGAGGAGGTGACAAGCAAGCCGAACGCCTCAGGCAGAGAACATGGAAAAGGAGGTAGACATGTTGAATATGAAAATAACCACAACACTGTCAGAAATAAGAGTAATTAAAGAATATTAACATAAAAAACCGAGGCAAAGTACAAACAAATACTAACAGTTTGGATAGTGTCCCCTATATTTTTATACAATCTTGCATTCCTACCATTTCTGCATTAGCTCTAAGGGTCTAGAGTGAGTTGTAGTACCCAATTTTGTTTAATTTTTAAAAAGATCATTTCAAGACTTTTGACTCAAAGAATATGTAAAGTCAAACCGGCTAAGTTTTCCTGATGGTTGTAGAATTATAACATTAAGTTCTAAAATGTTTTTTGTTATTGTTCTAAAGAAGGTCTTTTACATATCATTTAAACATACTTATCAAAGTATATGGAATATAATTTAAATGTGTTGTTATTTAAATGTGGTTTTGACAGCGCAGTCCAGGCTGTTGACAATGACAGTCACTCTACTTTTAGGGCTATCTGTTACCACTTTGTACATGGAATTAGGAGGGACCAATCTGGAGAAAGACTTTTCTTGGTAAAGTAGAGGGTCAAGGAGGAAGAGAGAGACCCTCAAGGCGATGGATTGATTCAGTTGCTGCGACAATGGGCTGAAATGCAGCGAGGATTCTGAGAATCGTTCGGGGCAGGGGAGTTTTCTTCTGCTGCATGCAGAGTTGTTATGAGTCAGAAGCGACAGGAAGGCATCTACCAGCACTAATGTTGCTGGCAATGGTATGCTGTGGCATGGCTATTACAATCGGGTTCTTGCTAAAAGGCTGTCAAGCTAACACTTTCTGCTCTTGTCAGTGTGGCTTTTCATGTATTTTAATTTAATACTTGTAATCTGAGCTGGATTTGGAAAGAAGAGCAAGGAGCTTATTTGAATTATGTGCAAAATAAAGGGAAATAATAGGCTTTGGGATAGGACATGTAGGCCTATTCCACCAATAAGGTTTTCATTGTTGCTGCTACATCTTTGGGGGCTGCAATGGGACTGATGTTGTTTACTTCTGGGTTCTCTGTGTCATACTAGATGGGGGTTATAAAGCATGGAGTCAATATTTAATCATTAAATTTTCTCTTTAAGCCAATGAAAGTGTTTGAACCGATGATAATTTACCTGTGCCTTGTTATTGACTCCAGAACTCATGTCCCCTTAATTCAGGACAGAAACAGCATGCAGAAAGGAAAAAAATACAAACAAGATGTTAATTTTCAGAATAGACAATGCCGTGGTGTGTGAGTGAATGTCAAAATTCTCCAAGGCAACACCTCTAAACAGACACACATTGACTGTGAAAGTAAGGGTCAGAACCACACACTGGCACCTGCACGGAGGAGGGAAAGGATGCACACATATCATGAAATGCACAATTCTCAAGGGAATAAGAGGCAGTCTAATAGATGTTTACACAAGGCTAATATGATGAAGGCTGAAGAGACCTTAAAATGGTGTCACATCTATGCTACCACTGTCCTGAGAAGCTGGCTGCTACAGGTAAACCCAACGTTATTTCTTCAGGCTCAGAAGTGTCTCCTTCACTGTGTCGCTGTAATGAATTCTCTTTCTCATCAATTCACGTTTAAGATATGGTTCTCTCGTCCCTCATCGCTGATGGATTATGAAGTCTAGAATGGTACACTACTTTTAAGACCACGGCAATATATGAATACAGACTCAGGCTTTGGAGTCAGAGACATACCAGCTGCTGGCCCTGGCCAGGTGACTTGAAATCTCAGTGTCTTTATCCGACAAATGGGAAAATAATAACTATCGTACAGTATGTTTAAGTATCAAATGAATTGCTTTGGGCGGGGCTTAGCAACATGCCTAGAAGGTCGTAAAGCTAAGTGGTAAAGCTGAGATTCAAAGCCACGTCCCTAGAAACAGAACCCAGGCTCATCAGCAAGGCCTTAAGCGGTCTCTTCTGATTTATAAAGCTCTTCTAAACCAACAAAGGCATTCTATATTTGAAACCTAACTGCCTAGGGCTGATCACTTTTTTCAATATGCCACCTAATGAGTAGAAAATTTAGGGAGCATATTTTTTATTCTAATCCCCTCCACCCCCCCCCCCCCCCGCCAAATTTACATTAAACAAAAGTTACTGGGGACATATTGTGTTCACCTTCTTTGTATGTGTGCGCATGTTTTCCCGGATACCACCACAAACATATGTTAATTTTCACAAAGTAGATAATATTCTCTCCATTTACCTCAACAAAATTAAGACATTTAAAAGAACATAGATAGACCCTACACGCCATTGGACCATTATTCTACCCAAGGGCGGGGGGGATACCTTCAAGGACTTCAAATATACAAACCCTTGGCAGATCCATTGCATCTTGAATTCAGATATGGACACTTAAGAGAACCGCATAAATCAATGGACGCTGGTGTCTGAAGGCCATGGGCGATTCAAACAGAAAGACACACTCGTAAATAATAGATGTTGAACCAGTGTTTCTTCCTTAAGATAACCCTCCACAAATACATATGAAAGTGCACATGGAAAAGAACACTGTTTCTTTCATGGAAGAATTAAAGAGCAGCATTCTTTTACCATCACACAATATATTCATTCAGGTTAAATATGGTGAAAAGAACCAATTATCTTTGAGCACACGGAACACTTGAAGTGATTAAAATGTCAAATCACTTCCAAGATGGAGAGGAATATCATGGCAAGATTTATAAATACTGAGGCTTCATACAGACGTACGTGTTTTAAAAGTATTCTTCAGAGGCTCTTATGTGTCCTTGTTATAAATATTATCGACAGAGAAGCCCACTTCAGGAAAGTCTTATAAAACAGAATCACCCTGTTCATATATCACTTTGTTCAAGTATTAACCTAGGATTAACTTAGAAAGTGGTTCTGTAGGTAATGTGATTTAGCAGACCCATAGTGCTTTTTTGGTTCACGTGTGCTAGACATATATCATAATCAGAAAGGTGAAACTTAAAACTGTCTTTTAAGAACCACTAAGGGGTAGTTAATAAACACTAGTTCAAACTGCCCCAAAATAGCCAATGTTAAATTACTGAATTGACCCATCAAAAAATTCAGCTCATATTTTAAGCTCTTGAATTTGTAATATTTAAAAAATAATATTTCTTTATTAAAACTAACAAAGAAGTATGATTTAGTCAACTTGAGAAACTTAAAGATTAAATCAACAAGAATATGTACAATCATATTTGGCAAACTAATTTTTCCACAACAGACATTTGTAATTTAAATGATAAAAATATGTACCTATATACTCGAGTATCAGCTGAGCTGAATATCAGTTGAGGCACCTAATTTTACCAAAAAAAATGCATTGAAAATGTGATGGAAAACTCGGCTTACACACGAGTATACATGGTATATAGCGAGTTACTATGCCCTACTGACCCATAGCACTCTGAGGACAAAGCCGGAGACACAGTGGAGGAACCATACCCTATCTGACCCCACCACACTGGGACAACACACTAAAGAGGAGCAACGGGGCAGCAAGCGGAGCAAAGCAATGACATCCCTGGGGAATACCAAAAATAGACTTTGCGGCCAGAGCGTGGCACTGCATCAGACACCACCAAAAAACACTCCTAAACATCAACAAACAGACCTTGAACTATTTATAGGCTTTTCTTTTTTTTGTCTTTGGTTTGTTGTTGTTGCTGTTTCTTTTGTTGCTTTGTTTTGCTCTGTCTTGTTTTTGTGCTTATTATTGTCTCTGCATGTCTCTCTAGATAAGATAGGCAAGATAGACAATCAGGAGGAGAAAACAATGGGACTGATGGTTCCAGGGGGACATTGGAGAGGGGAGGCAGGGGAAGTGAGGGTTAACAAACTTAGGGACTCAGAAGCAAAAAAGTCCACATGGAAGAAGCACGCGGCCAGTGTGATCACGAGGTGCCAAAGGGACCAGGTATAAGGCATCATGCAAAAAAAAAAAAAAAGATATATGTGTGTATATGTATATATGTGTGTATGTATATATATTTGTGTGTGTATATATGTATATATATACATATATATATACACCATATTGAATGAAGGGGGAAGTGCAGAGTGGAGACCCAAGGCCCAAGTGTCGGCCAATGGAGATCCCCTCATAGAGGGGTTTAGGAGAGGAGATGGGTTAATTAGGGTGCGAGGTAGTACCGATGAAGAACACAGCTTTCCCCCAGATCCTAGATGCTTCCTCCCCCCAACTACCATGATCCAAATTCTACCTTGCAGGGCTGGATAGGGCAGAGGTTGTACACTGGTACATATGAGGGCTGGAGGCACAGGGAATCCAGGGTGGATGATACCTTCAGGACCGAGGGTATGAGGGGCGATGCTGGGAGAGTGGAGGGTGAGTGGGTTGGAAAGGGGGAACTGATTACAAGGATCCACATGTGACCTCCTCCCTGGGAGAGGGACGGCAGAGAAGGGTGGGAAGGGAGACTCCGGATAGGGCAAGATATGACAAAATAATGATGTATAAATTACCAAGGGCACATGAGGGAGGGGGGAGCGTGAAGGGAGCGGGGGGGAAAGGACTTGATGCAAAGGGCTTAAGTGGAGAGCAAATGCTCTGAGAATGATTGGGGCAGGGAATGTGCGGATGCGCTTTATACAATTGATGTATATATATGTATGGACTGTGATAAGAGTTGTATGAGTCCCTAATAAAATTTTAAAAAAGAAAAACAAACAAACTTAGGGACAATAGAATAACAAGTGATCTAAAATTGATAGCGAGGGGGGTGTGGGAAGCCTGGTAGGAGTTGATCAAAGGCAATATAACTGAGAGGAATTACTGAACTGAATGAAGGCTGAGCATGATAGTGGGACAAGAGGAAAGTAAAAAGAAAGAGAGGAAAGAACTTTGCCTAAAGGACATTTCTAGAGGTCTAAATGCAGGCATGTAGCTATGTAAATATATTTATATATGACGATGGGGAAATAGATTTATGTATATTTATAGGTTTCATATTAAGGTAGCAGATGGATGTTGGCCCTCTTCTCAAGTACTCCCTCAATGCATTGGCATTATTTTTTAAAAGTTCAAACCTGCAAAAGAAATGTCTAATGTACTAAATTGTTAAATATATGAAGACATAACCACATTATGAATCAACAGTGACAGGGAGCACACCATCAGTATAAATCAGGAGTGATAGCCATTCACTAACAGAGATAGAGGTAGCTTTTTTTGAAATGTGCTGTTAATTCACCTATAATATATCATATATTACCCCTAACACTTAGTGGATTAAAATAACAAACATGCTTTATCTCAAGAGTTTCCAGGGGTGAGGAGTTCAAAAGTGGCTTGGCCAGAGTCTCATATGAAGCGTCTGTCAAGTGAAGTTGGCTGGGAAAGGGGACCAGATACAAGATGGTCCACTGACACGGCTGTTGGCCGGAGGTCTCAGTTCCTCCACACTTGACGTCAAGTGTGTGAGTGACCTTGTGAGGTGGCAGCTGCCTTCTCCACAGAGGGTGATCCAGAAGAGTGCCAGGATAAGCATAGCAACTAGTCCCACCAATAATTCCATTCTGTCCAACTCACTGAAAGAGGGTCACTCCGTGCAGGCCACACTCAATCTTGTTGCCTTTGAGCTGAAAGAACTGTGCTATGCAGGGTTTTTAATGGCTGGATTTCTTTCTTTTTTAATCATTTTATTAGGGGCCCATACAACTATTATCACAATCCATACATACATACATTGTGTCTAGCACATTTGTGCATATGTTGCCATCATCATTCTCAAAACACCTGCTTTCTACTTGAGCCCTTGGCATCTGGTCATTTTCCCCCTCCCTCCCCACCCCCTCCCCACGAACCATTGATAATTTAAAAGTTATTATTATTTTGTCATATCTCACACCATCCAACGTCACCCTCACCCACTTCTCCACTGTCTGTCCCCTGGGGACAAGGTTATATGCAGACCTTATAATCTGTTCACCCTTTCTACTCCACCTTCCCTCCACCCTCCAGATATTGCCACTCTCACCACTGGTCCTGAGGGGTTCATCTGTCCTGGATTCCCTATATTTCCAGTTCCAATCTGTGCTAGTGAACATCCTCCAGTCCAGGTAGAATTGGGATCATGAAAGTCGGGGGGGGGGGGCGGGAGGGGGGCAGAGAGAAAGCATTCAAGAATGAGAGGGAAATTGCATATTTCATCATTGCTATACTGCACCCTGACTGGCTTGTCTCCTTCCCGCAGCCCTTCTGCAAGGAGATGTCCAATTTCCCATAGTTTTCTTAAGAAGTAACTGTCAGATCTGTCTTTCCAGGAAAATTTGGGCAGACTCAAACCTTCAACTGTGGGTTAACAGAGGAGAATGTCAACCATTTGCACCACCTAAGAACTCCTGTCCTCACTCAAGGGGAAAGGATCGAGACTCTAACTTCAGTAGGAGGATTTCTGAGTTATGCATATTTCTAAATTCACGTATTTAACACATATATCTGATGTCCAAAACATAAATGCATTACAGGCAGATATGGAGAAGGGTATTTCTGGAAATAGGAATGGCCATGGCAAAGACTGAGAGTTAGAAAAAGTAGCAGGTCAAGTCTAGAAAGGCAGCCACTGCACCAGGCAGTGTTTGGTAGCATTTCTAGCATACGGATTCAGAGGTCATAATTAGAAAAGATAATGTAGCCAGTGATCTGTTTGGCAAATGGCTGTAGAAACACTGGAGAAAGTAGAGCTGGTAGGTACCCTGTTTCCCCAAAAATAAGACAGTGTCTTATGTTAATTTTCTCTCCCAAAGATGCAGTAGATCATATTTTTCAGGGGATGTCTTATTTTTCCATGAAGAAGAATACGGTACACATTTATTGATTATTGTTTTATTAAAAGAGACCTCGCATTTCCTGTCTGCTCCAGCTGCACTGCGGCCAACAGTGAGCTGCGTGGCAGCGCCCACCGCTACAGTCCAAAGTCCAGAGTTATAGTAGCTTTGGGGGAGCCTTATTTTTAGGGGGTCTTATTTTGGGGGAGATGCCTTATATTTCCGTGAGAGGCAAAACTGTAAGTAGGTCTTATTTTTGAGGAATGTCTTGCTTTCGGGGAAACAGGGTAACAAGACCAGTTAGCAGACTGTTACAAATAACTGTGAAAAACAGAGGTGAGCTACTGGGTGGTGGGAATGGAGAGCTTGGGATGAGGTCGACAAAGTAAACAGGCAGAAATCGAAAACCTAGTGTCTGGGGACAAAATTGAAACTGACAGTGTAAGAGAGAGATGTGACTTCGGGTTATTTTGAACTGGGCATATAAGAAAGTGAGGGAGTTTTGGCAGACAGAAAAGGAAGGAGAAACAGTGTCGTGAGCTGTATAGACTTCTAAGTTCTAGTGCAGACTTGCTGCGCTTGAGAAGCCCCTGGGCCACGTGGGTAAAAATGTCAAACTAACAGCTACTATAGGCTGAAATTTAGAGAGCACCAGCATATCTGAGGCAGGGTTGTAAACAGCAATGGTAGTTGAAAGTATGGGAATGAAAAAGAAATATATGCCTAGGTATATGTGTGCATGCATATCATTGTCAGGAATTGAAAGGAAAATGAGTGGAGATTTCAAAATAATAGTTGGAAGGATAGAATAAGAACTATAATTGAAAAAAAAACAGCATAGCAATCAGTGATAAATTGATAGGTAGATGCTTTCTACAGAGAGGAATCACTAAGTGGTGCTAACAGTTTACACATTTAATGTTAACTCAGAGGTTAGAGGTTCAAATTCATCCACAAGTGCCTGGGGAGAGAGAGGTCTGATCATCTTTCTTACAAAAATTCATTGGGAATCCTATGATACACAGACTGTCAGGAGTTGGGATCCATTCCATCACATCTGGTAGATGTACTTACAGAGAATTGGCCATGTGGCCAACACTGGCCTATGAGGTTCCAGGGTAGGAGAAAGATGTCCGTTAAGTCTAGATGGAACTGCTTGAAGGCCAAGAGGAATACGGAAGTGGAGACATTTAATGGAATTGATTTTAATGGTCAAAAGCTAGAACGTTACCAGAGGTTATCTCAGGATCGAGTCAAACAACTCACTGCAGAGAAGTAGGACCAACCTGGAAAGCAGGGAGGAAGTAACCATAAACACAAAGCAAAGGTTTTTTTGGGGGGGGAGGGGGAGGCGGAGGGAATGCAGTAATAGAAGAAGGGGGGGGAACACAAGAGTACAGATTTGTGTTGTTTTTGTTGTTTTGTCCTCTGAAAACACACACTAGATGAGAAGGAAGCTGAAATTAAGCTTTTGAAGAGGAAAAAGGAAACAGTTCAAAGAATTCACCCTTAATGTCCTACTGAGAAAGAAGCATCAGATTTAGCATGGGAATTAATTGACCTTTGGCGTTTGAGGAGAATAAGGCTGTTGGGTCCAGTTTTAATTGTCAAGCCCTATGAACACAATGTATCATTTTTAAAAGTTACTTTTATCACGATTTCTTCTCATTGATACAATGTGAATGGACTGTATTGGTACATAGCCTTATTCAACCAATTGCGGCAATTTTTTCAGCAGGGAACTCTCACTGCCATCGAGTCAATGCAGATTCATAGTGACCCTCTGTGGGTTTCCGAGAATGTATCTGTTTACAGGAGTAGAAAGCCCAATCTTTTCGGCAAAGCTGCTGCTGGTGGTTTGGAACTGCTGACCATGTGGATCGAAGCCCAATGCGTCACCACTGCCCCCTTTGTGGTGAGTAGAATGGGTTAATAAACAGTAGAACCTTTTCAACTCCTGAGGTTTAGAGAAGGATTGTCTCGTGTATAACTGATGGGTGAATTATTTGGATGTTTCCTGGAGTGTTATTGCTCATGAACTGTTTGGGAGGTGCAGCTGTAAAGCAAACCGAAAGGTCTGCAGTTGAACCCACAAGTGACACCACAGCTCACAGCTGTTGGCGCTCCCATGAACACGCACAGCGCTGGAAGCCAAATGGGACCGCTTCGTCTGTCCTAAAGGGTTGCTGCGAGTCGGAATTGGACTTGACAACAGTGGGTTTGGATGCTCAATTCCTTTGATCTTCCTCTTCAAATAAAACGGTATGGACATAAGCATCAGGTGAAACTAAGCTGTGGGAAATCTGTAACTGAGCTCCAGGGATTTTGCTACTATAAAATTATGTACGTAAACCCTAAATGCTCTGTTGATGGAATGAGAATCTGTCAAGTTGAAAAAATGTACAGCTAGGGCAATCCTTTATTTGGGAAAGGAGCTGCATGGTTTTTTACGTTGGGTTCTTAACAGTTGAAATGAAGTACATTTTTGAAAATGTAACTTAGAAAGAGGTTTGATGAATTTGGCTCATGACATACATTTATTATTTCACTAAGCCTTGGATCCCTGATGACGTAGGGTACTGCTAACCACAAGTTCAGTCGTTCGAAACCAGCAGCGACTCGGAAGGAGAAAGGCGAGGCTGCCTTCTCCTTCCCATAGAGGTTTAAAGTGTGGGGGACACCCAAAGGGAAACTGGAGGGGAAGGTGAGTTCAAGGAGGTACAGGGAGGGGTCTCACGTAGGCCAGGCTTAAGAATTAGCTTTCCTCTGGTAGAAAATCAGGAGTCAACGTAGCAAATACCTACAGAGTGATTATGTGAATTTATTGCCTTGCATAGCACCTGCATGAGGTTGTCTATCATTATTAATAGACTGTAATAGATAGAAACCAATCTCTGGTTGAGCCCACTGCAGGGATTAAAACATCAGCTCTACTATTCATCCTTCCCCTGTGAACATGGGTTGATAACGGTACCTGCTTTAGAAATCTGTTGTGAAGACACATGTGTTAATACATAGAAAGTACTTAGAACCTTGTCTGGCACATAGCATGAAATTAACATCAGCGGTTATGCATACAGCCTAGGTCATGGGCTTCCAGGGGGAGCAAATCTGTCTTGGAAGAAGTATAGCCAGAATTTTCCACAGAGCAAGGATGTCTGGACATCTTAGCAAGAGGTACCAATTCCTGGAGAAGAACACTGTGGTTGGTAAACTAGAGGGTCAGCAAAAAAAAAAAAAAAGAGGAAGAAGATGGGTGAGTTGGAATGATACAGTGGTTGTACCAATGGCTCAATCATGGCCAAGTTTATGGGGATTGCGCAGCAGGGGTATTATGAGTCAGAACGGACTCAAGGGTACCTCACAGCAGTATCAATAGCATTAACCAGGGTACTTCTTTGCAGTAGAGAAGCGACAGAACATAAAAGACTCTTAGAATGGATTCAGGAGGTCTGAGTACGATCAGTTACGAGGTTTTCTAGCCAGTAGAATGAACACTTCTAGTCACGTTTCTCAACTTCCCTCTACTTATTTGTCAAACGAGGAAATGGCCACACATCTCAGATACTTGCTTCCAATCACTGTTCTAGAACTCCAGCAGGCTCAAAGTGGACAACTCTGACTCGAATGCTGATTTATTTCCATGACTATGGATTTTCTAATCGCAGATATTGGATAACTACTCAATCAGCAATGTCTGCCTCTCACAGTTATTTACTTGTTTACAGCATTGCCTGTGTTTGAATTCACAGCGGCAAAATGGAAATGTGGTTATTTATAAGAAATTAATAAAGCCAGAGGCAAGGTTTGGTCCCTGAACAAAAATGTGTCACAGTTTTTTCTGCCTTTAAATCTACCAGCATCTATTAACCCTTGAGTGGCAAATGATTAACAAAAACAGTTCAGAGGATTTTCTTCATTTCTAAAGTGAGAAGGATGTGAGCCATGACCAACTGGGGTTTGCTGAGGAGCAGGAACTTCGGGGCAGAGTGGTGGAGAGAGCGGGGCGAGTGGGGGGCATGGCCACTACCACTTTGACTATTCACCACTGCTGCACACGCGCTGATGAAAAGCAGACCGGACATCAGTCAGTCTTATTACTGTTTTTAAATGCCTTACACACAATGAACCTCCTGATCACCAGCTCCAGAAAGGCAGTCACGCTGTTCCCTGTTTTGTTGCACAACTGCGTATCAGTACAAAAAATAACTTACAGTCTTAGGAGGGAAATCCTAAATGGAAAACAAAACACAACATAGCAGGCACATGTTTTTACTTAATATGGCCTCCATTATAATACACATGAACATTCTGATTCAAAGATCTCTGTTAGATACTGGGCTCGGTGAAGTCAATCCGTCTCCTAGTGACCCCATGTGAAGAGTAGATCATTACCCTATAGGGCTTTCTAGGTTATAACCACTACAGAACTAGATCATCAGGTGTTAACTCCAAGCTGAAACTGAGTCCACAGCCCCTATGCATATACATACACAGCCCCAATAACATATTAAGAATTAAGATACATATGCACGCACATATCTTCCTATCCGTCAAACAAGATGAACATTTCTAACATCAAGAGCAGTGATTATCTCTATTGGGAGATTAAGGTTTAACCTCATTCTCTTTGCCCTTTCCTGTATTGATCCATATTTTCTACAAAGAAACATGCACTTTTAAGTATTAAAAAAATATATATATAAAGAATCAAATAACAAGAAAAAGAATCTTCAATACATACGTTTATTGGTAAAGGAAATGTTTTCCAATAAGCATTTTGTAAGTTTGTAAGTATGTCATCTGTAATTAATATTCTTTTGTTTCAGGATATAGCATAAAATCTGATGAGACTTAAAATATAACAATAACAAAAGACCAGCTGCTTTGAAGACGTAGGCCATTCAGCTGCTGTTCACGTACCCACGGCATTTTATCCACGCACTGCATTAAGTCAAAGTGTAGCGGACCAATTCACGCATGCAGGGCCTTTTCCATAATAAAATGCGTAAACAAAATGTTCCAACAAACAGGTACAGCGAGTCACACATCGGGCTGTGAACCACACTCTCAACAATTGGAAACCACCAGTTGATCTGCAGGAAACAGTGGCGGCTTTCGACTCCCACAGAGAGGTACATTCTCTGAAACTCTCAGTCAGTGCTACTCTGAGTCACAGTCAAGTGGATGGGGGTGAGTTTGTTTCATCCCGCCCCGCCCCACCCACCCCACACACACCAATACTCAGGGAATGGCTACAGCCATGTCATCTACTGTTTGTGAGCGTAGCCCAGTGTTCGTGGTCTCCTTCGAATGCCTTCAACATGACCCAATCAAACAGTGGCTGTTGAGAACACATGCTGCGCTAGTTAAACACAAGGCAAAGAGGTCAGTCAGTTCAGAAGGGTGTGGCAACAGTATTCTGGGCTTTGATTTTCTGTTTTGTTGTTGTTGTTTTATTGTTTAATTTGTTTAGGGAGGCCAGATTCCCAAGATGTTCTTAAAGAGCACAGGATGATAATAGGGCTTTTAAGAAAACAGAAAATAGGGCTTTTAAGAAAACAGAAAACTGCCTTGGTGAACAAAGGTCCACAGGAAAGTACTGTGGACATTTTCCGCCCCAGCATGACAATGCTCCTGATCCTTTGAGTGGAGCAAGGGCTGCCTAATGGGAATTTCATTGGAAACTTCCCTCCACCCAACCCTTCAGCTCTGATCTTGCCCCTTCACACTTCTTTTTGTCCCCCCCCAACTCAAAGAACTTTTCAAAGGAATATGATTTGGGTCTCTTGATGATAATAAACTGTCTTTTTGATAGGGTAAAAATTGAAGCGTACAGAAGTCTTCAGGGAAGGGTTAAGAGAGATGGAAACTACTTTCAGAAGTATCCAGACATAAATAGAGGATAGATTGACAAGCAATATCTTCATGCCTTGATATTTTTGTTTCATAAAGTTTCTATGCTACTGGAGAAATGCTTTTTGACCTACTCCCAATCCCCCAAATCTTCAATGTGTCTCTTCGCATAACTGTCATATTCTGTTCTAGAAGGAAATGGAGGACAAATACTCACTTCATGAAAACATTATATTTTACATCAAACTTCAGCCATTTCCAGGCTAATTCACCTACTATGGACTATTATCCAGCATGAGTTACAAACCAGTTTTATTCTTTTATGTTGTAACCAATCAAAACATGATATTACTATGCATAAAATCACATTTGATGACATCCCTGTTCTATTCAGAACAATTCAGGATTTCCCATTGGTCAAATCCACAAGCGTGGATAAAAAGACCTTCATAACTGGGCCTCCATCAACCACTCTTGACATCCCTTCTCTCCCTTTTTCCACTGCACTCAACTTTTCCTTTACTCCTTATTGTTTGAAAAGACGAAGATCTCCCCTATAAAACTCCTACTTCTCCAAATGTCACCCCGCAAAGTGGCCCATGAAAAAGGGAGCCCCACCTTTCTGACAACGTCCCAGTGTCTTACTCTGTATCTTTTATACACCTGATCCAACACATGAGAACTGCTTAATAAATGCTGGTAAATTTGATTTGAAAAGACTAAGTGTTGGGAGAATCCACTTCTCAGCCTGGTATATAAAGAGCTCCTGTTTCATTGGGTGCTGGGTTAGCATCCAGCTGATCTTGTTCTTATTTCAAGCTCCTTATTTACCCACTCCTTTGCATTTGAATCTTATCCAAATAAGATTCAAACTGTCCCTCACTTAAGCGCTCCTGCCAGGACTGATATAGTTCAGTCACAATTGTGCTGGTTTTCTGGCCTGGCCCATAGTTTCTTTTCCCCTTACCCCCAGTCCATTCGCTTTCTTTTGTCTCCGAACCATCAATTTCTCCTGTGATGCAAGCTGCCAGAGACTGGGAGGGCAGGCTCACTGCAGATGAAGGCCTCCTCCGGCAGTGATGGAGCTGATCCAGCCCACCTTGGCAGAGAGTTCATATCATAGTGTTGATGGAGCTTCCGTCAGGTCTAATGTGCAGGTGCTCAGCCAGCAGGCTGCACACCAACTTGCTATGGGTGTATGGACATGATTTCTTATTAGATCTGCAGTCTGAGTGTCCATGGCTCAGGTCATGTGGCTCAACCATTTCAAGGTTGTGGGAAAAGTCAACAACTTCAAGGATCCTGGAACCTGCTGTCTTTCTGTCTAGTTCCTCATCTCAACTCTCTGG
This sequence comes from Tenrec ecaudatus, assembly GCF_050624435.1. Classification (NCBI taxonomy): domain Eukaryota; kingdom Metazoa; phylum Chordata; class Mammalia; order Afrosoricida; family Tenrecidae; genus Tenrec; species Tenrec ecaudatus. The sequence continues at coordinate 116,292,074 of NC_134536.1, forward strand.
TGTCCCTCATGCCAATGACAGATGATGCCTTCACTCCAACTGCTTGGTTTTTTGCAGGTAAAAAAAAAAATTGGAGTTCTTTTCAGCTCCTCAATGTATTTCACAGCCCACATTTCAAATAGATTTTCAAAACAGATCAGAAATCTAACCATTACATCTATCACCCTATCTTAAGACACCATCTTTAATATCAACGTATTTTCTTCTCCAGACTGCTAAAAGGGCTAACCAATCTGTCTTGGGAGAATTAGACAGCCAGGGTGCTCTCTATTGGCATGGATGGCAAGACTTTGGATATATTGTCAGAGGGACCAGTTCCTGGAGGACATCATTCCTGGTAAGGTGCAGGAGCAACGGAAAAGAGGAATGGACTCACCCAGATGGATTTACACAGTGGTTGCCACATGGGTGCCGGCATAGGAACACTTGTGAGAATGGCACACCATCAGGCAGTATTCCGTTCGGTTGTGCACAGGGTCCTTCTGGGTGGGAACTGACCCAATAGCACCTCACAACAACATTGTCTTAAAGTGAATTTTCACTTGATGTGTGGCTGACTGAATCAAAGGTTACTCAGGTACCCCATATGACAGAACAGACTGCCTCAAGGGGACACGCACAAAGCTCACAAAAGCCCGAATGAACTTGCCGGGGGTGGGTTTGGAATCTCTACGGGACCAGATTGCTAGGTTTTGCTCCCAAAGAGTCACTAGGCGGGTTTAGACCACCAACCTTTCAGCTAATGTTGAAGTATGTTAATACTGATGTCTCTCTTTGGCTTAGAAGTCTCTAGCTGCCATTTCACACAGAATATAAGCCGGGATCCTTATATTGGCTCCTGAGGCCCTCCACAACAGCAATTGGCACACAGGAAGCACCCAATAAATATGTACTGCATGAATGGATGGACTGCCAATTTTTAAAACTTATAAGGCTTGTTGGGGACTGCATGATCACCTCGGTGCTCAAGTCTCCCCTTTTCTGCCTCAATTTCTTCTACACTTTCACTCTGGGAACCCATTTCCAGTTCTGTATTCCACGCAGTACACCTAATCTATTTATCATAATATTCTATTGTAGGTGAGTTACTTCTCATTTTTATTAGCAACCAATGGGTCCTATACCTGGTTCAACTCAAAATCAATGCTTCCGCATTCCTACTGATTGGTCTCAATCCTATTGGCTTGGTACTAGATCTTCTAATAACTTCATGTAGCAATGTACAGCTAATGCTATTTCTAGTAACAATCATTTTAGTTTCACTCTGCTCTGTTATCATTCACGAGAGGCATAATCTATCAGTAAAGGCTGATTATTCATCAGTAAAATATGACTGATAAAAGTAGATACTTCATAGGGTTGTTGTAAGGTTAATTTAAGGTAAGACATGCACAAGGCTTATGACTTTCTCTGGTTACTAAGTTACATAATGTAAATCTGCTATTTAACTCAAATGCTGAATCCCTAAAGATAAAAGCCAACCATTTCTTTCAAAGTCTTTTGAAGAAGGACACATAAAAATACATGTACTACAGAACCAATCTGTGGCAGCTAGAGAAGAACAGACATGCCTTCCCATATCCAGGTAAGACTGGAGGTATATATCCTTCACATAGCCAGGTAAGACTGGAGGTACAGTCCTCAGTGTCTCAAACGAGGCCCTCAGCGACTCTGCTGAACGTTTTCCATTCACTGGAGAGAGACAAGAGAATGGCTAGTCTTCTCATAAAAGTTAACTGTTGTTAAGTGGTCTCAGTGTGTACCTCAGACCCTACTCTTACCATCTCATTCAGCTGCCGGTAACTTGTTATCCATGACGTTTCCAGACAACGCCTACAGTTTGTGCCTACTGGTCACGCTATTACTCTTGGCCTTGGTACTTTTCACTCCCATGGATACCACTCGACATTTGTCTTCACCAAACTATTAGTATATTGATTTCTGGCTTGGTCCTGAAGTCATCCATTCCATCTCAGCGGAATAATGAAGATGGATCTGGTGGCCTGTAGGTGCCATGTTGGGTGGTCAGCACTTTGAACCCACTGGCTACTCTGCAGGAGGAGGAGGTGGCTCTCTGTTCCTGTACAAACGACAGTCTCAGAAACACAAGGAGACGCTTCTACTCTATCCTAGAGGGTCACTTTTTGAATTGAGCTTGAATCGACTCAATGGCAGTGAGTTTGTTTGTGTGATTTTTGCTTGTTTGTTTTTGGCATGAAATACAGGTGCTATTTGAGCATAATGATAACTTGGTAACACATGATTTCGGGATAATAATCATTTTTTTGTCATTTTAACAAACTACTAAAGGTATCTCCACAGGAAAGGCATTTCACATATCAAGAAGTAGTTGAATATGCATTTGGTTATTATTCTACTTCTGACATGGGAAAAATATGAATAAACAAAATTAATGATAAGAATAAGCATGCTACATAGGGGGTCCCATGTAGACAGAGCTAAAAGCTACAGTGTGTAGCAATCCTTCGAAGTTCAATAGAAAGATTGCCTGCACCACATGCCATATGCAGTTCCTACAGGAATAGCTTCGAATGGTTCAGTTTGGTAAAATAGAATCTAGGAGTATTAAGAATAATTAAGATGAAAAAAGAATAATTAATATCTGGGTAAAGAAAATGGTTTAAGAACTTTCCCCTTAATCAGATAAATCATTATACACCCCCAAATAACTCAAATTTTAAAGTTTCTCTCTAGCTATCAGTGTGGGTATAATTGAATATTAGAAAGACACTTTGGACTAATTTATTGCCACCTGTAAGCAACTCTAACTTTGTTTTAGATTTGGGCTTTAATTGGTAAAGCATTGCCTGGGAAAATATGGACATTCAGTTTACTGGAAAGTCGGGTATGCAAAAACACTAGAGAGCTTAGGCATATTTCCAAAACCTGCTCAAGTATTTTTATGAATAGTTAGTTTACAAATAGCTACTGATCACTACACAGGCGCTCCTAGAGACTGCTTTCATCGTAATAGAATATCGTGCAAATCACACCAAGGGACAGACGGTTATCTTGACAAGACAAAGTTCTGGAATAACGTAGAGCGAGGGGGGGGTCCTTGCTGAACCTTACATTAGGTGCCAACTATCTGGTAGGCACCGTGGCTAGGTATATCATCTCCATCATTCAATTCTCCAAAGAATCTTATGGCATATTAATTAGCACAACATTTTACAAATGAAAAAATAAACTCAAAGAGGTTAGGCTTCTAATGTCCAATATGAATAACTTTTTGAGGTGGGAGTCACCCAAGCCCTGATTGACTGAAGGATTCATATCAGTCCCTGATACCTCTTTCAAAAAGAGCATTATCTGAATCTGGGCGACAACTATAAGAAGGCTAGAGCTTTGACTCTTAAATGTTATCAAGACAGCCAAGGAAGCCTGAAACTATACCTTGCAACATTAAAGAGTCCTTAAAAATGACCTTCTTTCTTTTCTAATCTCCTTTAAGTAACTGTGTTAAAATATGCTGACTGTCATTAGGGTCATTGGTAGTCGGGGTACAGCCCTGGTCATCAAGTCTCCAGGCTAGAACAGCTGGGTCCCAGAAAGCGCCCGCACCATCTGTTCACCTTTGTCTTTGTCGCTCTTAGGTAGAGAGGTGGTTACTTCTCGTCTGTATTACTAACAACGCCCAAGGCCATAACAGACACACCCAGAACACTGACTCAGGGAGGAACCTCAACTTGGATGGTATATTAGAAGCACCTCAGGAATCACTCTGCCCTAATTCTCACTACTTTTGCTTACGTATCTTCTTAAATTCATATTTCACAAGAGTAAGATTCACATCTCACCAAAGAAGCTAAACTAGGATTATGTAACATACAAATGGCACGCAGGTTAAGCATGTACATGCTCAATACTTGCAGAAGTGTTTTCTCTGTGGATAACAACCACTGAGTAGCTGGATGAAAAATTACTTTAATGAAAGATGACTTTATAAAGTAATTAGAGAGGATGCGTTCATAAGAGTTCACAGTAATTAGGATATATATATATATATATACACACACACACAAATATACATGCATATACATATGTCATCTTGGGAATACTTCTTGAGTAAATAATTACCTGGGAAAATTCTTGCTAGACACTATCAGATTTTATAAAGTTGACTCGAATGTAATTATGTCAACCACATACTAAAAGCTTAAAATAGAAAAGGGTTAGAAAAAGAGACCATACTTAAAAACACAACCCTTTTAGGGCACAAATAAGATGCTATGTGCACTGGCAGTTGTATAATGAAAGATTGCAAACAAAAACAAGCAAAATAATCAAATGTAATCAAAAACAAAACTCTGAACAACTTCAAAGTGAATATTGGTAACAATAAATTAAATAAATAAAAACATTCATTGGAAATACCATACTGACCATATTCTGCTTTGAAAAGCAGAAGTCTTCCAAGATTTTATTACTTAATTTAGAAATAAGATCATACACATTAATGAAATTTTTAATTCCTTTCAAAAGGGCCCAACAGGTTTACCTCATGAGGATCATAAAACCATAGATGCTACAATTGCTAAACAGAATGCTTTTGGGTGCTTTTCATCATGTTGAGCTGTTAAGCATTTCCCAGAGTCTGGCATCTGTAAGTCAGACTGACTCAGTGGCAATGGGTTCGTGACACTTATTTTCCCAGGGACCTTCTCTCAATTGCAAACCAAACAATGAGGGTGCATTTAAATTCTCGCAGACCCCTCTTGGGTTCTGCTTTGCTGATGCCTAGTTCATTTGTTCGGTTTCATATCTCCATAGAGTTTTACAGTATTGGATACCAAAATAATCTGCCTGAAATTTTTAGAGACAAGGACTTTATTAAAACCATTAAAATATGAAGAAAATCACCCTTTTCTAATGATATGTCAATTCAGTGAGCATTGCCAAGAATATCTCTCCTCCAAAGTGGATCAAACAGATTGTCTATTATAATGACTAATTGGCTTTTGTTAATTTTAAAAGACAATAAGAATCCAACTTATCTCTTGAATTATTGATTGCCATAAATGTCACATTTAAGCTTTTAAAATCAATGTATTCTGATAAGAATTTCTTCATAATAATATTTTCTCTTCTAGTTTTAAAAATATTTAGATGACCTTGTCTAATCATGGATTAAGTAGTCTTACTAATAAAAATTGAGATCAATAACTTTCCCCCCACAGTAATCAATTTGTCAAAAAACTTTTAATTGACATAGTCACATAGCAAACTTTCAAAATACTTAAGAAATATGATTTACATAAAATATAGTCCATTTTACCGCACTATTTATTGCATATATGCAGAAACCACAACATTCTCCAGTGCTTTTGAAAACAAGGGGAAATAACCTGAATTATCTGTTATGATTTATATTGCATTGCAATACACCAAATCTACAAATTCCAAACAATTTTCTCTTTGACTTCAGCTTGTGTATGTGCACACAAGTTGAATAAATGTAAAGGAAGCTAACATTCCCTTTCATGGAAGAGAACATTACCCTAGCATCTAACAGCATGGACTTTGATTCCCTCAGTTTACCATGGGAACGGGGAGTTCCCAGAAGACAATGATCAGGTGGAGAATATTACATTCACAGGGTCATTGTCTGCAGTTGCCACATTAAAATAATGCACTAAGGTCATGGCGAATGTTCAGTTCTCAGGATATCCCCTGAATTATCTTGGCATCCGAGAAATGCAGGCCCTCAAAGTGAATGATCTGTGGTGCAGGCTAGTAAGTGTGCTATAAAAACAATCTTAATTTCAGTGTTGTTTTTCTTCCTTTTAATTTTCAGTTAACACTAGGGCTCAAAAGCTATTATTCTTTCCAAACAAAAATTAGCACTCGGTATTTATTCTTTTTTCATTTGCAAGGACTCATACATGTCCTTGCATTTTGTTTTTGAATTTTGTCATCTTGCAAAACACAGCTGCCTAGTTGATTCACAGAACACAGGGTAGCAGTTTTAGAAATATTCATTGTTCAATTCAGAAAATTAGACCGGCAGCTCGGTTCACTCAAGTCTTCATAGCCAACGTGTGCCTGCATCTAGAGACAATTTTTAACAATTGTATAATGGATTAACACCTTCTTTGCTGTGATCCTGCTAAAGGAGTTGACATAACTAAAAGTCAGATTATTTAAGGGCAGGAGGGTAGGGGTACGAGGCAAGGGAAAATCACCTTATTTTTCTAAAGCCTACACTTTAGCCTTGGAACATTCTGTCTCCTTAACAGATTCCTAGGCTTTCAGGTACCTGTCCTGAGATACCACAGATTTCAAGAGTCTTATTTTTCTGGAGCTCATAAAAGCATGCTTACTAAGCCTTTCTACGTCTGGTGGACTTGGATGAAAGCAATACCAAGCAGGTGAGCCTCCTCCTTTTAGATGTGAAATTCTACATCCTAACATTTCTGCAGGCACCCTGGTGGTTAAAGCTCGGGACTGTTGACCAAATGAGCATCAGTTCGAGCCACCAGTCTTTCTGTAGGAGAAAGATGGACCCTCCGAAAACGTGTAGCCGTGGACCCTCTTGGAAGCAGCCCTAATTTAACACTTCAGGGGCGATAGGAGTCCGTATCAACTAAACACCAGTGGCTTTGACTTGGGGTTTTTAATGGTATGTGCAACAAAGCAATTGGCGCATGATAGTGAAAACAAAACTTCTTACTTCTAGTTATTAAACTTTAGGTTAACGTTAAAAGGTTCTTTTGTACAATCCACAGTGCCTAACATGGTGCTGGGTAACTCCCAATGACTTTGGTTTAAAATAAAGTCTAAACAGTGGCATACAATTTCTGAAATGTAGAAGCCAAAATAAATATTTGTCCAAGAGCCTTAAAATAAATTAAATCATCTTAAAATGCTAGGTATCTTAGGACCTTACTTTAGAATTTTGCGTGACATGGTTGATTTCAGTGTTTCTACACAACCCAGCAGGGTAAAGATGAAACTTTCTCTCTTCCTGTCAAGAGTTCCCTATTCAGAAACTCACAGGAGCAGTTCTGCCTTGCCTTACAGGGCAGAACAAGATCAACAAATGAACCACAAACATGTGGTTAATTCAATAGCATAAATCAGATATAGAACAGACACTACGGTTCATTCCTGTTGAGATCAAAAAGTTGTACTAGGTTCAAAACAGATACATTTTTCTTTTATATATTAAGAACTATTTTAGTAATTAGGACATAGGAGTATATGAAATCATCCTATTCCAAGTCATAGAAACTAGTCTTTGGAAGCAGGACGTCTCTTGGGCTCTCTGCATTCTGAAGAGAAATCAAGCTCTATCTTTAGCTGGGACTGACGGTTATTGTTCTCAAATACATCCACTATATGGGGAAAGAGAAATTTTTCTATGGCTAACACATGTCAACTGAAAATAAGCATTGTCCATATAGACAGAGATTGATTAGCACACACATCTGTTATATTGCTCACTGTTCTTTACGACATGTTTAAAATTTTTCATTTCAAAATAAAAATGCTATTACCTTTCTCGCTTCTTTGATCATCTTCCGAATGGTTTCCTTTATTGTAAGTAGCTGGGCCCTTGGTGGGTGGAACAGGAGGTCTATGTGTGTGCCCCCCAAGAGTCCCGGCATCACATATGGCCAGCCCAAGTCGAGGTTTGGAGCTTCCACATCAGACTCAATGGGCCAATAGGTCCCAGAAGATGAGGTATCATCGTAAGAATTCTCAGTACCATGTGTTGTACTCTGTGCAATTTTATGAACATTTTTCAAAATATAATTAATTTCTTCCTCAGCTAGAAACTCTGACACACGTTCCTTGGCAAGAAATTCTTGGTAGGCTTCTAACCCATGTTCAATCAGAGTATCAACAGCTACCCGATACCATTCTTTGTAGTGAGGCTCAATGTAGTTGTCCGATTTACACTCGTCATTCAGTGAGGAAAGCATGGATGAGGTCTCCATGCTTGCAGTGTTCACAGGAGCTCCTTCAAGTGTCCATTCAGACAGCAACGAGGGGGTTCTGGCAACTGGAAAAGACATCAGGGTCAGTTTGACTTCTGCAATCAGGTGTTAGGATACAAAATTACTTACTTTTGTTTCCCTTTACTGGAAGCTCATAGAGATATCACAGCAATCCATCATTCAATTAGATCAAGTCTAATTGAACAATTGCTGTCACGATCATTTAAAGAACATTTTCTTTCTTCTTGAGCTCTTTGATATCAGCTCCACTATATCCCCTCCCTCCCACCCTAGTCCCAGGTACCGCATTTTTATTATATTATATATTTTGTCTTGCCATATCGTAGCTCTTCCACTGTATATATTCACCAGCAAGTCGGTTATTCGTTCCCCTCAAGTGGGGCTATACAGTCACCATTGCTATTGGTTCCAGGGTCGGCGGGGCAGGGAGGGGGGTGAAGAGCAAATAACAACAGGGACATGGAACAGCAAGGGCTCTAAAACTGATGGTGAGGAGGATGTAGTATTCCTGGACATGTTTGAGCAATTGAAATGTCTCGAGAGGAATTACTGTGAGGCGAACGATGGGTAAAAGAGTGATAATGGAGTAGGAGGGGAAAAAAAGACAAAGAGGAAAGAATAAGAAAGTAAAAACTCTATATATAGATATCAATATAGATATGTAAAAATATAAAGATAGGTGTATTGGTCTGTGTGTATGTATGTGTGTATACACACACACACACACACACACACACACACACATACAATAAAGAAGCAAATGGACTTTGGGCCTCTACTTAAATCTTACCTCAGTATAAGAACGGTTTATTCTAGTAATGTGGCATTGTATGATACCCACCTTCCTGACAAGATCACTGAAGACAGAACAGGTACAAAAGCAAATGTGTTGAAGAAAGCTGATGGTGCCCGGGTATTAAAAGATATAGCATCTGGGGTCTTAAAAGCTTGAAGTTAAATAAGTGGCCTCTAGTGGAGAAGCAACAATGCCCACAGGGAAGCAGCACACCAGCCTGTATGATTATGAGGTGTCGATAGGAATAGGTTTCAGAAATTCAAAAATAAGCAATCAGATAGATGTGAAGGAGTGTGGATAATATGGAGACTCAAAACCCACTGGCAAGATTATTGGACATTCCAGGGTACAACATAGCAATGATAAAAAACATCACTAACATCTAGGTCTTGAATATTTCCTCCCCTTAGTATTATGGTCTTAATTTTACCTCTTTAATCTTGTGAGATCTATGTATATTCATCTAAGTTTTTACTGAGTACTTAGACTACAAATAGAGTAGGTGAAATATTAAAAAAATAGGTCACTTGCCTTCCAGGAGCTTAATAATTAGTTGAAGAGGCAAAATGTCTACACAAAACCATTAACACTTTGAACAAAGCAATATATTGCTAAAGGCCAAAATGAGTAATGTTTTATTCAATGCTTTATGAATAGAAGCAAGTAAAGATCACTAGAGAACACAGAAGATAGCTTTGGGAAGGGTGTGGGCAACAACTGACTCTCTGGTGATGAGTAAGAATATTCCCTGATGATTAATATGTGAAAGGCAATTCTATACAAAGGCATGATCAGGTGGAAAGAATGAACATTAGTACCCCAAACAGGGGAAAACACATGCAAACATGCAGAATAGGAATGAGCTTGGTATATCTGAGGGTTAGCAAAAACAGTCTGCGCTCCTGGATCACAGATTTCTTTTACTAAAAGCTGGAGAGAAATTTAAATAGACAAATTTGGATCGGGTATGAAGTGGCACTGGGTGATTTTGAAGCCAAAGTTATATTAAAAACAAGTATTCTGACGGCAGCAGCGGGGTGAAGGAGGGCTGAGCATTCAAATATGCAATGAAGAGATGGTGGGAATATTTTAATGAAGGTTCATGGAAAGAATTCATATGGTTCGGAAGGCATGCCAGGGATGATGAAGTGTCATACGTAAAAGATAAATTTCGGTTAGGAATTAAAATCTGCCTACTCCTGTTTACCCTCAATCCCTCGTAAGGTCCACAATTTGTTATTCACTCATTCATTCATTAACTCACTTGCTCAAGCCCTGAGTGAAATACTCTACTAGACTTTAGCTAAATCATATAAGAAGTAGTCCACACCTTTGAAGTCATGGCCGTCATCATTGTGAATTCAAACAAAATACAACTGTAGGATGTGCTACAGGCACTGGTAAAATGCTGGCACCCACTCCAGGGTATATTTGGCAATGTCTGGATCTAATTTTCATGGTCACAACTGGGGGAGGCATACTTCTTGCTGCTATAAGTTGCCTTCAGGTTAATAGCTAATGGGTGGAGGCCAGAGATGCTGTTAGACATTGCACAGGATAGTCGTGTACAGCGAAGTTTTCGTCCAACCCACAACATCAGTAGGTCTGCTGTTTTAGCATTGGCAAGTTGCTCACTTTGTGTATGTAATCAGACTACCAATTAATCCGTTCAAAACTCTTTAACGTTCTTCCTTGCACATGGTGTACTCATTTTTAACAAAATGAACTTATTATTTACTTGATCAAAGTAAATTCACATAGTTGAATTATACTTCTCTAGGTTCAATCAAGTGTATTTCTCATTTGAAAATCCCAGCCCATGAAGGTGCAAGCACCTAGGCGCAACACAAAATCAGCACCTATTATTTGTCATCATTGAAAATGATGGGTAACTTCTGGTGTTCACAAGTTGGAGATTTTCTGAGCGCATCTTTCACTAATTGTCTATAAGTTCCGCTACTCATTGGCTCTAACACAGATGCTCCAAGCCTGTTACCTCCTTGGAATTCCATGGAATTCCATGATGTGCTTTGAAATTGCCTTGATTTATGAGTTTTATCTATTCAAATAAAACTCTGCAGCTATTAAAAATAATCATATCTTGAAAGGAGATGTTGAAATGACCAGGAAAGGAAAATAAAACCACAAGGACCTAGGTGGTAAGTCAATTATGAAAAAAGTAATTAAAAATGAGAAAAAGTTAAACTCTATAGGACTAATCATATAGCAAAGGCAGAAAATCACAGCATAAAAAAACCCTCAACAACCACTAGCACTACATGTTCGATTTGTAAAACTAAGCAAAGACAAGAATAAGCATCCTTATTATTGTCTTGCTGCAAAAGCTACAGTTTACCCACTGTCTGGAGATATCTGCTTAAACAACAAGAGTTATTTAAAGGGGACACAAGGTACATGTGAAGAAACTATCTATAAACACATTTTAAAAGAGAACTACAAGATGATGGGGCTTATGTGGATAAGAATTGTGGGGAAAAGAAGCATATGTAATTAGTTACAGATTTACTATAGTACTCTCAAGAGTTTAATCACTGAACATTTAAAGGGCTTCATTTAAGAACAAACTTAATTGAGTATGAATTTAAATATATGAAAAATGCATTAATGTATTAATAATCATTAACATCTCCTAGACGCATATTTCCCACACACAAGGTGGAGTTAACGAGAGAAAAACAAAACCCTGTCAATATGTGCAGCCTTGGCCAACTACTGGGCTCGCCCACTACTTAGTGACACATTCTAGAAAAATAGCCTTACAAAATTTGCTACCCAAATTTCAGGTCTCAAAGCACCACAAATTAAGTTCACTATTTGATCTTCAGCATCATTTGAGGGGAGAAGCAATTTTCAGTGTTCCATTGGTAAATACAAAGGATATAAAAGTAGGCATGAAATTTACTTCAATTCAAAAAACATTACTTCAATCCATGGACTACTTGGTCACACGGTAGGCCAATGTCGAGACCACCTCCTAAAGGGAGCCATAGGACGTAATGATACGTCAGCACACCCTGGTGGGTCTTTCCACAATGTCAGGTTACTGGAGGGAATAACACACTAAATCAATTATAACTTGCAACTGTCTCAATAAACTAAGGGTTTGGACCGAAACATTGAGTATCAGGTACAAACACTATTTCAAAAAAATAAATATACAAACTCATGCAACAGGCAGTGAGAGAATGATGAAAGGCTACTAATTGGGTTGCAGATCGGAAGGAAGGTTTGGTATGACAGTGGTCTCAGATGAGTGGGTCCAGAGAGGAGGCCAGCATCAGTGTTTCTGGAGAAGATAACTTGTAAGCCAGGCTCTGTACAGGCAAACAGAGTTTTAGACAAGCTGCTGCCGCCGACTGCTCTTCCTGTCTCCATGTGCCCCTTGCTCCATAGCAGTCAGGAGGTAGGCAGAGACTCCAGAGTAAGCCTGGATAAGAAGACACTGCTGATGGCTGTCTTTGCCTCAATGCCACGCTGCCTGGGGCTGTAAGTGGCTAGCCCTCCAAAGGCATATGTACGCAGGCAAATCCTCACCAATGCTTGGTTTTCGGTCCGAGCACTGATTGCTCTATCATGTGGGTTTATAAAGTTGAGCCTGATTTTATCACTTCCACCAGACACGGCTTGTCAGTGGCGCCATATGACCCTGTGTCCGTCTGCAGATATGAGTAAAGGGCATTCCTGTCATTCCCTCAGGTTATAAACATCACGTGCGGTATGTTTTCCTCTCTAAATGGGGAGTCCTTAGTGAAAACATTAGTGTATTGGGCTTCTAACTGCAAGGTCACCAGCAGCTCCTTGGGAGAAAGATGGGGTTTTCTCTTCCCCTAAAGAGTTACATTCTTGGGAACCCATAGGGCAGTTCTGATCCGTCCGACAGGGCAGTTGTGAGATGGAACACACTTGAGATGGCACTGAGTTTGTTTTTTTGCTTTTATAGTCACATCATGACAAGTGTCTTGCTCTTTATGGGCAATTTCTTCCAAAACTAAGCCTGGCTTATCAGACGATGTAGCAATGCTACTTCTGGGATTTTTTGTTCCAGAATAATGAAAATCTATGTTCACCCAACAATCTATATGTGAATGTTCATAGCAACATTCTCAAAGTGGAACCCACCCAACTGTCCTTGAAAAGGTGACTAATCAATAGAGATCGATCCATACTAGTGTGTCCTGGGGAGTTCAGTGGTTCAATAGCTCAATTACCAACCAAAAGGTTGATAGTTAAAACCCACAAAGCATTCCAAGGAATAAAGATGTGGCAGTCAGCTTCCATAAAGATTTACAGCCTTAGAAATGCTGTCAAGCAGTCTGTCCCACAGTCACAAAAAGTCAGAAGGGACGTGACAGCAGCGGGCTTTGTTCTGTCTCCACTCTGTGTGGCTGTGGAATGGACTGACTCATGGTGACTCCATGCATACAGGGCAGAACGGTTCTATAGGGGTTTCAAGTCTGTAAGCTTTTGGAAATAGATTTCTAGGTCTGTCTTTTGACACTTTTGGCACTTCTGTGGGGATTCAACCCACTACCCTTTCAGCCAGTAGTAAAGTGATTTCACACTTGATACACCCACAGGTTCATACATAATGATAAAATGAACTTCCTGGATGAAGCTCCAGAAAATTATGCTGAATTGGAAAGAAAAATATCAATGCCTAAACTTACAAACAATATGAGTCCATTTACTTAACCTTCTAGAAATAGCATAATTCTTGAAACGGGGGAAGACGAGTAGTTGCCAGAGTTGACAATGGCATGAGGCGGGGCTGGGGGAGAAGGGAAAAAGGAAGCGGGCCTGCGCCATGCCATCCTCACAGCTGTAATGCTCGAGCCCATTGTAGGCACGATGTCCACCCATCTCCTCGAAGAGCCTTCTCGCTTTCTCTCACCCTCTACCAAGGATGACGTCCTTTTCACAGGTTCCCCCCTTTTCTCAAAGTACTTGAGATGGGGAAAGGCAATATACAATGAAATGATGAAAATGAGGGGAACACGGGGAGGTCCAAATGCAAGGCAGCAAAGTTAGCAAAGGTAAGTACTCTTCTCCTTGCACGCATATTCCTGCAATAAGAGTAGTAACAAAAATCTGCAAGTGGATTAATAGAAAGACACTCATGGTGAACAGGAGTAGGAAGGCAGATGGAATTTCATTCATGAGAGAAAGAGAGAGAGAGAGAGTATTTGACAAAGGATATTTCTACCTATATACTTATATGTGCGGTGACTAAATCTATAAATATCGTCGAGTATCCAAAACCAAACCACGGCCATCAAGTCAATTCCTAGCATACAGAGGACTAAATGATGAAAAGTTCTCGGAAATATCCAAATACCTTTAGAGAACACGTCCCCAGGCTCGAGACCATAATGTCAGGTGACACCCGGTCAATCGGCATAAGTAGTCCCCAAAGACAAGGTCGTGCATCTCACTTTGTTGAGGATCAACCAGGGTTTGACCTGGATCTTTAAGTGCATGTGAGCTGCCACCTGAGGTGCAACTGTGAGTCTCTCCCCTTCAGAAGCAAAGAAGAAGAAGAATGCTTTCTTTCAAATGATTAGGCATGCTACCTACACGTTGGAACTGTTTCATCAACTACAGGATAGAGGAAACGGTCAAATACTGTAACAATTTGTGGATCCTGATTAGAGAAAATTCACTATAAAGTCATTTAAATTACAAATCAGTCGGAAATGTCCCAAAGAGAAAATATAGTCTCTTAAATCACAAGTAGTCTGAGACTATAATTACTTGATAGGCAAGCAACTGACCCCAAGGCAGTTCCACCCTCTAACCTGCATCCACATACCTGTTGAATGGATGCAAACTTTTTGTCCGTTCAAATCTTAGAGAAATTAAAATAAAGGAACGTCATAAATTTAAATAACCCCATCAAAAATCAATTTTATTGTTCTTCCAGTTTCTTGATCGTATAAAGTTTTCTGACATAGCTACAAAAAAAAAAAAAAAGCCAAAGTTCACTAAGGAACCCACCTCCTTTTGCACTTTTAAGACTGAGAAAAAAATCTCCGATCAATATTCATTTTTTGTGGTTGACATGTTACTTGTATCAAAATATCTACCTATATGTTATAAGAACATATTCTAAAAGGATGGTTTCAGGATGTCTTTCTTAGGAAATCATAGTCCCTGGTCCACTCAATATATAAATTATACATTTCTTTTTCACGTTTTTAGCTGTCCAATATTTTACTTAACTACCAGAAATTTAAGATAACTATTAAAACACTGAGGAAGCTATTGGTGAATTATAAATTCTACATAATATTCAAGCTTTTAAGTACAATTTAATAGTTACTGTAATTTTACACAATTATACCATTTTACAAACCATGCAAGCCCCTTGAACATTATTCTTTGCACACCATGTGCATTATATGCTTGTGTGCATTTTTCCTGGGAGAGAACTGTTTGCATAAGCATATGGTAGTTACACATGTAAGCTCGAGAAGAGTCAAAGGTATCCTTAGAAAGCCTATAACAAACTGACCCAGGACCACAGATTGCAGCCATCATACTCCATGATTTTCAGCAGGTCATTAACAAATGTGGAATGTCAACAATCTCGCCCACCTTATTAAGTTCATTCGAGGATAAATCTAAAGCTTCCCTGCTCAGTTTATAAATCTCCAATGAAATTTGCAGTTGCTCGATACTCAAACATTGCTCAAGTTCCTTTATTTCCTTTGATTGAAACAAAATGTAGAGGGAGTGAGGTTCGTTATCGCTTCTTCCCAATACAGTCCCAGGGGTACGTGTAGTGGCTGTTACTCAACAGACCTGGCCGCACTTGGGCTACAGTATAAGAATTTCTGATATAAGAATATAATAAAGGTTCTGAAGATGTATTAATGACACTAAAATACGCACATGCCTTTGTAAATGTTTATCAAGTAATTCCTATAGAGAATTTAATAAGGAAAAATGAAAAACATTCCTGAGTGCTTATACTTGGTGAACAAATCCCACAGGAGTGCTCTATGTGTGCTATAACATGCAAGTAAAACAGTGACATATTTGTCTGTACTCAACAATAAATTCATTTCAAATTGCTTTATATCACGATATTAGTAATCCAGATGCTTTGATGAAAGCATCAAGATTATCCTACAGGTAATATGCCATGTCATGAAAAGTATTTCCTTCTTTGTCTGGAACTCGTCAATATGCGCACCAATTATTTGGATGAATAAGTAATAAGCACCAATACAACTTGCAGAACTAAATAACAGCATATACTGTTATACCCTGGTGATTAAAAGGTTCCAAGCTTGAAATTTCCACTATCCAAAGAGCAAAGTTTGAAAGAAAAAAAAATCTGCTTGGTGTTCGTAACTTTGCTCAATAGTCAAACTGAAAACTTGACTTGAAAAATCTGACTTGAAAGAGTCAGCCCTCGCCAAGGTGAGTCACACGACCTGTGTCATATTGGACACAAAGGGGTGATGCTCTAGTCTAAGGTCGACTCTCACTCAAAAATCGTGCTTGCATTAGTGCATCAAAACGTTCACCACATGCTTTTCTTTTGGCTTTATTTGCATAAAATACTGTAGCCAGGCTCCAAAGAAAGTGAGTTATACCAGAAGTAACACTGAGGGGAAGTCATAAGAACCACAATAAGTTAAGGAAAGAAATCATCAGGAAATTTGAATCAGGTTGCCACTTGTCTGGTTTGGCAACAACATGGCTAAGTCAACTTGCCAACATTATTGGAAAATAAATTGAGATTACAGAGGCCAATGTAGTGAAACGTTTACAGAGGCCAATGTAGTGAAATGTACAAAATCATTTAAATCCATGACAAAAGAACTCAGATCATGCAGGAGATGAAAAATGTACTGTTAATTTGGATAAACATTTTAGTGGCAATAACATCTGAGACAGTGAAATGAAAGAAGTAAAAAAAAAAACCACAGCAATTTAAAGACCTGGAAAAATGAGTTTATCAGTATAATTTTGGGCCCCAGAACCAATTATTTTGTTTTCCATTATTTCTTATGGGAATGATATGTTCAGATCTCAAACTCCTCAGTGCTCAAACAAGAATCTAGGACGAGTTGTGTTCAACAACCGAGGTATCACTGTCAGAATCAACACGCCAATGTGAGGTAATAAATCATCATCAGAAATAAAATTAAGATGAATTTAACTATTTGAATTTAGATTAAAAATAAATTACACACATACAGGAATTGGCAGGTTTAGGACATTTTTTGCCATGAAGAATAGATAGAAAATAGGAATGTTTATCCCAAAGAAAAGAATGGGAAAATAAGAGAAACACAAAAGAATGGATTACAACATTCGGAAGAAAGATGCGTGATGACAACTGAAGTCCCATGGGAAAAAATTAGTGTAACGGCCACAGGACGTGTTCATGAACCGGAGGCCCAGAGACCTAGGCGATGTCCACCAACCATACCAATGGAAAGGAAGGGATCATGCTAGAAGTACGGGAGAAAATGGGAGGACAAGGTGGAACAAAAACTAAAATTATTTTTTAAGGCCAGATGTACTAGAGATTATTGGACCGCAGATGAGTATAACCCTAAACACCCTACACAGGGTCTAGAAATGAACTCACTCCACAGCTCAGTTTGTAGTGGAACAATAAATGGTTCCATGGGAGAAATGAAAACGTTCCGGAGAAACACACACCTCGTTTCTTAATGGCCTCGCGTATGTGCCCTTTGCTCGGCAGCATATGGAAAGAGGGGATTCTCTCTATTTTAAAAAATGTTTGTGGAAAACAACGGAATTAAAAGATGATAATGGAATTTTCCCATGAACTTTCTGAAACCCCCTCATATTTTCAAGCACTCCAATAACAGGTAGCAAGCTGGGTCCCCGGAGTACCCTTAGTTATTCAAAATTCAAAACTTGAAACATAGTTTGCCTTCTGAAAAGATCTGTGACACGCAAACTTGTTACCTTCCCTTGGGAATAGGAGGCGGCAAGGTAAAGGGCTCACTGGGTGTGACAGGGCACAGCTTACTCACTTCCCGGTTCTCCAGAGTCAGCCTTCACATCTCAGATTCATTTCTTTGAAGGTAAGTGAAAAATAAAAAACACTAACCACGCCCATGCTAAAATGCAAAACCAAGAATACTAGCATGCTGCATCCAGCAGGGTGGAATGGACTCCATGGCAGACAGTGCGAGAGCAAGGTTCCTAACTGCTTCGTTCCAATAAGATCCCCTGCTAATGTGTGTGTGTGCTCGTGCGTGTGTGTGCTCGTGCGTGTGTGTGCTCGTGCGTGTGTGCGCGTGCGCGTGTGTGTGTGCGCGCGCGTGTGTGGGGGGTGGTATGAAGGGCTAGGAATTACTAGGAAGACTTATTAGTCATGGAAGGATGATTAGCATCACTTGGCATGAATCAGAATTGACTCCACGGCAGTGGGGTTTGTAACAACGCTTAACTTCAGAGGCCGCACAGGTCAACGCCAGCATAGACAGATTATCCTCCATACTCCCCGTAACTTTTATTAGAGGTCCTGTTAAGAGCTGCCACATCAAACCTTCTGTGCATTACCGCTTACGTTTTATTTAAAACACATTTCCTCTGCCCTCTCCATTAGATTATGAGCACTATGAAGTCAAAATTAGTGTCTGTTTAGTATGATTCTGAATGTTCTGTTGAATAAAAAATTAATTTGAAACAGTAAACTAATTTTTATAGCAAATTAAATATGCTTGTTAAATAATGATCTAATAATATACTGCATTCACAACTCCAGAAAATGAAATGAGAGTTGACTATTGTACAAATATGCCCTGGTGGCATGGTGGATTACACAAGAGCAGCAGTTCAAATCCACCAGCCACTCTACTGGGAGAGAGCTGAGGCAGCCTCGGAAACGCGAGGGAGTAGTTCTGCTTTGTCTTATAAAGTTGCTATCAAATAAAATTCACTGGTTGACCAAAAATGCAAATGTGTAAGAAAAACAAATATAATAGTAATAGCCATGCAAGACTTTGTAAGATTTAAGCATACATTTAGGCTAATTGGTGAACTACTGCACTTGTGTAAAGGATTTTGAAAAGAACACTTAAAAAGTAACTAGGTAAACCCACAGGCAAACAAAAACTCATTCATGACCACTGACCCCTATGCATGCTCAAGACTCTTCATGGAGGGAGCACAAACCCTTGCTTTCTCTCTTAGAGCACTTGGTGGTTTCTAACTGTTGACTGGCATCCCAGTGCATAACCACTGTACCACCAGGGCTTCTAATTTCAAACGAGCAGCTTGTGATAAGGATGCAGAGGAGTCACAAATTGACCAGTGGGATATACTGAAGATAAATCACCTGTGTACATTGCAAGAATTCACCAAGAGAGTAAGAAGAGAGCCCACAGACTGGGAAAACATCTTTAGCAATGACACATCAGACTACAAAGGCTTTATTATGAAAATCTACAAGACTTTGCAAGCTTACGATAAGAAAAAAACTAATTGCCCAGTAAGGAGGTAGGCAAAGGACCTAAACGGAAGTTTCACACGGGCAGACATCCAAATGGCCAATAAACATATGAGAAAACATTCCCAATCATTAGCCATCAGAGAAATGCACATGAAAACAACTATGAGATATCACCTAACACCCTCAAAGACAGCCCAATTCAAAAAATCAGAAAGTAACAAGTGTTAGAGGGTCTGTAGGGAGACAGGAAGTCTCGTCCACTGCTGGTGGATCTGTAGGTATGAACAGCCACTATGGAAATCAATGAAGTGATTTCTGAAACAGAGAAAGGTTGAGCTACCATACGAGACAGCAATCCCCCTCCTGGGCATATATACAGAAGACGCATGAAAGAAACCACAGAGATCTGAGCTCCAATGTTTATCTCAACACAGTTCACAATTGCAAGGAGATGGAAACAATCCAAATTCCCAACAACAGGCAAATGAATCAAAAACCTGTCCTATATACATACATACGCTGAAGTACTACATATCCCTAAAATGCAGTGATGACCGCATGCATGCAGCACATTGCCGCATGGGAAGAACTGGAGGAAATCATGTTAAGTGAAGTAAGTCAAGCACAAAAGAACAAGTATTACATGAGTCCACTGAGATAACCAAAAAAAAACAGGCCATAGGGGAAAAGCCACTATATCCATACATCCCTGCAGTGAGGTCCAGCAGCTATGGCAGGGGCCAAACCCAATCCAGGGATCCATACAGCAGCCAACTAAATAGGAGGGATAAAGAAAGAGAAGGAAAAAAATGTCATGGGGGGAGGGGGGGGAGAGCAGGGCAGTAATCCACCAAAGAGGAGGGTATTTATAACTCCAAAGGAAAGGGAGAGAGAGACCAGGCTTCAATCCCATGCGCCAAGACGTGAATACAGCATACCAACATGTACCATGGAACCAAGAGGGCCGGCCCCAATCCCAATTATGTGGATAAACACCCCAACCCTACCACCCCCCCGCCCCATCATCAGAAGAAGAATGCACTTCAGAGGACAGCACTGGGCTACAGCTTGAGGACCACATCAGATTAGAGCACATGGGAGAAATGCAAAGGGACAGAGAGGGAGGAGAGGACATCCTGGCCCACCAAGCCCCAAGGGCGATGTTCCTGCTCAGAGCAGACAATGCACGGGAGAGCCATAGGCCTGGCCCCACCACGGACACAGAGTCCCTCAATGAACCATGGCACTACGGGGGGCAGTACTAGAGACAGTGCGGGATTTGTGCCCGATCTGACCCCATCATGCTGGGCAAGGCACTGAGGGCATGCAACAAAGCAGCAAGGGGAGCAGAGTGATGAAACCCCAGGGACTGTATTTCTAGTCAGTTATGTTACTATACAAACTAATTCAGACGGTAAAAAATTATTCTTTGGGTGTTTGACATTTGATTATAAACAACTTAAGGTGATATTGGAATGAAGCATATTTTACACAGCAGTTTCTCAACAGTTGAAAAATCTAAGTTCTACAACTTGATAAAACAGAAGAACTTGAAACTTAAATGTGTCTAATAAATCCTCCAGATTTGAACCCAAATTCGGATTTCAAGAAGACTCTATCTCCCTCAGTCACTAGATCATAAGACTCTTAACTGGCTTAAATAAACCAATTTGTGGAAGTCAAAACATACACCAGCATCTGCTTTGCTCAAGAATGTCAAGGTTGCTAAGGAGAGAACTCTAGTGCTGAGGAAGAATAGTGTCACACCACTTGCCCATCACTGTGCCACATCACGGTAGCCATCTGTTGCTGTGATGTTAGAAGCTCTGCCTTTGGTGTTTCAAGTACCAGCAAGGTCACCTTGGTGGATAGGATTCAGTGGAGCCTCCAGAGTAAAAGAAACTAAGAAGCAGGAATAAGGGATCCACTTTTGAGGGGTCGTTACGGAAAAGCCTAAGTACAGCAGAGGAGCATGATCTAGTATGGTGCCAGAGGAGCATGATCTAGTATGGTGCCAGCAGATGAATCAACAGTGTCAGGAACATTACTGCTCAGGTATTCAGAATGGTGGATTTCAGAACAAATAAAACACCATGTAATACAGAAGGCTAGGCATTTCTTCAAATGCTATCATATCTACTTCCTTTCTGGACATCATGACTTGGAGGCTTAACTCTCATCTTTCTCTTCACTATATTCTTGTTCTCTCTCAATATTGTCTTCCCAGGACAATCTGATCCAGTCTTCTGGCTAAAAACAGAAGCATGAATAGTAATCACGGACATAACCACGGAAGGCCCACTTATGTCATCTCCAAACTTGACCACTTTCCTGTGTTCGAGACTCATATCCAATTGTCTTCTGGGTCCAAATCCATTGTCACTGTGCTGATTCCCTACGTAAAATTCTGAGGCTTTGTAAACCTGTCCCAAGGAGTGGATGGTAGGTTTGACTGCTGACCTTGTGGCTATTTGTTTGTTTGCTTGCTTTCTTCCAGAGCAAGTCTTTGTACCCGTGCTCAGCTCTCTGCTCGTTGCAATCAAAGAGGTGAAAGCTGTGTCTCCTCCCTCACTTGTTTGACTTGCCTTTCCTCTGACTTCATAAACTCCTGAATACCACAGGAAGCAGGGTTCAGGTTATAGCAACCTCACTATCAAAACCCTACTAATTTATAACAAAGAAGAGATATATTTAGAACACCACAAGTAACAAGGGCCGATTAAGTAAAATGTTGAATGTGTCGTATGCACTCTGGCCCACCTTTTGAGCCTATTTAAGACAATGAAAAGTCACTCATACACACTGACATTTACAGAGGCCCAGAAGCGGCAGGAAAATATAAAAAAATTTAAAATGTACTCCGATAGGAACTATTGAAATGGCTTCTCAGAGCTATCTAATAATAGCAATGGGCTTCATCTATGAAAACACTTAAGTCCGCATATAAAACATCTATTCAAAAATCTCTTACTTAGGTATGTTGGAAACAGCAAACATGAAAGTACTTCTGTAGTAGAGTAATAATAAAAAGCAATCCAGATTATTGAAATGTAGAAGTTTCAAAACAATTTTGTAATTTTGTAGAAATTATATAAAGTAACAATTTAGCTCAAATGTTATATACAGTCTAGCAAATTTTTAGTTTCAATTTGGATTAGCAACCCAAACCCTTGGTCGCTGACTCCATTCGGACTCTGGGCTACCCTCTAAAACAAGAGTAGAACTGCCCCATCAGACTTCCAAGGCTTTAATCTTTAAGGGGACAGACTTCCACTCTTTCTCCCTGAGAGCAGCTGGTGGGTTTGAACTGACAACCACTTGATTAGCAGTCAAGCATCATAACTATGCCACGAGGCCTCAACATTTCGACTAAAAAACAACACATAATCAGTAAATCTAATAGAATCCCAATGTCTACCAATTACTTCTTAGCCCTTTCCCTTGGATTCACTTTTCATCCAGTTTATTCGGAAATAAAGTTTGCCGTTTTTAAATTTTGACCAGGCATTCCCACCAAAATCTGACTGGAAAACTCGTCCAAACTAGTTCAAACCTTTCCTTCTTTTCTAGTCTTCTTGCTTACCTCCCCTTGCTTGTTTATCAACACCTGTGCCCCTCCTCCCCCCGCATTAGTAACTGCTTAGAAAAGAAGTGTTTGCAGATGTAAAAAGTGATTCTGAAATTCGCCCCAGTGGAGTGGATCACCCAGCAACAGAAACCTTAATTCTCTATTTTTTTAAAGTGCACAATGAAGTGTAATCCCTTTGATAGTGGAACTAAACTGGAAACCTATGTTACTGAGACAAAACTGGTGATTTCATCAACTGATCTCAAGATGCCTAAACCAGACCTTAACAAGAAAACACAAATGGAGGCTCCTTTGTTTCACTTTCACTTCTTTTTAGGGCCTGTGTCAATGTATTTAAAAGACAGGGTTCCCCTCTAGGACACTAAAGGAAGTTTTCCCAAGAGATGTAGTTAATGTTTAGCAATTCCTACAATATACATCTGTGAGTGGATAATCATTAGCGTTCTTCCCGTGATGCTTTCACTGATTATCTTATCTGAAACCATGTGTCTTCGCTTTGCTTCAGTTTTCGTCATCTGCTATGCAAATCGAGAAAGTTGCTCATAAAAGGTAAATTATGTAGACGAGAATGTCATTACTATGTTGTTATGGTAAAGGCAAAGGTATTAATCCATTTTTAAACCAAATAATTAATTATTTAGTCATTTTCTAGACATATTTAAACACCCACTTAGGATGTTCAAAGTCCTTCCCATCTGTCTGGGGAATCAGTATTTTGGATCCAATGACCTGGGGCAAAATTCAGCTCTCTTTCCTCTTAAAAGTGTGTTGTTCTAACTCTGCCACATACTAGATTTTGCCTGCTAATTGAAAGTCACTCTACTTTGTGAACAAAATAGTGAATTTCAAATGATTTTAAAATCTCTATGTAAATGAAAAGACTTTTAATCTTCGCTTAGAGTAAGCACCAGAGGTGACTGGTTTCTCAGGGAAGGATTTTAGAAGAGGAGTGGACTTGAATCACTCAGTATTGCACAAGTAAGCGCTTTCTCAGCAGAACACTTTCTAGATTACTTTCTATGTGTATGAAGAGAAGCTATTTTGTAAGACATTAGTGGGCACAGAAATTGCTGATACTTGTTGTAATTCTAATTTTCTTTGGCAACATTTTCCTACTGAGATTTTTTTTTTAAGTTTCAAAATAGGTATAAGTGGTCCTACATAATTGTTTTGACCTTCGAAAAACCTGAACTTTTCTACATTAAATAAAGACACTAAGTGCACCATTCCTATGATAAACCAAGTCCTTAATTAACCAGTTAACAAATACTTCAATTTACTTCATATTGAGAACGTTAGCCATTCAATTTCAATGACGGCATTAACTTTTATATATTTTTATTTTGGCTTTTGGGATATCAACTTTATTTTACTTTTAAAAATACTTTTATTGGGGGCTCTTTCATCTCTTATCACAATCCATACATGCATCCAGTGTGTCAAGCACACTTGAACACATGCTGCCATCATCATTTTCAAAGTATGCTCTTCCCACTTGAGCCGCTGATATCAGCGCCCCCTTTCTTCCCCCTCCCTCCCTTCCCTCCCTCACATAAATTCAAAGAGGCAGCATTACCCAAAGTTCAGAGAGTTAGGAAAGGAGTTGTAATGAAAATAGAAAACGAGGAGAGGAAGCGGGCTAAGTGATGGTACACTGAGAGGATTGCAAGAGAGGAGTTGAAACTTGATGTGTATGCGCTGTTGAATGTAAAACTGGTGATTGTTCTGCAAACTTTCACTGAATTCACAATAAAAAGTAAAAATTAAAAATAAAGAGTAAAAGTCTACGGTGCCTGTCTTTGTATGTGAATGACACTCCACACAGACTTCCCCTGCTCAGTGATTCCATTAGGATCATTGAAGCAGACGGGCCGGTATTCAGTGCTTTGACAATTGTCATGTGCTTCCAAGGAGCCCTGGTGGCACAGGGGATTCGGAGTTGGGCTGCAAACAGCAAGGTCAGCATTTCAAACTTACTATCTTTGCTGCTAGAGGAAGATGAGACTTTCTGCCCCAGTAAACATTTACAGCCTTGGGATCCCACGGGGGCAGTTCGGCCTGACTCTGTAGAGCTGCAATGAGTCAGAATTGACTCAGTAGCAGTGAGTTTGGTTCTGGGTTGTTGTTTTCTGGAGGGTTTTTTTTTTTTTTTGTCTTTCCAAGTGAGTAATGCTACAATCAGAGAAACAGCCTAATGTTTGAAACTGTTTTTTTTTTTTAAGGAGTATTCGACAAAAATGAGCTTCCTACTGTTACATTTAAGGGATCATAGTTAACTTTTTTTGTGTCAATATTTTTTCCAAGAATGGAATTTAAAGAATTCCAGGGCTCGATGGGGCACACCAGTGATCACATGGTCCAGATACATCACATCACCAATGAAACACTGTGTGACAATAGAATTTAAATACTTGGTAGAAAATCATCAACTAACTCAAGTCTACTAGGGTCAATTTCACATGAGTAATTAATCAGATGTGCTGAGGCAATCAGAGAGTATGAAAGAAAATAGTTGATAGATGTGATTCATTCATGTGTATAAATACTGATAATTATCATCAGGTCCTTAAATGTGAGCATCCTGAGATCTAGACATATCCCAGAACAGAATATATTGCTTGGCACAATGCAGACATGTTCTAAATGGACAAAGTGAAAGAACAGGAAATGATAACCCTCCCAACTCACTGCCATTATGGATTCTGAATCATAGAGTCCCTATAGGTCAGGGCAGAACTGCCTCTGTGTGTTTCCAGGGCTGAAAATCTTTAAGGGAGTAGAAAGCCTCATCTTTCCCCAGAGAAGCGGCTGATGGTTTCAAACTATTGGCCTTACAGTTAATCACCCAATTTATATGTTGTAATTCTTAGATTTCATCAATGCTTTACTTTTTTCTCTTTTTTTCTCAACAGTTTTATTAGCACATAATTTATATATCGAGACTATAACTCTTTTTTGTTTTTTTTAAAACATTTTATCAGGGGCTCATACAACTCTTATCACAATCCATACATATACATACATCAATTATATAAAGCACATCTGCACATTCCCTGCCCCAATCATTCTCAAAGTATTTGCTCTCCACTTAAGTCCTCTTCTTTTTTTTCCCCTCCCTCCCTTTTCCCCCCCGCTCCCTCATGTGCCCTTGGTAATTTATACATCGTTATTTTGTCATATCTTGCCCTATCCGGAGTCTCCCTTCCCCCCCTTCTCTGCCGTCCCTCTCCCAGGGAGGAGGTCACATGTGGATCCTTGTAATCAGTTCCCCCTTTACTTTTTATCCACCCAGACACTAAGCCCCTATCGGTAACACAATGGTTACATCTGACCCTTTGCTACGATCCCAGAGAGGATGACCATTGCCACTCTCTTTTGCCCAGAGATGGGTGGAGTCCACAATCTACACAGCATAAGAGACAAATGACATGTGCCTTTAGGCGACACTTAGCCCTTTTCCTAAGGAAAGTGTGAAAGTACAACAAAATACAAACTGGGCGGTAATTAAACGTCCTTACAGAAAAATGTCCCTTGTACTCTTTGGGATCATGCAATTCATGCAATTCCCAAAAAGACATACATAAAGAAGGGATATTCCTTATACATTAGCCTAGTAGCCACAAGGTGAATAGTGTGAAACCACCATTGGCTCCTCTGGAGAAAGATAAGGTTTTCTCTCCCATAAACAGTTACAGCTGCAGAAGCCCACTGGGGCAGTTCCCCCCTGTCCTATAGTGTCACTATGACTCCACAGCAGGGAGGCTCAGGCCCAAGGCTCTTCTCTGCAGTTGCTAATAATACTCTTTGCTTACCCCAATCCCAATATAGATAGACTTCCTGGCTCCTGTAGTCAACTTGCCTCCACTCCATGTCTCCTCCACATGTCACTTCTCCACAGGGCACACCATTTCCCCAGCTCCCTGTCTCAACAGGCCACAGCCCTCAGCCTGTCAATAACTGGTACTGCTCATAGCCCCGGGAAAGTTGCCTCCACCCTTATTGACTGGCATACTCCAGACAGGGTCTAGGCCCACCTGCAGGATTTCCTCTGCTCAAATCACAACCTGAAGGCTCTATGATTTTCTCAGGGAAAGCTTAATGGGTTTGGTACAGGAGGGAGTTTAGGTGTTATTTGTAGAAAATTTCATCCACAGAATCCTGAGAGCCAGTCTGTAAAAATAACCACCATATACAACCCTGTGTCCATAATATACGGGGGAAGGGATCTCATGAGGGATGCATTTTGACTTTAAATGACAGATTCACCAACAGATTCCAACACCCAAACCAAACCAACTGCCATGGAGACAACGCTATACGCAATGTCCCTATCACCGTTTCCAAGGCCGTACACCGTTACTGGGAACAAATAACCTCCTCTTTGTCCACTGGAGCGTCTGATGAGTTTGAACCACTGACTTTGCTGTTAAGGAGTCTAAAGCTTCACTCCGGATTCAAACTCAAAAAGCTCAGTGCCTTGAGTTAATGCTGAATCATAGTAACCCCCTCGGGGATTGCCAGACAGTAACTGTTTATGGGAGTAAAGAGCCCAATCCTCCTCCCATGGCTGCTGGTGGTTTTGAACTGACCATTCAGTTCGCAGCTCAGCATGTACCACTACATCACCAGGGCTCCGCGTGAGAAACAATGAAAGGATTGCGTATATTTCAAAATGAACCGTAGCGTTTTACCAGGCTCTGTGAATTGTGAAACACCCCTCAGTGCTCACATATGGCCAGTTGCAGAGAGGGAACGTGCAAACTTACCTAACTAGACAAACAGGGCAACTTGTAATTTTACAAATCATTAGTTAAATTAAGTTAAGTGGAGGCCTTTTCCAAAGCTTTCTTCAACTTGACATGTCGCAGGGAGAGGCCTGCCATGCGGGAATCACGTTTACACCGCAGCAGCCTACAAACATGAAGCACAGTCAAGTGACGTCTTGCAAACTCGGTGCCGTAGCGATGTAGTTAAATGGAAAACAGGGAGGTGAGCTGCTGTAGGGTGAGTAAGTCGTGGTCCAGAAAACACTCAATGAATGAACCTTCCTAATAAACCCTTCAAAGATGCGGTCGCATAATAAAATTAACCTCTCCCAAATGAGTTTGGCCAGTCAGAGTAATAAACTCAAGTGGGCAATCACAAAACACATTACTGAGTCAGCACCAGAGGTGTTTGTCTCCATCTATGGCAGTGGTTCTCAACCTTCCCAATGCCACGACCCTTTAATACAGCTCCTCAGGTGGTGGTGACCCCCAACCATACAATTATTTTCATCGTTACTGCATAACTGTCATTTTGCTAGTTATGAATCGGGCGACCCCTGTGAAAGGGTCATTTGACCCCCCACAGGGTCACGACCCACAAGTTGAGAACCCCTGATCTATGCTGCTCTCTTTCAGCAACTGTTCAATTGGGGATGGTTCTCATCATAAATTTGAAACACCTGCGGTCTGCAGCCTGCCAGCTTGAGAGGTAGGATCCACCCAGCCCCTGGGCAGGCTCTGCAGGGTGCAGCCTGCACCCTAAATAGGTGTGTATATCAAGGGTGCTTCGTGCCCAGAAGCAAAGGGGTAGAGTTTAGAAATGAAGTGGGCACACGTATCTTCCTGATAATTCTAGGGAGCAGGGGCGGAAACTAAGAGAATGGAGGGAGCACACCCCCCCTTGCTCCTGTTGAATACAGTGCCCTGTCTTCCGTCATGTTGGACAACCGAATGGCCCAGCTTGCTCAGCTGTAGCTGTCATCACTGTCCTTCCTGGAGCTAGTCAGCACAGATTCCACCACAGCCCTGCATTTCCCTGGGGCTCTGCGCTCACTGGGCATGGGAAAAGAGAGACAAGGGAGGCGCCTGCCGGGAACCTGGCAGGATGTGTAGCAAGTGGGGATTTGGAAATGAGTTTTGGGGCTTCCCAGTGGATCCCTGATGGCTTGCCACCAGCATGCCTTTTTCTCAGTGCTCTAACTTGCCCTCTCAGTTCTCACCTGCCACTCGCAGGCCCGAGTCCCTAGAACCTGTTTATTCCATCCTCAGCCAGGGTGACCTCCTGTGTGTCCATAACCTCCCCGCCTCCTACAAAGCATGGAGGTCTGTTCACAGACCCATGACTCCAACAGCTGGTACATGCACTGCCCCACAGACCAGGCCCAAAGTCTGTCAACACCTTTCCAGGAAGGAGTGATCTGCTCTAGTACCACTCTTTCTAAGGCCACTACAGCACTTGACCATGTACCTGAGCCCCTGAGGACAAGAAGGCAGACTCTGCTAGATCCAAGTTTGAAAAGCTTCAGTTTCCACCAACTCTGGCAGAAGTGAGATGGAACACCTTACTGGCTTACTTGCTTTTTTTTTTTTAAGGAATTTGGTTGAGAAAACAACTGTCCAATTTTTCAAGCCTTTTCTAGCATTCCACATTTAAGGCCTCTCCCTGGCCCCTCCACAGCCTTAGTCCCCCAAACCACATGGCACAAGACACCTCCTCCCTGCAGCACACCTGGGCTTGTGTCTGTGTGTCTCTCTCTCTGACTCTCTGTCTCCTTTCCACAGTCCCCTCCACCCCCACCCAGCGAGTTCCACTCTCCTCCTCCTTCCTCCGCCCCCCTCACCTCTTTTCTTTTACTTCCACCCAGAAGTAAAAGTACATCCCGAGCCCTTCTCCTCAGACTCCGACGGAGAAGAAAGCACCCAACTGTGCAGTCCCGCCAGGAACCCAGGCCCGCGCCGCCAGGGACTCCACCTCCCAAACTCCCAACTCCACGCTGAAGGATAACGAAAGAGAAGTGCCCGAGACGGCGGCACCCAACTCCGCAGCCCAGTGGCTGTCCCACCCGGCGCGCGCTCGCAAACTGGGGGTCCCCTCGCTCGCCCTCGCGCCCGGGCCCCGGACCAGACCCCCGCGCCCGGCGAGCCCGAGCCCCACTTACTCCGCATCCGCCGCGCCCGGAGCCGCGCGCCAGCCGCACCGCGCCCGCCCGCAGCCGACGTCCGCCCGGGTCCCCGGAGGCGGCGGGCGGGGCGGGGCGGGCGGCGGCGGCGGGAGGTACCTGGGCTGCGTCAGGTCGGCCCGGGAAGCCGGCCCCCGCCCTCCTTCCCGCCCTCCTGCAGACGCGGCCGAGCCGAGGGCGGGCGGACGGGCGGGGGTGCGACGAGTTGCCACAAGTTCCCGAGCGCGCCACACCTCTCCCTAAGCAGCGCGCCCCCTCCCAAAAGAGAAAGACCTTAGGAACCGAATGCACCGGGACTCCAAAGCTCAGCCCTTTCCCCGCCAAGCGCAGAGAGGCTCCACGGCGCGCCCCGGGGTCTCGGCCGCAGTTGGAGTTGGGACGTCCCGGGGGAGCGAGCCGAGAGCCTGGGGGACGGGCGCTCCCCGGGAACGAGGGAAGGTCTCTGTGGGAGTGGGGCGGTGGTCCCTTCCCGGCCCTTCGCAGGGCCCCGGGCGGCGTGGATGGAGGGCCGGGGGCACTGGGGCGGAGGGAGGGTGACGCTTCCCTCCGGAGCGCGGGGCGGATTCTGCCACCTCAGGAGGGTTTCCAGAGCCCAAGCGGCCCTGCAGGTGAAAGGCAGTAGAAAGCACGTGGAAGAACAGAAGGAAGAACTGCAAATGGAATCAGAGTTGGTGCCCACTTTCGACGGTCCTGGTGCCGCACCTGAATAAAAACACTCCGTAAAATAGGAGTATTGGCTCGAAAGGCAAGTCACCTGGGGTGGATTCCTGTGGAGCGATGAGAAAGGCAGTGTAATTTGGTTTTAACATAAGCTATCGCAGTAATTAATAAAAGTCTGTTTTACAGTTCTCTCGCCTTCACCTTAGTACGCCTGTAAGGAGCATTTTATAACACCGTCTAGATCTGTGTAGTCTTCCACGATTCACCGTTGCAGCAAATGTTAAAGATGAAACCTAGTACCTGAAGAACGAAACTGAAGGGGAATGAAACTGGCATATTTGAAGCGATGGGCACCAAACTTAAATGATCACAAAATAGAATGTAGTCTTAGAAATTCCTTTTGTAGCTATTTTGTCCTGAATCAAGCGTTCTAAGTAAATGCTTAACTGTTGAGGTTTGGCTCTGGCCCTCACTGATGAGTCGATTTAGGAGACGATAAGTGACCTTGTAGACACTGAAACAGCAATACCAATGGCAAAGCCACCCAGGGAAGAGCAAGGTCCAGGGTAGCTTGTAGATCATCTTTGAAATCTACAGTTTCTCTTCTTCAAAAGACTGCAGGGGACCGCCTTGCTTTTTGTATTTAACTTCTTCCTTAAAATGTCCATGGTCTACCTTGTAAGATTTTTGCAATTCTAAAAATTTTACAAGCCTTGTCTTCATCCCCCCCCCAAAAAAATAATTTCATTAGGACACAATCCAGACATCATATCATTCAGTAGTTAAGTCTACAACCGTTTTCAAATGTTCTCTTCCTTCTTGTGTGTGCTGCTTGATTCATGTTCTCCATGTGGTACTTAACTCAGCAGTGTGTTTCTTCAATATTTGACTGATAATTATGTAAGTTTCTTAAAGGAGAGGTTTTAATTAGTATTTTAAAACTGCATCAATAAATATAAATGATATTTTTGAGGAATATAATATTCTACAAGAAGGCCAAGAGGGGGCAAGGGAGAAGTTTGATAAGTTGTTTAATTTGTTAAAATAAAAAAAGAATGTCTGAAATGTAAATCTTCACCTATTTCCCAATAAAACTCTGTTTCAACATACCAAGTGTATTTATGTTAAACGAATTAAAATGGGGGTAGTGGAGATACATGCATTAAGATATACAATGATCTATCATTGCATCTATTCTGGTCATGGGAACGCTACAGGAAAGGGTCAAACTGCTCCTTGGGCTTTCCAAGATGTGAACTATTTAAGAGAACAGTCAGCCTCAACTTTTTCGCTAAATGATAATGGAATTTTCCCAGAAAATATTTGAAGCTTTCTCAGAATAGGAAAAATACATATCACAGCATTTCATACACAATGAAAAATGAAAACAAAAAAATTTGCTCGTTCCTATTCATGTTGTGTTTAGGTACCATGGAGTGTGATCCCACCCATTTGGACCACATACACAACACAACACAACACTGCCCAGCCCTGCGCCAGGGTCATGATTGTTACCCTCGAATCCATTGCTGCAGCCAGTGCACCAATCCATCTCCTCGAGGATCTTCCTCTTTTTTACTAACACTCTACCAAACATGATCCCATTTTCCAGGAAACGGATTCTCCTGAAACATATCTAAAGGAACAGAGATGAAGTTTCCTTGTCCTCGCTTCTGAGGAGCGTTCTGGCTGTACTTCCTCCAAGACCAATTTGGTCGTTTTCCTGGCGGTCCATGGTACTTTCAATCTTCTTAAAGAATACCATGATTTAAATGCATCGACTCTTCTGCAGTCTTCCTCATTTGTTGTCCAGCGTCCACTTACTTTTGAAGCCTTTGAAAGTACCATGACTTGGACGTGCACATCTTAGTCCTCAAAGGGACAGCCTTGCTCTCCAACTCTTTAAAGAGGTCTTGTGCAGCAGTTTGCCCAAATGGATTATATCATTTGATTTCTTCACTGCTGCTTCGATGAGTGTTGATTGTGGTTTCAATTAAGATGAAATCCTGGCCAACATCAATCTTTTCTCCCTTTATCATGATGTTGTCAGTTCTGGGACTTTTAATTTTCTTTATATTGTGTTGCAGTCCACAATGAAGGCTGCAGTCTCTGGTCTTCGTAAGCAAGTGCTACAACCTAGGGGTGTGGCACTGTTAGATTACAATTATAGCAACCCTAGATAGGATTTCCAAGTTTGTAAATCTTTACAGAAGCAGACATGCTCATTTCTCTCCTATAAATTCTTAATAATTGATGGCAAAAATTATATTAGGACTTAGATTATAAAGAACTCTGAGTACAAGCAAAATAATATAAACGTGTGTCTATTGCAGGGTGATATAAGGGTAATTTATCAGTTGGCACCCTTCAATATGAATTATAGAGACTTATAAAAAGCAGGAAGTCCAGTTGTGGTGTAAAAAGAGTGACAATGGTGGGAGTGGAGAACACAGAAAGGAGATCAATTTGAGACACAATGAGACTGAAACTCAGGAAGATTTGAAGGTAGAAGAGGGACCTATGTAAGAAATAACAGGTTTTCCAGCAGCTAAAAGTAATCAGGGAAGGATAGGAAGGAAATGAATGGCTGAGGTAGTTAATTGTGCCAACCTGGATGATAAACACATGTGAGGTTAATTGAAGGGCAGAGGAATAAATGGCTAGGTGAACCTCGCCTTAGTAGTTCTCGGTCTCTTGATTTCTGATGGTCAGATCTGGGTGCAGCTTCCTTAGCCAGTTCCCTGCTTCAGCTGGCAAGGCTCACTTCCTACAAGACATCCCTAAGGAGAAGCCACATGGACCTACCCCGATGCAGACCTGGGTGCTGGAGCAGCCGTGTGGAGACCCCTGCCAATGCTGACATGCTTACACATTCACTGATTCGGCTTTCCTTCTGCAGTTGACATCATTGCGTGTGTTTTGTGAGATGGAGGAGGACTTTGTGGATTGGTGTTGGACATATGGGTTAATGTTGGACTTGTGGGCTTGGGCAGCACTGGGTTGGGATGTTTTCTTGATGTGCACTTAACCATTATATAATCATTATAAACTCTCTCTTATACATGGGTTTCTGTGGATTTGTTTCTCTAAAGTGCCCAAACGAACATGATGGCTATATGTGAAAAGGAATAAAAGCTAGGGACAGTGTGAAGTCAAATATGTCCCAGGTATTAGTTACTACCAAAGAGGACAGTAGAAAAGCAGTAGCAGGAAGTGGAAAGAATTGTTGACAAAAAAAAAGGTCTTAAGAGAATGGGAAGGTAAATACAGTATATTAGACTTCCTTCTGAAAACTGGCTTTTTAAAACAGATTATACTGAAGATAGCACTTAAAGCTAAAATTTTAAAACTAATAATAACATGAAGAATGAACAGAACCTTGAAAGGTAGGTGTACTTGTTTTGGGGCATCAAGTTTATATTAGTGGTGGTGGAATAATTTGGAAAAAGATAACAGACAATGGTTACACTACTTGAAGAATGGAACCAGTGTTACTGAACTGTACATGAAGAAATTGTTGATATGTTTTCCTATGTATTATTCATCATAGTATTCCTTTAAAAATACCTTCAAGTGTAGGAGGCCTGCTAGGGTGTGATCAAGGACAATGTAACCAAGAGGAGTTACTGAAACCCAAATGAAAGCTGAACATGATAGTGGGACAAGAGGAAAGTAAAAGGAAATAAGAGGAAAGAACTAGGAGGCAAAGGGCATTTATAGAGGTCTAAATACAGCCGTGTACATATGTAAATACATTTATATATGAGGATGGGGAAATAGATCTATGTGCATATATTTATAGGTTTAGTATTAAGGTAGCAGATGTACATTGGGCTTCCAGTCAAGTACTACTCAATGCAAGAACACTTTCTTCTGTTAACCTGGCATTCCATTATTATCACCTTCCTGACACAATGGCAGAAGACAAAGTGGGTACAAATGTGGTGAAGAAAGCTGATGGTGCCTGGCTATCAAAAGATATAGCATCTGAGATCTAAAGACTTGAAGGTAAACAAGTGGCCAGTTAGCTGAGAAGCAACAAAACCCACATGGAAGAAGCTTACCATCCTGTGTGATCATGAGGTGTCAAAGGGATCAGGTAGCAGCCATCAAAAGAACAAAAAATCATATCACTGTGACTGAGGGGAAGTGTGGAGTGGGGATCCAAAGCCCGTCTGTAGGCAACTGGACATCCCTTTACAGAAGGGCCACAGGGAGATGAGCCAGAGTGAGTGTAGCAACAATGAAACATACAACTTTCCTCCAGTTCCTAAATGCTTCCTCCCCCGACCTCACCCTCCCCCCACTATCATGATCCCAATTCTACTTTACAAATCCAGCTAAACCAGAGGATGTACATTGGTACAGATAGGAACTGGAAAAACAGGGAATTCAGGACAAATGTACCCTTCAGGACCAGTGGTAAAAGTGGTGCTACCGGGAGGATGGAGTGAAGGTGGGGTAGAAAGATGGAATTGATTACAAGGATCTACATAAAACCTCCTCCCTGGGGGACGGACAACAGAAAAGTGGGTCAAGGGAGATGTCGGACAATGTAAGACATGACAAAATAATAATGATTTATAAATTATCAAGGCTTCATGGGCGGGTGAGGAGGGAGGGGAAAAATGAGAAGCTGATACAATGGACTCAAGTAGAAAGCAAATGTTTTGAGAATGATGAGGGCAACAAGTGTACAAATATGCTTGACATAATGGATGGATGGCTGGATTATGATAAGAATTGTACAAGCCCCCAATAAAATGATTTTTAAATGCCCTCAAAGGGGAAAAAAAGCTCTTCAAATAATACTAATTGATATCATAAGTCAATCCGCATGTTATCATCATTCCATTTTGAAAAATTTAGGATGAAGACTTTAAAAAGCTTAGTGTAAATATTAAATTATGTTCAATATACCTTTGTTGAACTCCTATGTTTGTTTCAAGTAAAGAAAGGGATTTAACCCAGTCTTCTGGGTTATTATTATTATTATACCTGTATTTTAGGTACCTATAATGTATTTGAAATGGTAAAATATCTATTTATAAAACATAAAAATATAGAGTGTAATATACATAAGCACAGATATAGTGATTAAAAGTAAAAGAGTTCTAAATGTTCCTAGTGAACATTTTTCACATGGTTTAATGACAGCAGCACACCAAGCAGATCTTTGAAAGAAGAACTAATAAACCAAAAAAAGAAAAAGAAATAAGAGAAAAGAACTTCCATATCCCCCATCCAAACATTGCAAACCCAAACAGTGAAGCTGGCCTGTTTAAAGTGATGCAGGAACAGAGACTCGGTTAGAGAAAATTTTAATCATATTCCAGCATGCATTTATTAGTTGGTCGACCTTGGACAAGGTAAATTCAGTGTTCTCACAAATAAAATGGAAATCATAACAATTTAAAAAAAGTAAAAGTGTTACAGATATCAAAGAAGAGAGAAGGCAGCAAACTTTGTTAGAAAAGAAGATTAGTTTATATTATGGGTGATATTTTAGGGAAAGAGAGCTTTGTTTTTCTTTAGTTAAAAAAATAAATGGCTACAAGAATTCCTAGAAATATGGTAAATGTCTACCATAAAACCTCAGCAATTATTTGAAGTTAAAAGGAACACTAAGCTTCTAGCCTTAGAATATGAATTTCAATACATTAACAGCATAGCTTCCAAGCAGATAAAGCCAATAATGGAGAATCTTATGTCCACAGCTTTAAAAAGTAGATATGCCAATGAAAATGATTTTCCCTATGTATTTGGGGGATGTTGGAAAGTAAAATTCCTATTAGTGTTGGTAAAACCTACCACTATTTGGTTCACCAATTTAGTTTAATAGGTTTTGACATTGTATTTAGGACTACTGTGAAAATTGTTGAAATGAACTTCACAATCATTTCTTATATCTGCCACATTTAAATTGTCAAAAGTATTGTGTCAGTGCCATTTCCTATTTCAGCAAATGCTGACTGAGAGTTTGCTCTAAGGCTCTGGGACAGGCACTACTGTGTCAGGCAGTGGTTTAGGCAATGAACTCAAATACCAATAAAGCATGTAGGTAGCATAACCGGGATCTTTAGCCTTGATCTGTGATTGTGTTTCAGCGTGCACACGTATAAAGAAGAAACAAACTAATCCCAAGTATTGGTATAAGCATTTGTGAGAATAAGTATAGAAACAAATATAAATAAAAAGCAGTAGTTAATTTTTTTCTAACTGCATGTTTCTTTTCTTTGTCCTTTTTTCCTTAACCCTCCCTGACTTACTTCAGAAGGACAAGAGAATCACCTGATGGACTTTGTCCATCCTCCATTCTTCAAAATGACAGTGTGGTACTGTGTAATTCCTTTTTAATCTGAAAACAGCTGCAAAGGCAAGGTAATTGTAACAAATTATTTTAGAGAATGGGGTAAATGAAATGACATGACTTAAATAAACAGCAAGTAAACCTTCATTTTTCTCTTGTTGTTATTAAATTAGGTGAGTTTTTAAATAAATAAACACAGGTGATCCTAATTTCCCACCAATGGTTTTTCTCTTCACCATAGTCATAAATTACTTTTAAAATGTTGATGGTATATGCCTAATCATGAAACTAAGTGGGAAGGATATAACATACATAGAATGACACTAACAGAAGATATCTGTATTTTATGCTGATTATCTATCTTTCAAATCAGTCTTATGTCAACAGTAGTTCCTAAGACATGTGAAAATTACTCCATTGAAATATCTTTTAAGAATCTTAAACCTAATTTCTGAAAGGTCATCCGTTCTCTATCATTACTATGAATAAATTCGAGGAGCCACCTCCCAAGGTATTTATGTTAACAATTATCATCACCAATGCTACCAACATAATCGCAAACATACATGTCTCTCCCTGCCGGAGCACATGTTGTCTAAATCATGTACATCATTAGAGTCCTTCGAATCAGCCTGGTGGAGCGTTACAGAGGTTAGCTGAGGTTGGAAAAACAAGGGGCAGGGTGTGTTTGGTTGATAAATGAGAGAGCCAAAAAGAAATAGGAGCAGGGAACTGCCATTTTTGGAAAGTCTAATTTGGGTCTGTGATACAATTCTGTGTCTCTGTCTCCCAGACACGTTGTCTGTGCTTGTAACTCATGTCTTTGTCCACTTCTCGGTGCGTAGGGGTCTCTGGATGGTGCACACGGTCAAGCGGCTGACTTAGTGCAAGACTGTTCATTTGAACTCACTCTGGGCCACTTCAGAAGACAGCCCTGGGGACCTTCTTCCCGAACGACACATCATTGAAGACCCTGTGAAGTAACCCCTTCTACTCACCACGAGGCCGATGAGGATGACAAGTGCTAAGCAGAGCATTCAGCTGTGACGCCCTCTACCTTCTTTGCCTCTGAAGAAGGAGTGTAGAGTGAGACCCATCTCCAGTGCTATGTCATCTAATTCCCGCTTTGACTAGCATGAGTTCCAGCAAAGGCAGTGGCCTCCCTCTCTTAATTACTTCTCTGCCCCAAACACTACTGCTTATCTGGGCTATTAGTGAAGTCTTCTGGTATAATTTAGATTTCCTTCTTTTGTTTTTTCTTTCAAAAAGTCTGCAGTTACAATTTATTTTTATTTATTTATTTTTAATCATTTTATTGGGGGCTCCTACAACTCTTATCACAATCCATACATATATCAACTGTATAAAGCACATTTGTACATTTGTTATCCTCATCATTCTCAAAACATATGCGATCCATTTAATCTCCTGGCATCAGCTCCTCATTTTCCCCCTCCCTCCCCCCTCCCCCTCGTCATGAACCCTGGATAATTTATAAATTATTATTTTGTCATATCTTACACTGTCTGATGTCTCCCTTCACCCACTTTTCTGTTATCTGCCCCCCCCAAGGAGGAGATTATATGTAGATCCCAGTAATCTGTTCCCCCTTTCTACCCCACCCTCCCTCCACCCTCTCGGTATCAGCACTCTCATGAAGGGATCATCTGTCCTGGATTCCCTGTGTTTCTAGTTCCTATCTGTACCAGTGTACATCCTCTGGTCCAGCCAGATTTGTAAGGTAGAATTGGGATCATGATAGGGGAGAGGGGGGTACTTAGGAACTAGAGGAAAGTTGTATGTTTCATCATTGCTACACTGCACCCTGACTGGCTTGTCTCCTCCCCACAACCCTTCTATAAGGGGATGTTCAGTTGCCTACAGATGGGCTTTGGGTCTCTGTCTGCACTCCCTCTGATTCACAATATTATGATTTTTTTGTTCTTTGATGCCTGCTACCTGATCCCTTCGACACCTCGTGATCACATAGACTGGTATGTTTCTTCCATGTGGGCTTTGTTGCTTCGGAGCTAGATGGCCACTTGTTTACCATCAAGTCTTTAAGACCCTAGACATTATATCTTTTGATAGTCTGGTTCCATCAGCTTTCTTCACCACATTTGCTTATGCACCCATTTTGTCTTCAGCAATTGTGTTGGGAGGGTGAGCATCATGGAATGCCAGTTTAATAGAATGAAGTATTCTTGCATTGATGGAGTACTTGAGTGGAGGCCCAATGTCCATCTACTACCTTAATACTAAACCTATAAATATATGCATATAGATCTATTTACCCATCCTCATATATATTTACATATGTACATGCCTTTATTTAGACCTTTATAAATGCCCTTTGCCTCCTAGTTCTTTCCTGTTTCCCTTTACTTTCCTCTTGTCCCACCATCGTTCTCAGCCTTCATTTGGGTTTCAGTAATTCCTTTCAGTTATATTACCCTTGATCATGCCCTACCAGGCCTCCTATACCCTCCTCACCACCAATTTGGATCACTTGTCATTCCCTTGTCAAATCCCTGTTTCTCAGTGGAAATAATACTAATCTCCAAAAGAATATTTGAAACTTTTCTAAAATTTCTGGTTCTACTGATATCTAGTGCATAGGAGCTTATGAAAACATTTATCCTGTGATGTGCATTACATAATGAAAAATTATCAAAGGTCTTTTGCAATTATCAATGGTCCTGCTAGACAGCATGACTGTGAAATAGCCATTTAATTTACCTGGACTAGAGATTATCTCTGTTTTACATACAATTGTAAGATATTTTGTCCAATGATAATATGCAGTGAATTCCAGAAATCAAATTAAAGTGTACTTTGTTTCATTTAGACATTTGTTTAAAACTACTAATGACTTTATAAAGCACAGTACTAATGAAACTGCTGTGGAACTACCATGAATATTGCACTCTCCGACATCCAGCAAAGGGTGGTGTGTGTCAGAACAGACTCGATGGCTGTGGATTTGGTTGTTTTTTTATGTAGAATAATTTATACTATCAATAACCTTATTTAACTTCAGCATAATAAGTTGGTGTTATAAAATATTTGATGCAGCTAAATAAAGAAGGGATACAATACAAAAATCATGAGACCATGAATGAAAATACTGATAAATTGTATTTTATTAAAATGATAACGTCTGCCCCAAATGCTAACACTATCTTAAAGACAATGTCAAGAGAAGAAATGTCAGGCTCCAGAGTGGAAGAATAAACTTACAAAACACAGATGAAAAAGGACGTGTATCTAAAATATACAGATAATTCTCAAAATTCAACAATAAAATGTGGAACAACTAATTAAAAAGTGTCAAAAGAACTAAACAGGCACCTCACCAAAGCAAATATTCAGGTGGTAATTAAGCATAAGGCAAGATGCTCAACATCATGTGTCATTAGGGAATTGCAAATGGAAAAGTAATCAAGAGTTGCCTCTACACATTGATCTGCTGTCATTAGCTGCCAAATTGGCCCCACTCATTGTGACCCCAGGCACAATAAAACAAAGTGTTTCCTTGTGCCTTGCCATCCCTGTGATTGTCTGGGAGTCTATTTTGTTCATAGAACTTTCTTTTTTTAATTATCATTTTATTGGGGGCTCATACAACTCTTATCACCATCCATCCATCCATCCATCCATTGTGTCAAGCACATTTGTACATCTGTTGCCCTCATTGTTCTTTCATTGGCTGATTTTTCAGAAGCAGAGGATCAGAACTTTAGACATAGTCTGTCTTAGTATGGAAGCTCACTGAAACATCGTTGTCAGCGGCGCAAGAGCCTCCACTGACAAATGGGGGTGGGGGGTAGGGGGTGGCTGAGCAGGAAGGGCTTTAGCCAGGATCTGAACCAGATCTCTGGCACAGAGGCAAGCATTTAACCACCGAACCACCAATACCTCTACTAGAATGACTAAAATACAAAAAACACCATCACCCTCAAATACTGACAAGGATGTGAAGCAACACAACTCATTCCTCTCTTGCGGCTATGCAAAATGGTACTGTCATTTGGAATGTAGTTGGGTAGTTTCTTATAAATATAAACATATTCTTGCAATATATTTCAATAAGCAAACTTGTAGGGTTTACCCAAATTAATATACTCCATGATATATGTGACAATCTCATATTGATTATAATTTTATTTTTATGAAATGATATTCTAATTTCTATGGGATTATTTTCTAATATTATGTAAAAGCCTTAGGAACCCGGCATAGATTTACTGTGAGTCAGAATCGACCCCATAACAGTAGGTTTCGATTTCCTTTTGTTGTTGTTATGCTACAATAAGCATCCTTGTATATTTGGGGGCTGGTGGGGGTAGACCTACTATGGTCTCAACCTTCAGATTTGAATTCAATGTTCCCTTTTGAAGCAAAGCTGTTCCAGATCCTCAGACTAGGTCGATGTGTAAGCTTTCGTGAGCATTTGTCTTCAAATTATCAGTATTAAAATTTTAGATTTATTCATTTGAAAGTTCAATTCTTCAATATTCTCAGAGAACTTTAATTACTTGCCCAAGAACAACCATCTGTCTGTCTCTATTTATCTTTGTGCTCTAGTGCCCCAAATATGCAGTAGTAGCTGCAAACGCTTGTATGTTTTCTTGGTGAGGTTAGATAAGACTTGAAGCATACTATACTTGATTTAAAGAGATCTTCCCAGAAGCTGCAGTTCTGCTTACAAATGTAAGCAATGTAAGATACACCATTAGTTTTGAAAATAAACTAAGAGAAAATGTTTAACCCAAGGAAAAAACATACACAACTTCTTAAGATAATGTTGATGCATATAGTAAATGTATCACTCTGTTGTAGTATGCCATAGAACATCTGGAATAAGAATAAAAGAGAACAAAATAGAAATTTAAATGGGCTAGAGCTTGAAGTAAATACTTATATTTATTGCACCAAGTTGTAGAGTCAGTAGATTTAAATTCATATCTTAGTTTTATTCTGCAGTGTGTCATTTTATGGTCTTGTGTCTCCT
The DNA here is from genome assembly GCF_050624435.1 of Tenrec ecaudatus. Lineage (NCBI taxonomy): Eukaryota > Metazoa > Chordata > Mammalia > Afrosoricida > Tenrecidae > Tenrec > Tenrec ecaudatus. The sequence goes on from NC_134536.1 coordinate 116,333,839, forward strand.
TATCCATATGTTTAAATCTGACCTAATTACAATAATACAAACCAGCCTCAAAGAGGTGTTGTGTAACTTAGAAAACCGGCAATTATCATACAAAAATGAGGTATAACTCTGGTTATCATTACCTACAGACACTCCACATGTATTTCAGACATCAAAGCCAAGATGAGCTACAAGACGAATTAGAACAGAAACAGCCTTATTTTCCACATGGAAAAATCCCTGTCTTCTAAAAGAGGAAGCTGATGTTTCAAAATAACCCTCAAATGAAAATTTTCACCTTGCACACGCTATGAACTACAAGGCGGCATTTGTCTCAAATTAAACCTGTCCTATTTGTATAGAATTTAAAGACAACCTCAGCAAGTATCTAAACTAAAAATCTATAGAGTTGCCATATTTAGTAATAGAAAAGAAAAGAACACTGGTTTTCCAAAAGATGAAGACACATGTTCCCAGGCAGGGGGCAGAAACAAACAAACAAACAAACAAACAAAACGGGAACAAATTTGAATTGCTTTTCTCTGTGTAAGTCTAGGACGTGTTTAAATGCAATCCTGCCCTCAGGCTCTAGGACATACTCATACCTGTGACTATCATATTTACCTCGTTTCTGTTCATAGATATCCAAAGTTCCAACTTATTTCACTATCACGTGAAAGACTCAATAAACCCTAACATTTATATGAAAGCCTAATATTTTGTGTAGAGATGAGAAAGAAGATGAGGTTTTCTACTCCCGTACAGAGTTATACTCTTGGAAACTCAGAGGGACGGTCCTACCCTCTCCGATAGACTTCCCATGGGTCAGTAGCAACTCAATGTCAGTGATAGATGAGAAGGTACTGAATTTTTTTTTAATAAAATGGAATTGCATTAGGTGGACCAGAGCTTTTGTAGTACCCACCCTTCCCCCACTGAGTTAGTGCATCCAGTGCGTCGCCTGGGAAGGTTTTCTCTGGTCACAAAGAACTTTTTCATAAAAGCAGTTTCACCAGAATCTTATCTTTTGTGATGGCCAATTTAAGAGAATTGCATGCAGCAGTGGAATTTTGTTTTCTGCTCTGGATAAACGCGGCAGAAACTGTTGTGAGGTTGAACACAGCTTACGAGGACAGCATTATGCTAAAAACTCAAGTGTATAAGTGTTTTTCTCATTTCAAAAAAGGTGAAATGTCTATTAATGGCAAACCTCTTCCTGGACATCCGTCTACTTCCCAAATGGATGGAAACATCAACTCATAGTGCATTTGGAGTTCATTCCACCAGGTCAGAGTGTTAATCAAGCCTTCTATTTAGAGGCTCTGAAAAGATTGCATAACAGTGTCTGACAGAAAAGGCCTGATTTGTGGTAGAGAGGGGACTGGTTTTGCCACCATGACAAGGCACCTGCTCTTGTAGTCAACTCAGTGCGCCAGTTTGGGGCAACAAACACCATGCCTCTCTTGCCCCAAACACCTGAGTCAGCTGGCCTCCCTCTGTGTGACTTGTTTTTGTTTCTGTGACATGAAAGGACAGCCATTTGATGACATAGAAGAGGTGAAGGAAAAAAAAGAGGGAGGTGCTGTCAGCCATACAAACAAATGAGTATGAAAAACGTTTTCAAGAATGGAATCACAGATTTGACCAATGTATTATGTTTAATGGAGAGTACTTTGAAGGCAAAAGGTTGTTATGTAGAAAAAAAATTAAATACATAGCTTTGAAAAAATTCCAGATTTTTAAGGGAGGAACCCCCTAGTATATACTGGACATCCTCATGCCCTGGCTGTCTTTTTAAGGTAACCATCTAACATCACATATTAATAGCAATTATCTCTTGTTTTCATTGTAAAACTTATTCTATAACTACTGTATCAGGAGGAAGAGACAGGAAGAAGTCAGGGTAAGAAGCAATCTTTCCTCGGTCCACTGTTACTCACCCACACAGTGTGGTTGATGTTGATCAACAGAGAACTACGAGGATGGCTGTCCACGTGTTATAGATTATCCTCATAGGCAGCAGGGATTTCGTGGTAAAATAGAGTGTGGCATGTGCCCGACAGGCGGTCTTATGGAAAGGCTTGTTTAATAAACAAGGATCAAATCAGAAGGCAACCCAGAGGATTTAGGATAGTGTGGCTTGCTGACAAACAATGACCCATGACAACAAAGAGTACGGGGAATGTTAGCCACTCAGCTCATTGTCAGATGCAAGTTCTAACATCACTCGGAAAGGAGTAGTGTTGGAATAACAATGCGTGTGGTATGTGCACACCAGTCACGCAGAGAGGACGCTTCCTCTGATTCATCGAAGGTGGTGCACTTGAAAGGCACTCGGGATGGGGAATATTTTGATTTCATTAAATAATCATCCTAATGACACAAAACATTAAAAAGAAATATTGAAAAGAAATGCACAAAGAAATAACAAGAATCCATGTAACAACCAGCATCTTTAAGCAATAAAATATTAAAAATAGTATGAATATGGGGAAAAGTCCTATGCTCTCCATTATAGCCTTATTCCCCTGTGTAATGAAGGAAAAGACCGCATTGCCATCAAGTCAATTCCCATCCACAGTGACCCCAGAAGGGCAAGGTTAAACTGTCCCTTTGGATTTCTGAGGCTGCAAATCTTCACTGAAGCATAAAGCCTCATTTTCCTCCTGAGTAGCATCTGGGGGTTTGACTTACTAACCTTAAGGTCAACAGCTCAATGCATAACCACTATGCCACTGGGGTTCCTAACATCCTCTTAAATATATATCCATAAATAGTAAAAACTTAAAAACCCATATTATGGAATTAATTCCAACTCGTAGTGATCCTATAAGGCAGAGTAGAACAACCTTGTAGGATTCCCCGGGGTATAAATCCTTATGGAATCAGACTGCAAAGTGGTTTGTTGATTCGAATTAGCAACACTTAACCCACTGCATAACTGGGACTCTGTATCAGTATTTCATGATGTTATGTGAGAAGTTAGACACTCTTGTGAGATTATTAAACTGAGGTGAAGTACACTGGAATGTTGGCCTCAATAGAGAGCACTTTGAAGGTGATCAGGTTATTTTGTAAAAAAAAAAAAAAAACCAACATATTTTTGAAAAAAAATACATTTTGGGGGGGGCAGAGGTACCCCCTCATTTTTGCCTAATGCAGTGTGTCTTTTGATCTCTTGAGTATTGCTTGTGGTGCCATGAGTATTGCTTGTGGATCCCAGCAAGATAATATCATCCACACCTTGGATCTTCTTCCAGTGAGCTTCCAGATGTAGCATTCCATTGTTTCTGTTGGGTGTGGTCATGAGGCTGTTTGTTATTTACATTGAGCTGTGATCCAGATTGAAGGCTGCATCCCTCAATCTTCAGCAGCAAGTGCTTCAAACCCTTCAACATTCAACCAACGTTGTGGCGTCTGTTTGTCTCCAGCTGTTGGTGTTTTTCCAATCCTGATGCCTAGCTTCGCTGATGATTTTCTCAGCATACAGATGGTGTAAGTATGACGAAAGGATACAACCCTGACACACACTTTTCCTGATTTTGAATCATGCAGTATTCCCTTGTTCTGTTGGCACAGCTGTGTCTTTAGTACAGGTCCTACATGAACACAATGACATTGTGGTAACTGTAGAATTGTTTGTCAGTGTGAGAGGATTAAGAGTGAGGGGGTGGAATCTAGTCTGTCAATCAGGCCGATGAGGCCTCTGTGTGGGCATAGCCTTCTGAGGATTCTGGGAACCCCTGTATTCCTTTTGGAGGTGGGAGGCACTCTCTCCCTTGGCTCACTCCCTGGGAAACATTGAAGCTGAAGAGCCACATGGTGACCCCTACCAGCACTGAGATTCTTATAATGCCACTGGATCCACAAGACTTCCAACCTACTGGCCTGTGATGTTTGTCTTGGATCCAATGCTCTCAGTCCATACTGATCCTCTTCCTTCAGTATCATTGGTTCTTGCTGATATGCTACCTTTTGAAAGGGTTGAATCATGAACAGTTCTTTTTGCTACAGTGTATATTCTTTATATATTTTTTTGTTTCCTGAATAATTCAATATTTTTCTCATAGACACTTTCAATATTTCTTATTGAGGCTTTAAGTTTAGTTTTTTTGTATTTAAGATATGTTTAGTGTATTCTTCCTTTATGATTGTCTAAGTCTTTGAATATTTCATTATAATATTTTAGTTTGTCTTCTGGAGCTTCCCTTTGAAATTTTCTGTTCAGATCTTTGAATTTATTAATACTTCCATTTGCCTTAGCTACTCTGAGTAAGAGCAAGTCTCTTTTGATATTTACTCTGGTCTTTTCTTTCTTTCCTGTCTTTGTTTGTTTACTTGTGTTTTCTTTTTTAATCCTTTTATTGGGAGCTCTTACAGATATAGCGCATCAAACAGTATGTGCACTTGCTACCACATCAGTTTCAAGACATTTTCTTTCTTCTTAAACTCCTTGGTATCAGCTCCCCTTTATATCCTCTTTCCTTCACCTAACCCAGGGGAACCCATATTTATTTATTTGCCATATCTTATACCATCCAATATATCAATTCAAATACAATTCCATTGTTCACTTCCCTTGAGTGGAGTTATACAGCTTCCCTCTCCCACTCCATCCCCTCCTACCCCCTCTTTTCCTATACTCTCAGGACTGGAAATGTGATGTTTGGGGTTGAAAGGGGGTGTAAGCGAGGGCAGATTGACCACTTAGCTACCGTTGGCAGAGGATGTCTTTAGAAACTGATGTAGCTCAGTAGCCACAGTCAAGAGAAGATGAGAGCTCTGCTGGGGGTCTCTCGCCTGGTTTGGATCTCCGGCCTGATCCAGATCTCTGGCCTGCTCATGGGTCTCTAGCCTGCTCTGGCTCTTTAGCTAGCAGCCACATCCTTTTGATTTTCTGACCTAGCAACAGGAGCACAGAGCTGGTGATTCTAGATGGGCGCCATCTTACTGGAAGTCCCCCTCCTCCATGTCTTTTTAAGGACCTTTTGCTTTCTATGTGTCTGATGTGCTCAATGTCATCCTACAACTAATCTTTCATGCATCAAGTGTTTGAGAGGTTATCAAAATTCAAATGGGATATACTCAAGACTGTATTTTGGCTCTCATGAACTTATTTTAATTTTCATCAACATCAATCTAAACATATGAGCAATTGGTGGTCTGTTCCACAGTCAGCCCTGGCCTGGTTTTAGCTGATGATATTAAACTTATTCATTGTATCTTTTCACAGATATAGTCAAATTGTGACTTGCTTCAAATTTTCTACTAAGGTAGGTTCTAAAAATTCCACCGAAAAATTAAGGATGATGTCTTAAATTGCACCCTATTGTAAAATTTTAATGATCCCAACAAGGAAACACAATATGTGGCTTATTTCACACCCTCTTCTAAGGTAGAGTATAAAGTTGCCCCAAGGAACAGGGTGTGACTTAATAATAAAATCAGGTCTTAATCTCACCCTAATCCTGTCCATAAGTATAGTAGAAAACTCCCTCCAAAATGGTATTATAATTATAATCATAGGCATAGAGTTCAGAAATATAGCAAATAAAAATCTGCCTAGAAGGATCATATTATGTAATGAATTGCATTTGAATAATAACATATGAAAACATTTCTTGGGAAATTTTCTTAACTTGATATGTATCATTTAATCTTTACTAAAACTTCATGAGGTACTTCAAAAAATGGATGGAAAATGGAATTAAAAAATAATGGATTTTTTTCACCAACTTTTTGACAACCCCATTGTATAGTATGTTATCAGCATTTTCAATTTAAATGTCATGACAATAGATATTGTCATATATTCCTACATAGTTAGCTTAACTTTATGCAAGCATGTTAGTAAACACATAAAAGAATGAATCAAATGATACTGCGTTCCTTTGAGTAAACTGTGATCTTTTCTTAAATGTACAAGAAGTTGAGTAATAATCCTAGGAAGTCACTAGTCTTGTTTTAGTATTGGTCATTCACTACCCTGGTATGCTTGTTATTTGGAAGTAGAAGCTAGCCATCAAGTGACACTATGAGTCACTCTGAGAGATATGCCTATTTGATTGAAAACAAAACTATATCCTACTGATACTGATGATCTGTTCCACAGTCAGTCCCTGGCCTTCTTTTGACTGCTGATATTAAGATTGCATAGGTAAAATATAGAATGATGCAGGAAGAAATACAGAGTCACTATATAAAAAAGAGCCAGTTGACATTCAATCATTTCAGGACACATTGTTGCCTATTATCAAGAACCAATGGTACTGGAGAACAAAGTTCAAGAACTGAAGGTTTTAGCCAAAAACAATGGTTCAAGAATTGACAGAATATCAATTAAAATGTTTCCACAAGCTGATGAAGCACTGGAAACATTCACTCACCTATACGAAGAAATTTAGAAGTCAGCTACCTAGCCAACTGACTAAAAGAGATCCAGATCTCTACTCATTCCAAATAAAAGTAGCCCCAAAGGCTGTGGAAATTATCAAAACCCTATCATTAGTACCACATGCAAGTCAAACTTTGCTGCAGGTTACTCAGTAAGGTTGATGCAATTCATCAATAGGGGGTTGCCAGAATTTCAAGGCAGATTCAGAAGAGATCAAGGAACATAGTCTATCATTGCTGCTCTAAGATGGATCTTGGCTTGAAAACAATACTTAAGATAGTTAAAAAAAATGTACGTGTGTTTTATTGGCTATTCGCATGCATTCAACTCTGTAGATTATAAAATAAATGGATCATAAAATAAATTTATGGATAACACTGAGAAGATTGAATATTCCAAAATTCTGCATTTTGCTCATGGAGCAACTGTACACAGATCCAGAGGCATTTCTTTGAACAGAACATGGGAATACTGCATGCTTGAAAATTAGGAAAGGTTTGCAGCAGAGTTGTGTGTCCACTCACTATATGCTGAGCAAACAATCTAATGTATATGCTGAACAAATAATAATTCACAAAGCTGGAATGCATGACATCAGGATTCTAGGAAGACTTACTAATTAATTATATGTGGATTACAGAACCTTGCTTGCTGAAAGACAGCACTTGAAATGAAGATCTTACTGATGATCGAGGATTGCAGCCTTCAATATTGATTGCGACTCTTTGTAAAGAATGTGAAACTGGATTGAAAGGTAACATCACAATAAACAGAGAATAGATTTAAATTGTCAAGAATTTTAACTTGCTCGTATTCAGTCAATGATCATGGAAACAGCAGTCAAATAAGACATATTTCTCTGGGTAAATACATCACACAAGAACTCTTTACAATGTCGAAGAGCAAGGATAATACTTTTTCAACTAAGGAGTGCCTGATCCAAGCCACAGTATTTTCAAACTAGTCCCATATACATATGAAAGATGGGCATTGAATAAGGAAGACTGAAGAAAATCTATGCATATGAATCATGGTACAGGCAAGTAATATCGAAAGTATCATGGACTGCCAAAAGAACAAACAGATTTGTCCTGGAAGAAGTATAGAAAGAATGCTCCTTAGAGGCAAGGATGGTGAGACTTTGTATCATGTACTGTGGATACACTATAAGGAGGCACTAGTACATCTTGGTTGGGAGAACAGAAGGGCAGTGAAAAATGGGAAGGCCCTAGATCATATGGATGGACACAATGTCTGGGACCATGGGCTCCAACATAGCAACACTTGTGAGGATGCTGCAGGACCGGGCAGTGTTTTCTTCTGTTGTACTTCGGGCTGCTGTGAGTCTACATGAACTCCGTGACACCTAACAACAACTGATGCTGACACTGTTTCCAACAGTCAAGCCAATCCCCTGACATGTCAGAGAGATATAAATTACTGTATTCTATCTTCAATATATAGTTTTAACAGCCTGATGTTTTTCTTACCTGCAGCTCTGACTTTAAACAAATGCTCACATGACTCAGAAAATGTAATGCCACATGAGACAATAACTGTTTTGCAGATGAATTGAACTCATCTGAATACCTGAATAACATGTCTAGAGAAAAAAATTATATGAGAAATCTTTTCAATGGCATATCTTACCATAATATAATGAAATCTAAAGACAGTATTTGAATCTAAAATATAGCATTGCATCTTCACATTACTTTCTATGCGTTAACTAGCAGTCACTAGTTCTTGAGAAGATCAATGTGTGATGGATCCATATTTTGAATGGAAATAGAGGTGATTTGTATATGACATTGAAGCATTTAATCTCAGAAATGTATCACAATTTTGTTTCACAAATTTCTAGAATATATTTTTACTTCATTACCCTATGCTATCATGAGACTGACATATCAATAAGAGATGTTACCTGATTATCACCTTAAGTTCTTTGGTTACCAATACACTTGATTAAGAAATAGATGATGCGTCAATATTATATCAAACATGGTTTATGAGAAGGTGTCAGTCATTCAGATATCTGAAGTTAAGCAGTATGTGAATAGTTTAGTCATTATCTATTGCTTTGTTGCTGTCATTTTCAAACTTCATAGTCATGCTCCCCAGATTTTTTTAAGATTCTAGCACCGAATTTGTTCTCTTATTTTTGGCAAGTGCAATATCCACTTAGATTATTTTTCCAATATTCTGCTTTTAAGTTTTTTAACTTCTTCTCAAATAGTCTTAGATTCCAGTCAACCTCACTGGCTACTCCCCTGGCTTTAGCCTAGACTTTTCTATTACCAAGGAAAATACATTTATATAATATTAACTTCAAATTAATATTATGCTCTCGAATCACCACCTTCATTGTTCGGCTTGTTCCAGTGAGACTGCTGACATCACAAACTTCAACTGGAGAACCTTCAACTTATTGACGCTAGCACATTTTCACTTCTCTTGGCCTTCCTCAAACTCTCATTTCTGGCTTAGATATATGGCTTATCTTTTTTAATCATTAACTTATATATAATCTCCATTGTCTTGAGTCTCTCTTCCTCATCTGTATTCTTATCTGCCAAATGCCCAAACCTGGGTGAATATAACTTTCCACGTAGTCTGCATTTGTCTATAGTACCTAAGCAGAGAATGTTTCTGGAGGCAAAAAATATCACCATTGGACCCCATTCCCATTACAATTACTCACTTAGAGGACCTCTTCGGGAAGCTCCCCCACTCCATTCTCCTGTTCAGTAGCCCTCCCTACTCTATCTTTCTGACCATTTCCTTTCCATCTTTGTTTCTGTCCCCACACCTCTACTTCGTCTTTCACTTTCTCATTATCAGCTCATTACTTTGTTCTTTAGTTTGCTGAGAGAACCAACTAAATAGGAATAAATTGTCCAGAAATCCCCACGACCAAATATAAAAACCTATGTCCTGAATCTTACCATATTGCCAGTTATTATTATTCCATCATCTAAATCATAATCCCGTTCATTTGATATTTGAACCATTGAAACAAAAAAAAAACCTTCTGATTAGTCAACCTACACCTACCTTAGCTCTTACACTGGTTAGAATCAGGTTCAGCTATGTTTCATAGGAATATTCAGGAAAGAGAAGAAACAAAATAGAAATTTCTAGACAGTTAAGACTGTCCCTGATAGTCTTCAGGGACCTGTTGTTTTGTTAGTTGCTCTCAGTTTGACTCGGACTCATGGTAGCTTGTGTGTAATAGAACAAACTGTTTTCTAGTCTTGCACGGCCTTCATGGCTATTGGTATATCTGCATTGTTTCATGCACTGGTAAATTAGCAGGCCTTCCTTATACGTGAATGTATATTATCTTATACTGACAGAATTGTACTTCAGAATAAATCTAAAATATTCTTTTTGACTATAAATGTGAGGCTAATCTTCAATTTCTCATTCCCAGCTTTGTAGACTATCAAAATCAAATTTTGGTAGTAGACTGTCCAAATGAAAATGACCAATATCAGTCCTTTTCAACTCATTCAGCTCAGTTGCCTGCCAGTGAATACATCCCGACTCACAGTGACTCTGCAGTGTCTTACAGAACTGCCCCTGTGAATATTCGAGACTGTAACTATTTACAGAGTAGAAAGCCCGGTCTTTCTCCCAAGTGGCTGATGGTGTGGAACTGCTGACCTTATGAATTGCAACCAACTGTGTAATCACTATGCCACCTGGACTCCTATGTCAGCTCATTAAAACCTAGAATGATGATCTTTGTGCATTTTGTTTCGTTTTTGTTGACTTCTAATTTTCATAGATTCTGACGATTTGCATTTTGCAGCTGCTTCCTCTCCTCCCTTGCACACGGGTACATTCTGACTTTAGATTAATTATTCCCAAATCAATGCGCTACACTAAAGATTAGCGGTTGGTTATGAAAGAATAGGCGTGGTGTCTAGCTATTTAAATTAGGTTTCTAATGTATTCTTCAACATATTCAGTTGTTTACAGCAGGGAAAAGCCACTCAGATATTTAAAATCTGTATCTCTATAAAGACACTCAATTTAATTCTGGGAAGAATATCTTAACGGGTCTCCTTGCCCTTGTCCCATAAGGTCTCTTTTTAAGAAATCTCATAAACACTTTAAATATTTCTGATCATCTTGTCCTTCAGTATAAATCTGTTTCATGGCATCTCATCGAACTCCTAATAAAATCCAATGTCATTACAACAGCCTTAAATTTTCCCTCTCCCCCACCCCTCCCTGTGCTCACCGTGCCACATACATTGTTGTACCTTTTGTCATTCAAACACTTCTAACATACTTCTACCTCAATGCCTGTGCACGCACCATTCCTCTGTCAGTGAGAGCTGGAAAATTAATTTTAAAAAGCAAAGAAGACATGGCATATCTGAAAGATAGTTTGGGCAAAGACTAGTGAAAGTATTAAGGATTGCCCAAAGAACTCTGTCTTGATGAAGTACAACCAGAATGCTCCGTAGAAGTCAGGATGGCCAGTCTAGCTCTCAAACACTTTGTGTATGTAAGAAGCAGGATGCAGTCCCCAGATGAGAGCAAAGCGAGGAAGAATCTTGATGAGCTATATTGATTAGGTAGTTGCAACAATGGGTTCATGTAAGAGGAATTATGAAGACTGATTGACAACTGGTTCTGTTGTCCATGGAATCACTGTGAATCAGAACTAACTTGAAACACCAACCACAATATCACTAAGTGTGTAGTATTGAGCTATTCCTTGACCTTAATCATGAAAACTATTTGTTGAGTGTGCAACATTAAATTTGAATATCATGTAATGCAATAGATACTATCATTGGACAGAATGCTCATGACTTCCCCTAAGTTCATGGGCAGAATTGGCATTGGAACCAGTTAGGGTTTGACCTTAAGCAGTGGTTCTCAACCTTCCTAATGCTGTGACCCTTTAATACAGTTCCTCTAGTTGTGTTGACCCCCAATCATAAAATTATTTTAGTTGTTACTTCATAACTTTAATTTTGCTACTGTTATGAATTGGGGGACCCCTGTGAGAAGGTCGTTTGACCCCCAAAGGGGTCATGACCCCCAGGTTGAGAACCATTGACTTAAAGACACCATGCTTAACCACTATCCTAGACAATACCTCTGAATCTTACATAGTGTCCAAAAATATATCTAAATTTCACATTTCTTGTTGCTAGCATTTGTTTGAAATAAACAATGAAATAATATCATTTTTGCTATTTTCCCTATGCCAAGAAATCTAAGTCAAAGCATCATATACTGTAAAGGGGTACCACAAAAATGTAATTTTTTTTCAAAGCTATGTATTTATTATTATTATTTTAACAAAACAACCTTATAAACTTCAAATTATTCTCCATTAAACTTTACATATTTGTCAAATCTGTGATTCCATTCTTGGAAATATTTTTCAAACGCATTTGTTTGGATGGCTGACAGCACCTCCCACGTTTTATTCTTCACCTCTTCTATATTGTCAAATTGCTGGCCTTTCATGAGAGGCATGCTGGTTTTTTTTGTTGTTTTTTTTTTGCCAAAGTTAACACACTGAGATGACTTCATGAACAAGTGAATTGTCATGGTGGAAAAACCAGTCCCCCATCTGCCACAAATCAGGTCTTTTTTGTCTTACACTGTTATGCAATCTCTACAGAATCTCTAAATAGAAAGCTTGATTAACAGTCTGACCTGGTGGAAAGAACTACAAATTCACTATGAGTCAGCATTTTCATCCACTTGGGAAGTTGGCAGATGTCCAAAATGAAGTTTCCAAATCAATTGACATTTCACCTTTTTTGAAACAAGAAAACCACGTGTACACTTGCGTTTCCCCATAGTGCTGTCTTTGAAAGCGGTGTTCAACACAAGAACAGTTTTGTTTCCTGGACAGGAAAAAAAAAATGTTCACAATGGTATGCTGTTCTATTAAACTGGCCATTACATAAAACAAGGTGAGAGCAAAACTGCTTTTTATAAAAAATTTCACTGTGAGCAGAGAGAACCTTCCCAGGCAATGCCACTGGGTGCACTAGCAGAGCAAGTCGCTCAATGATTGCTTAGCAGGAAAAGTGGGTTTTATGAAAGCATCGCCCTGTGGAGCTTTTTTCGGTTTTTTCTTTTTTTTTTCTTTTTGTGTGTATATAGGGGTGTACCCCCTGTGGCAGTTATATAATCTCTCGTCAACTTTAGTGAGGGGTGTCAGTCAGGTCCCAGCTTGGTGACCTCATTTGGAAGTACAACAGAGATAGTTCACTGGGGGCCAGAACACTCTCTCTGCCTCCCCTTTCCTGTGGTTAAGACACTCAGAGAGCTGGAGGAGACACATGGAAACTAGTGCCGGGGTTGAAATGCTTCCACTGCCACTGGATCCACAAGACTTTCTTCCTCTGGCCAGTGATCTTCCTGCATTTAGCATCATTGCAGGTGCTGTGTGAGCCTAAAGAGGAATTTATGGACTAGGATATATGAGCTAATATTGGGCTTATGAACTTGATCTGGACTGGGCTGGGATGTTTTAATATACAATTCCTTTTTTTCTATAAAGCTCTTTCTTATACACATATGATTGTCAATGAATTTGTTTCTCTAATCAACCCAGACTAACACACCCCATGTATATATTAACCAATCAGACACTGAATTGTCTTCCCTTATTACCTGCTACCCAACTACTGTGTTCAATACTTTGGTGTAATAGTCACAGAAAATTCAGATTGTGGTGGTTACATAATCGTGTGTCAACTTGAGGGGATTAAGAGTGAAGGGGTGAAGTTTAGCCTGTCAATCAGGCCACAGCTTGATTGGAGATAGATAGCTCCCTAGAAGCCGGCCACCCTCTCTCTATCTTCACCTTCCTGTTGACAAGCCACTTAGACCTGCTGAGCCCTGTGGCAGCCCCTGTTGCCTTCCTATTGAGGAGCCACACCTGGAGAGCTGAGGAGCCATATGGAGACCCATGCTGTCACTGAGATGCTTCCACTGCCATTAGATCCACAAGACATTGCATTCACCGGCCTCTGCACTTTCTGCATTTTGCATCATTTGCCGTGTAAGTCTGGAGAGGGATTTATGGACTATTATCAGACTTATGGGCTAATATAGGACTTATGGACTTGATCCGGACAGGGCTGGGGTGTTTTTCCAATATACAATTCTCTTTGATAGAAAACTCTTTCTTATAGATATCTGAGTGTCTCTGGGTTTGTTTCTCTAGTAAGCCCAGACTAAAACACAGACCACACTTACAATTATGGGCTCCAGGAGGATTTCCTTATAAAGCAGGTTAAAAGATGGGATGAGGAAGACTCGGGGTAGAGTTATTTGATCAGGACAGCCTCCCCTCAACTGAGGTCAAAAGCAGGTTTCTCTCTGTCCCTCAGCCTGGCCTGTTACTGCTTGGGCAAGTGTTACAAAGCTCTTTTAGCTGTGACAACCAATTGCTCAGATGTACCCCACCCTGCCAGCAAGCCTTCATCCCGAAGGCAGTCACTTTCTTGTTCCCAGACTGGGAAACTTGCTGTTTTGCCTCATGCCTGCTCTGAGTCCTGCTGCTGCCCTTAGTCCGTCCTCTCGTGCTGCCTCCCACTGCTTTCAGTGTCACAGCTCTCACTGTCCAGCATCCAGGAGGTCCCCAGCACAGGGACTCCACCTCCAAAGGCTCTTCTTTCGTGGTTATCATGAAATTCTCGTTTTCATTTATGCGATGACTCATTTTAAACCCAGCAGGGTGGTAAAATGACCAAATTCTGTTAGGCTCCATACAATCTATGTAGCCCCACTCCACAATGGTGCCACACACCTTATGAATAACATAACTTATTTCAACATGCTATTTCATGGATTCTGAGTTTGATTTTTTCCTATCATATTTGGAATTACTTTCCTCATTGTGACATTTCAAGGATTATTTGATGATGTCATCTAGTACTTTTATAGTTGTGTTTCATAGATTTTTAATACTGGATCTATTACCTGAATCAGGCTAATGTTCAGACAAAGGAAAGTTTATATGAAGCAATTTATTTATTCAGGATTATCCCAGTTAGTTTTTTTAAACATTAGATTATATTTGATTTACAAAGTTCTTGGAAAAAGAACAAAAAGTGAAGAGACTTGTCTTAGTTGCATTTTTAAACATAAAATACATTAATACTAGTTTTTATTACTTTTAATAGCAATTTTCCTTCTATAATATAAATGGATGGATTAATTCTCAAACTTTTTTTAAACATATTACCAAAAACTAAATTGGATAATCTTACCAGAATATAAATCAGGTTCAAATTTTTGTATGCATAAGATGTTGATTTATTAATGTCTCTAGAGCTAAATCTTTTAGCCGAGATACATTGTCAAGCTTCAGTGATTTTTAAAAAGTCCCTAAGAGTATTTAAAAGTGACCTTTCTTTTCTTTTCAGATATAAATGTGTGGAGATAACAATGTTTCTTCAGATTATAGTTTCAATTCTAATGATTATCATTTATTCCCAGGAATTTCCATGAGTATCTTTACACATAATCCAAATTTTCTTTCTTATTCTATCTTAATGCTCCAGGGAGCGATACATGGAAACTATTAATATTTTTAGAGATTAGACTATACATCAACTAAAAATAATTGATTCTAACGTGTTTAATGGAAAATGTACAAGTGGAAGAGTGAAAAAGAGATGAAGTCAGATATATTGCTGGGGCCAGATTATGTAAGGCTTTATAGACTCTGGTGAGGACCTCAAGCTTTGATTCTGAGTGATAAAGGGAGATACTAGAGATAGTTTAGCACAGGTGTAATTTACATTAAAACAAAGCCTTGGCTGTCGTGTTTGGAAGATTATATAGAAGGGCAAGCAAGGGCGGAAGCCGTTGGACTAGTTGGGCAGCTATTTCAATAGTCGAAACAAAAGATGATGGTTATTTGGTTCAGGGTGGTAGCAGTAAGGGTGTTGAGAAATGGTTTGATTTGGGATATGTTTTAAAATTGAAGTCAGCTAAGTTTGCTGATATATTAGATAGAAGATGTCAGAAAAAGAGGGGAATCAAGACGACCCCAAGGTTCTGGTATCTTAAGATTCATGTTAGGAAGAAGTGGGAGATCCCATAAATAAGAATAAAAAGAATCTTTGGTGCCAGATGGAGAAGTTTAAACTTGCTCCCAGAAGCATTAAAAAGTCACAGGTTCCTGGGTAGAGAAACAACATGATGTAAGAAGTGCCATCAGATGCACTGCCTAGCAGGATTGCTTATCTGGACTGAAAGAAGGATGACACAGACAGGACTAAGGGAACAGAGCTCTGTTAGTTTCTCTGTAAATGTCGCAGGACTTGTTCTACCTCTTTCTTCCATTGGTAATGGAGGCTTTCATACCCAGTGGTTAATTTCTCTATCTTACATCCTCTCCATTTGCAATGGAACGGAGTGAGAACGTATTTAGAATTAATATGGTGGGTCACATACAAGACAAATATGGAGTTCACTTGATTCTCATAACATTTTCCTAGTTGTAATAAAGTTTGATGAGTTCTATCAGCCCAAATTTCCTGGGTTTGAATCCTGGCTTCACTCCGTATATCTGCACAACGTTGAGCACAATGTTTAACTCTTTCATGGTTTTATTCTCTCGTTCTGCCATAAGGTGAAGAATAGTACTTAAAAGAGTGACAGCACAGAGGGACTAGGGCTGTTCTTAAGAAATACTGGCAAGTTGAGAGAGAATCCTTTAAAAAACATACATATATACAAATAAAGGAGAAACTGGCCAATGTACTTTGGAAATGGATTTATTTCAATAAAAACCTAATTTATTATATTTACAGTTTTAAAACAATTATGTTATTACTTACAACTATGTTTCTCTTAGATTTGAATCCAGAGGTAAATAGTCTCCAAAAGAGCATAAACTATGAGAAATATTTTCTAATATAAATTTTTTTTCAACCGTTTCCCTTCCTTCTCCCCGCCCTCTCACGTCGTCCCCATGATATAAATTTTTAAAGAAAGAAACTACTCACAACTTTTTAAAAAATCATTTTACTGGGGGCTCGTACAACTCTTATCACAATCAATATATAAATCCATGTGTCAAGCACATTAGTACATTTTTTGACATCATCATTCTTAAAACATTTTCTTTCTACTTGAGCATTTGATATCAGCTCCTCATTTTTTACCCTCCCTCCCCTCCCCACTCATGAACCCTTGATAATTTATAAATTATTATTTTGTCATGTCTTACACTGTCCAATGTCTCCCTTCACCCACTTTTCTATCGTCCATCACCTAGGGCGGAGGTTATATGTAGGTCCTTATAATTGGTTCCCCCTTTCTACCCCACCTTCCCTCCACCCTCCCTGTGTTGCCACTCTCACCACTGGTCCTGAAGGGATCATCTGTCCTGGATTCCCTGTGCTTCCAGTTCCTATCTGTACCAGTGTAAATCCTTTGGTCTAGCCATATTTGTAAGGTATAATTGGGATCATGATAATGGGGGAAGGAAGCATTGAAGAATTAGAGGAAAGATGTATGTTTCATCATTGCTACATTATTAAACCCTGACTGAAAAATCTCCTCCCTGAGACACTTCTTTAAGGGGATATCCAGTTGCCTACAGATGGGCTTTGGGTCCCCAATCTGCACTCCCCCTCATTCATAATGATATGATTTTTTTGTTCTGATGATGCCTGATACCTGATCCCTTCAACACCTTGTGATCAAACAGCCTGGTGTGCTTCTTTATGTGGACTTTGTTGCTTCTCAGCTACATGGCCACTTTTTTACCTTCAAGCCTTTCAGACCTCAGATGCTACATCTTTTGATAGCCAGGCACCATCAGCTTTCTTTGCCACATTTGCTTATGAACCCGTTTGTCTTCAGTGATTGTATTGGGAACATGAGGACCCAATGATATGATTTTTTGTTCTTTGATGCCTGATACCTGATCCCTTCGACACCCTGTGATCACACAGGCTTGTGTACTTCTTCCATCTGGGCTTTGTTGCTTCTGAATTACTTGGCTGCTTGTTTACCTTTAAACCTTTAAGACTCCAGATGCTACATCTTTTGATAACTGGGCACTATCAGCTTTCTTTATTGGACTTTGTTTATGGACCCATTTGTCTTCAGCGATGGTATCAGAAAGGTGAGCATTATGGAATGCCAATTTAATAGAACAAAGTATTCTTGCATTGAGGGAGTACTTGAGTGGAGGCCCAATGTATATCGCTACCTTAATACTAAACGTATAAATATATGCACATGAATCTATTTCCCCATCCTCGTATATAACTATATTTACATATATACATGTCTATATTTAGACCTCTATAAATGCCTTTGGCTCCTAGTTCTTCCCTCTATTTCCTTTTTCTTTCCTCTTATCCCACTATCATTCTCACCCGTCATTTGGGTTTCAGTAATTCCTCTTGGCTACAATGCCTTTGATCAACCTCTACCAGCCATCTTACACCCTCCTCGTCACAGCTTTTGGATCACTTGTTCCCTTGTCCCTGGGTTTGTTAACACCACTTCCTTTCTCCCACCTCCTCGTCTCCCATTTCCCCCCTGAACTGTTGATCCCATTGTTTTCTCCTCTGGATTGTTTATCCAATCTATCTTATCTAGATAGACCTACAGAGATAATAATATGCACAAAAACAAGACAGAACAAAACGAAGCAACAACAAAAAATAATGACAAAAAAAGAGAGAGAAGTATGTATATGTATGGATGGTGATAAGAGTTGTATGGGTCCCTAATAAAATGTAAAAAAAGAAAAGAGGAGAAAAAATGATTAGGGCAGGGACTGTACAGATGTGCTTTATACAATTGATGTATGTATATGTATGAACTGTGATAAGAATTGTATGAGCCCCTAATAAATTGTTAAAATTTTAAAAAAAGATTAAAAAAAATAGTTCAAGGTCTGTTTCTTGACCTTTAGGAATGTTTTCTGGTCAAGTCTGATGGAGTGCCACATCCTAGTCCCAAAGTCTATTTTTGATACTCCCTCGGGACTTCCTTTCTCTGCCTCCCTTGCTGTTCTGTTGCATGCCCTTAGTGTTTTCCTCTGTGTGGTAGCATCAGAGCAGGTGCAATTCCCACCCTGTGTCTCCAGTGCTGTTCCCTGTAGGGCTATGGGTCAGTGACGAATGCCGTGTCTCATAGTGGGGCTGACCCTATGGTCCTCTCTTTGCATTGATTGCTCTGAGCTGGGATATCATACTCAAGGCTTGGTGGACCAGGATGTGCTCCACTCTCTCTTCCTCCCCCTTCGTTTGCTCCTGTGTGCTTTGATCAAACATGTCACTCTCCCTGAGCCATAGCTGTAGTGCTGTCCTCTTAAGTAAATTCTTCTGGGGGAAGGGGTGGCTCTCCATGCAGTTGGGATTGGGGCTGGCTCCTCACACCTCTCTGCTGGTTCCCTGCTTTATGCCGGCATGTTGCATTCACAGTTTGGAGCACTGGGCTGAAGCCTGGTCTCTCTTTCCCTGTGGAGCTATAAACAATACCCTCCCCTTGCGTGGGTTAGTGCCCTGTTCCCCTGCTACCTATTTCTGTCTCTTTTTCCCTTTCTTTTCCCCCTCCTTTTAGTTGGATACCATATGTACTCCTGGATTTGGTCTGGCCCCTGCCATACTACCTGGACCGCACCCCAAGAATGCTTGTATATAGTAGCTTTTTCCCTATGCCCCTTTAAAATTTTTAAAAATAATTTTATTGGGGGCTCATACAATTCTTATCACAATGCACACATCCATCCATTGTGTCAAGAACATATGTACATTTGTTGCCATCATCATTCTCAAAACATTTGCCTTCTACTTGAGCCCTTAATATCTGCTGCTCATTTTCCCCCTCCATCCCCTACCTCATGAACCCTTCACGATTCATAAATTATTATTATTTTGTCATATATTATACTGTGGACTTATGTTGTACGTGTCCTCACACCTTTTTAATGGTTTTGTTTTATGTTTCAAAATAGAAAGAGAAATCCAACTGAATTGAGTTTCTAATCCTTTGAGGATTTAAAAGCTCTGTATATATTTTTGCTGAATAGCAGCCATTGTATTAACCACATCATTATATTAATTAATTATATGGTTTGAAATAATTCCTAATCAGGAATATTTTCACTCTCCTTAACTGATATAGTTAAAGTTTATTGGGCCAAGCTGGCCAATAAACACATGTGGGGTTAATTGAAGGGCAGAGGGATAAATGGCTCAGTGAGCCTCACCTTTCTAGTTCTCGGGTCTCTTGCTTTCTGATGGTTGGACCAGGGTGGAGCTGCCTTAATCAGTTCCCTGCTTCAGCTGACAAGGCTCACTTCCTGCAAAACATCCCCAAAGAGAAGCCGCGTAGACCTACCCCAATGCCACCCTGGGTTCTGGAGAAGCCATGTGGAGACTCCTGCCAGCACTGAGATGCTTACAAGCTCACTGGTTCGGCTTTCCTCCTCCAGTCAGCATCATTGTGTGTGTTTTATGAGATGGAGGAAAACTGTGGATTGATGTCGGACATATGGGCTAATGCTGGACTTGTGGGCTTGGGCAGCACTAGGTTGGGATGTTTTTTTGATGTGCACTTAACCTTTATATAAAACTCTCTTACAGATATGAGTTTCTATGGACTTGTTTCTCTAATGTACCCAGACTAATACATTAATGATAAGAAATGATTTTTGGAAAAAAAACCCCAAAACACCACGAAAGTTTGATTACTTCAAATCAACTGATATCTAGACATATTAAATTAATTAATTTTAAGATTATTATGTTATTTATGGCAATATGTTTTTGTTTACTTACTTACTATCCACTAACCAAAACTCCAAGCTCACTGTCATGGAATCAATTCTGATTCATGGTTAGGCTGCAGGCCAAGGTAGGATTGCCCCTGTGGGTTTCTGAGACTTGCTTCTTTAATGGAGAAGAAATTCTCATCTTTCTTCCATAGAGAACCTGGGAATCTCAAATTGCTGGCATTTCAGATTGCAGCTCAATGCATTACTACTACGCTACCGGAGTTCCTTTGTGATCCACTTCCTCAATGCCATCAAATCAATTTTGACTCATAGAGACCCAATAGCACAGGATAGAACTGCCCCTGTGAATTTCTGAGACTGTAACTCTTTATGGCAATAAAACCCGTGTCTCTCCCCATCCCCCTCCCTCCGTGGAGCTGCTGGTGTTTTCAAAATGCTGACCTTGCATTTAGCAGCCCAACGCATAACCTCACCACCATCCTCACAATTTTTTCTTATATTTGAGCCCATTGTTGCAGCCACCGTGTCAATCCACCTTCTGGAGCACCTTCCTCTTTTTCGCTGACCCTCCACTTTTAAGTCTCGCCATCCTTGTCTCTGAAAAGCATTCGGGCTCTCTTTCTTCCAAGACAGTTCTGTTTGTTCTTTAAGCAGTCCATGGTCCTTTCAATAATCTTTGCCAAACACCATAGTTCAATAGCCAACTTTCACATGCATATGAGGCAATTTTTAAACACCATGATTTGGTTCATTAGGGAATATCACAATCAATGGAGAAAGGATATCTTTTTTACATAAGAAATAATGGAAAACCAAATAATTGGTTCTGAGGCTCCAAAATTACCTCTAAAAAATTATAGGGCAACGAATGTACAGATGTACTTTATACAACTGATGTATGTATATGTATGGATTGTGATAAGAGTTGTATGAGTCCCTAATAAAATGTTTTAAAAATTCATTTTTTCCAGGACTTAAACACAAAATTAAAGAGTCCAAATTTGTGGAAATGCCCCCTAAAATATCTGTGCCTACTAAATAAGTCCATTAAATATCAACACACAATAGAATAAATAAAATTAACTTAATTTCAACTTGTTTTGCTGTTTAAAAGTATGTGGGTTTGGAGAATGGAACACATGAGCATCACTTTAAAATTCCCAGTAGCGTTCCCGCACAACAGAGTGAGCCTGTCTTTCATGGGCTTGTGACTTGGTAATGCCTTTAGTAATGAGGATACTATTGGACAATTCTCATCACCCCCCCACACACACACACCCCTTAAAATTCTGCTTTCGTCACTGTTGAACACTCTCTAGGGAACGAAGCCCCCAGCCTCCACACAGTCAGCCGATGCAGCCACTGGGATGTACAGGCTTCACCTTTATTCACAGGGACGCCTCCCTGCCTCCCTGCACAGCGTGTGTCTGTTCTCTCTGTGCAGTTTTCAAACCCACCACAGCTCACTTGAACCCCATGGGCTGCCCAGTCTTCGCTCCTGCAGCATGTTCAAAAACCACTGTGAGGCTTTTAGCCTTCTCACATATTACTGGCTTGAATAAGCCATTGGATCAAGTTGTTTCTAATTTATCCAAAATTTAAAAAATAATCTTATTGGGGGCTCATACAACTCTTATCACAATCCAAACATGCATCAATTGTATAGAGCACATTTGTACATTCGTTGCCCTCATCATTCTCAAAACATTTGCTCTCTGCTTAAGGCCATGGCATCAGCTCCTCATTTCCCCCCTCCTTCTC
Organism: Tenrec ecaudatus; assembly: GCF_050624435.1. NCBI lineage: Eukaryota > Metazoa > Chordata > Mammalia > Afrosoricida > Tenrecidae > Tenrec > Tenrec ecaudatus. Next base: position 116,355,738 of record NC_134536.1, read on the forward strand.
TGTTCCCCCCTCCCTCATGAACCCTGGATAATTTATAAATTATTATTTTGTCATATCTTACCCTGTGTGAAGTCTCCCTTCACCCAGTTTTCTGTCATCCATCTCCCCAGGAAGGTGGTCATATGTAGGTCCCTGTAACTAACAGTAACTTTTCAACCTCTGATGGTGTGGGTCCAACCTCTTTGTTAAAACACTCACAGTGTTAATAATTTCACACCCTTTGCTACCAAAGCCCCTTTAATCATGTTGTTTTCCAAAGATCTTGATAATGCCACATCAGATAAGCTGTGCTGCAGGTAGACTACTTTTCTCTGGAGCCATGGTTACATCTTATGCAAATAAAACACCAGAGAAAGCACAATGATGAACATTCCAATGCACTAACACAAGCAAAAACCAAACCAAAACAAAACGGAATTTTCTTTTCAAAAACATTATTTAAACTTAAAAATAAATAACCTTCTCCCCTTGAAAGTGCTCTCCATTACACTTATTACATTTGTCAAATCGGCGATTTCATGCTTGGAAATATTTTCCAAACTCACCTGGATGGCCGAAAGCACCTCCCTCTTTTATTTCATCACCGTTTCAAAGTCTTCAAATAACTGTCCTTTCATATCCCTCTGCATTCATGGGAACAAAAAGAAGTTGCAAGGAATGAGGTCAGGTGAGTCGGGTGTGTTGGGCAAGAGAGGTATGCTGCTCTTTGTCAAAAAGAGGGACACTGAAATGGCTGCGGGAGCAGGTGCATTGTCATGGTGGCAAAACAAGTCTTCTGTCTGCCAAAGATCAGGCCTTTTTTGGCCACACACTATTACGCAATCTTTTCAGAACTTCTACATAGAAGGCTTGATTAAATAGTCTGAGCTGGTGGAATGAACCCCGAATGCACTATCTTCCTCACATCAAAAAACCACAAATGAGCACCGGGTCTTTGGGGTACCCCTTCTATGGTCCTGAGGGAGAACAGTGCTTCGACAGAAGCATCATGTCTCTGTGTCAGAGGGAGAGGAGACCAATGACTCACTCTTGGCTAATACAGGTTTTCTTCAAGTCAAATTTTTGGTTAAAATATTGAGCTAAGTTACAAACACGGAACAGATTTTTTTTTTTTCAAATTTTGCTGATTGAGTAGTGACGTTTGAGCTCGGAGCCACTCAACAATGGAGGTGCTGTTGTATAAGAACTTCCAAAGAAAAATAGTATTGTTTATTGCTTCATCCTGATTAGAGTTTACTAAATCAGTTAGAAAACTCCTGGAAACAATTATCCACAAGATGTCGTTAATTACATTCAGAACTATTCCAGTAAATTTTATAATTGTGTGCTGCTATTTCTAGCTTTGGCCATACCTGACAACATTGCTGCTGTTGCTGTTTTTTGATGCCTTCTGGGTTCATTCCGACTCATAGCGACCCGAAATACATTCTCACAATTGATATTATGTTTGAGACCAGTGTTACAGCCATTGTGTCAATAGCTTTCATATCACCTAATCTCATTTTTCTAAGCTTTGACCTTCGCAAAGAAATAGTAGACACTTAGCACAAAAAATGTAGTTAAATACTAGTGAACAATATTAACTCAATTTTTCAAGGGCAGGGAAGGCAGAAGGAATTTAGTAGTTAAGAGAGCTACAACTCACTCACTGGTCATGTCAGACTGTCAGGATTCTGTTCATTGCATGTTTGTCTCTTTTTAACAGCATTTCAATCCCTAATTTTACCAGAAGATGTAATTGATAGAATCAATAACAACACTGGTCTTTTAAAAGTCATTTTAAGAAAAGTGCTCGTAGCGTAGTGGGTTATGTAGTAGGCTGCTAAACGCAAGGCCAGAAATTTGGACCTACCAGCCACTCCCCTGGTGAACGCTGAGGGTCTGCTCCTGCAATGGCTTACGACCTCGGAGACCTGACGGGGCAGGGCAGTGTCACACAGGTGTTGGACTACTACTCAAAAGGTCTGCAGTACCAAGCCAACACCAGGCTCCCCTTAGAGGACAGATGGGCTGTCTGCTCCTGTAAAGGTTTACTGCCTTGGAAACTCTAAACAGGATTGTGAGGAGTTGGACTCAACCCTATGGCAGTGGATTTGGTTTGGGTTTTATAAGTTGACTGTAAGTTGAGATTCCCCTGATGGCAGGTGGTTTTTGTTTGTTTGTTTTTAACAGTATTTATTGCGAATTAGGTTGTGGTTAGGTTTTAGCTCAACAGTTTTGTTTGCAATAGTTTAAATTACAAATTGAACCCATCTATAGTTTATACTATCCACCCTTCTCTGATTTCTTCTTTCCTTCTTATTGATTGCTATCTTCAGCTTTACCTAAGTTAATACCTGTCAACCCGTAGCCCCAGTGCTTCATCTTCCCTTTCTTGCATTCTTCCCCTTGGTAACCTTCAAAACCTGTTTCCTTTGGTATGAAAATATTTGTCTTGTTGGGTTTTTTTGGTCTCATAAAATATTTATCGTTTTGTGACTCACTGCTTTCACTCAGCATGATGTTCTCTGGATCCATCCATGCTTCGTGGGTTCTTCATTGTTTCTTAGAGCTACATAGTAGCCCATTGTGTGTATGCACCAAGTTTCTTTATCATCCTTCCACTGATGGGTGTTCAGATTGTTTCCATCTCGTTGTTATTGTCAACAGTGCTGCAAGAGCCCTGGGTACGTATATGCCTGTTTGTGTTCTGACTCTTTCTCCTCTAGGCTATATATCCAGTAGATGAATTGCTGCACTGTATGTGATTTCTGTCCCCAGTTGTCTGAGACAGCACCATATCTCTTTCTATATTTAAAGTCCCACTAGCAGTGTCTGAGTGCTCCAATTTGCCCACAGCCTCGCCATCATTTGCTACTTTTGCTCCTGAACTTGACAGTTTCTGTTGGCGTACGGTAGTAGTATCTCATTGCTGCTTTGATTTGCAACTCCCGGGTGGCTAGTGATTATGAGCCTTTCTTCATATGCTTGCTGTCCATTTGGATGTCATCATTGGTGAGCTCTATGCTCATTTTCTTGGCCAATTTTTAACTGTTGTTTACTACTAAGGTGTTATACATTTCTATAGACTTTAGAGATTAGCCCCATGACCATTGTGCAATCTCCAAAAAAATCATTTCCCACTCCATGGGCTCTCGTTTCACCCTTTTGATGAGTTCGTAAGTTTCTTATTTTCAGTAAGTTCCAGTCATCAATTTTGTTTTCTCCTGCATATGCTTCTTTTGTTATATATGAAAATGTGTCTATGCACTGTTCTAGGACCCTTACGTTTGTGCCTATTTCCTCATTGGTGATATTTATAGTTTGGGGACTTACATTTAGGTCTTGGCATCATCTTGAGTTTGTTTTTGTACATGTGTAGCGATATGGGTCCTATTTTATTCTTTTGCGGGGGGGGGGAATTCACTATGCGTTGGCATCAAGCTGATGGTAGTGGGTTAATAGGCATAAGAAAGAGAACCTACACTGCATTTGATGTGACGTAGAAAGAGTTCCTTATCTCTGTAACATTTCCAGGATTATTCTTCTCAGTTCCATGCATACAAAGAAAAAAATAAAACCAAAACCACTGATCTGAAATCAACTCCAGTTCATATTGATTATAGGACAGAGCAGAACTGCTCTGCAGGGTTCTTGTCAACCTTTCTGGGAGCAGACACCCTCTTCTTTCTCCCACGGAGTAACTAGTAGTTTTTAAATATCACCTCGCATTAGCAGTGTAATCGCCTAACCCATTTTTGCCACCAGAGCACCTTTTAAAGGAAACTTAGCTATTTGTGTCATCAGTCACGTTACTGAAAACCCAAAGGGAACCTTTATAGTGTTCTCAAGACTGGAAATGTATTTTTAATCATTTTATTGGGGACTCATACACCTCTTATCACAACCGATACGTCCATCCATTGTGTCAAGCACATTTGTACATTTGTTGCCACCATCATTTTCACATTTGCTTTCTACTTGAGCCCTTGGTATCAGCTCCTCATTTTTCCCTCTCTCCCCAGCCCTACCTCCCCCATGAATAATTGATAATTTATAAATGGTTCTTACTTTTTCATGTCTTATACTGACTGATGTCTCCCTTCACCTACTTTTCTGTTGCTCGCCCCCCCCTCCCAGGGAGGGGGTTATATGTATATTATTATGATTGGTTCCACCTTTCTCCCCCGACCTTTCAATTACCCTCCTGGTATCACTGCTCTCATGATTGGTCCTGAGGGGTTTATCTGTCCTGGATTCCCTGTGTTTACAGCTCTTATCTGTACTGGTATACATGGTCTGGTCTGGCCAGATTTTTAAGGTAGAATTAGGATCATGATAGTTGGGGTGAGGAGGGAGGTGGGAGGAAGCATTAAAGAACTAAAGGAAAGTTGTATGTTTTATTGGTGTTATACTGTACCCTGAATGACTTGTCTCATCCTGTGACCCTTCTGAAATGGGCTGTCCAATTGTCTACAGATGGGTTTTGGGTCTACATTCTGCACTCCCCCTCATTCACATTGATATGATGTTTTGTTCTGGGTCTTTGATGCCTGATATCTGAAGGGCTGGAAATCTTAATAGGAGCAGCTTCATATTTCTCAGACAGAATAGCTGGTGGATTTGAACCACAACATTTGTGGTTGTCACCCTATAATTGTAATAGTCTCTTGCAGCACACAATGCACAGCATATTGCACAGTAGCTGACTCTGCTAAATAGTTCTTGTACTTATGGCTATGGCAGAAAGTTGCTCCTGGAACAAACTGTTATTAAATCAGTAGAGATTCATCTCTAGTAACAGTAAGGTATGAATACTCAGCAGCAAAAGGCACAATGGTCACAATTACATATACACATTTTAATTAAGAAAATTATTTTCCAATATCACCAGTACTTGTGAATTAGAATGATAATACATTATAGTCTTAAGAATAAGAAGTGGAAGGATATAAAAAATTATTTCAAATCAATTAAACATGGCAAAAATAACATTTATGTAATGAGACTATACATATTGTATATATATAACTTTCTTACACATATCTTGTCAGTCAATTCCAAATATTTCTAAATAAGAGTACTTACATTTAATATATTGTAATAAGACTAATTTTTATATAATTTGACCTTATTCCTAATATGTAAAACACCATTATTATATTATTTCATACATATGTCAAACTTATGGGAGCTATGTCAAAAATGCTTAACCCCTCCACCAATGAATAACATAACAAAATAGAAATATTCTAACTGACTGCTCATGTGCCACTAGCTTCAGTGTAAAAGGTATCGATAGCTCCTCACAACCCAAGTCGCACGTGTTTTCACTGAGATCAAGTGATCAAGCTAAATGCAGCTGGAGCTACATCTCTGGCATTGTTCAAACAGTTATGAAGGTTCATGAGCTTGTTCCATTGAGAAAAGAGGCCCATGGTTTCCATAGCAACCTTAGTTCCTAGAGCCTTCAGGATAGCGTGGTGGCCCCTGGTCTGTTTCTGTTCAGTGCTGTAGCTGCATCTAAACTACAGTCTTTCCCAGCTTCCTGTCAAACCAGGATCAACTATTCAGATGGGTAGCTCTACTGCCTGCTTTCCCCCTTTGGGACCAACGTTTATTAGGCCCCTTTATTAGGGACCCCTTTTAAGGCCTCAAGATTTTCCAGTACTCTTTCACATCTTGTTTCCTAAGACAGAGACGGAAGATGAAGTGTTATCAGACCCCTTTATCAATCACAGAACTTTCCATCCTGGCATGCTCCAGATACTTGGAAGAATGTTTTTCCCTCCTCTGTCACCACACCCCCACACAGCAGCATACTAACACTCAAAAACTCACCGACTCCGACTCATGGCGACTTTGTAGGGCAGGACAGAACTGCCCCTGTGAGTTTCTGAGACTGTAACTCAGAAAAGCCCCATCTTTCTCCCGTGGAGCACCCAAGTGATTTCAAATGGCTAACCTTGTTGTTAGCAGCCCAATGTGTAACCACTGCATCTGCCTAATAAAATTCTAAATACAATTACTTTCCCTTCTAGATACTTATCCCAACGTCCTAAAACACCACGACAGTTCAATCCACAGTGACAACGGTTCTCTCCTGCCCCAAACACAAACATACTGTTTCTTGTCTTATTCTTTTGACTTCTTTAGTGGAAGGAAAGTCCATAGCTTACATATGAGAACTGGCTGTCCTTTCGAGAAGCTAGTGGAAAATAACTCATGCTTTCTTTCTGAAAGGACTGAGAGCTGGGGAAGTAAAACCAAATGGATTTCTCACTGCATTATTAGATTAACTTAATCCTTACATGGCATTTCCAAGGATATGAATCTTTACGGGATCAAGTAGCCCTTCTTTCTCCTGTGGTGTGGACAGTGGATTTGAGCTTCTGTCTTTGAGGTATGCTCACCCAACAGCATCACCAGGTTATCGCTATTCTCTCTCTCTCTCTCTCTCTCTCTCTCTCACACACACACACACACACACACACACACACACCCACTACCCAGACACTAGACAGTTGGTTCAAGTTGATGTACACAGAAGACCTGAACCTAACCTGACTTCTATTGAAGTATAGTCTAGCAGAAGCTAGTCTAGATCAGCCCATTCCTATTCAACCAGCAAACCTTACTGAGAATAAATTGTTTTTGGTTTAAGCCACTGAGTTTTGGCGTTATTTGATATGCAGGATAATTTCCTCAATAGCTAGCTAATGTAGTGTTCTATACTTTTAGATTTTTTTCTCTACAGATAAAGTCATACTACCAATGCTGCTTTGAGCGCTGATTTTTTTCATTTAGTTTACTGTGCTTATCTCCTTAGTCTGTTAGATCATTTCAGCATCTGTATAGTTTACTTCATTTGCTACCCCAACTAAAAAACCATGTTGTTAGTGTTGTTAGTTTTTGTTTGGCTGCAAATAAGAGACAATACAGAAAAAAAAAGAGTGAATCATACGAGACATATATTTTTCCCCGTGCATTAAAAAAAAGTCATTGGTGTCACCTGGTGCAGAATTCCAGCTCCAGACTGTCTTGCTGCTCACAATCTGGAATTAGGAATTAAGATAAAGAGAGGGGAAGAACATTTTCTAAAAGTTATAATCATGAATTGTACTTATATCCGAGAGCTGAAAAGAGTAGCCTTTATTTCAAGCAGTCACCCACCAAACTGAAAAATATCCCTTCTACTTTCAAGAAGTGGAGAAAAAGAAGATAATGGGGTGAGGCATATTAAAAAATCTCTGTGATGGACACTTAAGCTATTCATACTATTATTTTTTATCACAATACGCACCCTGTCCTTTTTTATATTTTAAGCAAAAATGCTTTCCTGGACTAACTTGCTGTTTCAAATAGCTATTAAACATGTAACTCATATGTAGAATTTATAGTATTCTTCATGATAATATCTTATGTGTAGAGCTTTCTAGGCTTCACAAAACACTTCCCATAAATGGTGCCTGGTCATAATCAAAGCCAATCTGTGTTGTGAGAAAATAGATAATATTATCTTTGATAGTTGAGGAAACAAAAGCTCACTATATGTTAGAGACTCGGTCAAAGATCGCACAACTTATTAGGATAAAAGCTTAGCATGTAAACGAAAAGCAAGCCTCCTAGCACTAATTGTATTTCATCAGATTACTTTGCTTTTCTAGCCAGAACTCACCAATGCTTAATTTGTAAAGTAACTCCATTTAATACTTTGCATTTAATAATAAATAGGTCCCTAATTAGAATGGATTTGGTGTTTAAAATTATTACTTCAAATATTATTATTGTCTTAGTGATATCACACAATGTACCATTACTACCTTTGTTATATGATTCTGAATTGAAGAGATAGGTATTAGTATGCGTTAATAAGAAGTATTTTGCCTTTACTTAATGTTTAGCCTCATTATGGTCAAATCATATAGTCTATTAGTGAAACAAAACCTCACAGGCCAAGCGCATAGTTGGAATCTACAAAGCTGTGCTGAAACATCTATCTCAAGTTTAAAGCTCTTATTTTGATTGAAGCACATTCCCCGTTTGGTAACAAGAGGGAGTGACTGCTCAAGAGCAGAAAGTGCATTTCCCCCAGTCTCCCTTGGCTGTACTTTTCCAGAGCCCAGCAAACAGAGCTGCAGGATCAAGGAATCCTGGTGGAGTAGTGGTTACTCATTGGGCCACTTAACTGCAAGGTAAGAAATTTGAAACCAGGCCTTCCGCAGAAAAAGATGGGGCTTTCTATTTCCATCATAAATAGTTGTAGTCTGAAACCCAAGAAACTTGGCACAGGGAATACACAGGCTATCGGAAATCAGGAACGACACAAACACAGAGGAGGCACAAATTCACCAGTGGGATACACTAAAGAAAAAAGACTTGTGTACATCGAAAGAATTCGCCAAAAGAGCAATAAGATAGACCACAGACTGGGAAAACATCTTTAGCAATGACAATCAGACAAAGGCCTTATTACTAAAATCTATAATTCTCTGCTAACTTACAAAAAGAAAAGAATCAATGGTCCACTTAGGAGATGGGCAAAGGACCTGAGCAGGAGTTTCTAAGGGCAGAAATCCAGATGGCCAATAAATATATGAGAAAATTTTCCAGGTCTCTAGCCATAAGAGAAATGCAAATTAAAACAACTCTGGGATACCACCTAATACCCTCAAAGACAGCCCAGTTCAAGAAACAGTGTTGGAGGGGATGTGGAGAGACAGGAAGTCTTGTCCACTGCTAGTGGACCTTTAGGGACATATATCCGTTATGGAAATTGATTTGGCAATATCTAAAGCAGTTGGAAATTGAGCTACCATATGATCCAGCAATCCCCCTACTGGGCATATACCCAGAAGAGACAAGAAACAAACCACGGCCAGACATCTGTGCCCATTGTTCATCATGGCACAAATCACAATTGCAAGGAGTTGGAAACAGCCCAAATTCCCATCAACAGATGAATGGATTAAAAAACTCTGGTGCATACATACAATGGAGTACTATGCATCCCTAAAAATCAGTGATGAATGCATGAAGCACATCACTGCATGGGACGAACTGGAGGAAATTATGCTAAATGAAGTAATCCAAGCACAAAAAGACAAGTACATTATGAGTCCACTGAGGCAAGCTCAAAAATTCAAAAGGGGCATAGGGAAGAAGCTACTGTATACATTATGTCCCTAGGGTGAGGTCCAGGTAAAATGGCAGGGACCAGACTAAACTCAGGGATACATATAGGATACATATGGTAGCCCACTAAAAAGGAGTGGGGTAGGGGCATACATGGGTAGCCGGGAGAACAGGGCACTAACCCACACAGGGGGAGGGTGTTGACTGTGTCTCCACAGGGAAAGAGGGACCAGACTTCAACCTGGTGCTCCAAGACAAGAACACAACACACTGACATGAAGCAGGGAACTGATAGAGAAGCCTGAGGGGCAGGCCCCATTACCAACTAAGTGGACAGCACCACCCTCTCCCCCAGAAGAATTCACTTCAGAGGACAGCACTGAAGCTACAGCTCAAGGAGAGGGACTAGTCTGATCAGACAAGGGGGGGGGAGGGGGGGGAAAGAGTGAAGCACAACGTGGCTCACCAAGCCCTGAGGACAATATTTCTGCTCAGAGCAGTAATGCAGAGAGACAACTACAGGGCCAACCTCACCACAGGACACAGCATTCCTCACTGACCCATAGCACCATGGGGGACAACACTAGAGACACACGGTGGGTTTTGTGCCTGCCCTGAGCCCACTGCACTGAAGCCAGCCACTGGGGGCGTGCTGCAGAGCAGCCGGGGGAGGAGAGCAATGAAGTCCCCAGACATAGGTGTGGGTCCAGGGCACGGTACCCCATCAGACTCAACTGGAAAGCACTCGTAAAGGACAACAAATAGACCCTGAACTATTTATAGGGTTTGTTGTTGATGTTGTTGTAGCTATTGTTTTATTTTCTATTGTTGCTTCATTGTACTCGGTCTTTTGATGGTGAATATTCTTGTCGCTGAATGTCTACCTGGAAGGGATAGGCAGGATAAACAAGCTGGAAGAGAAAGCAACTGGATGGCAGTTCTAGGGGAACATGGGAAAGGGGGAGGCGGGAGAAAGGAAGTGGGTGTTAAACCCAGGGACAAGGGAACAATAAGTGATTCAAAATCAGTGTGCAAGGACAGTGTAGGAGGTCTGGCGGGGGTGGATCATGGACAATGTAACCGAGAGGAATTCCTGAAACCTAAATGAAGGCTGAACATGATAGTGGGACAAGAAGAGAGGAAAGAACTAGGAGGAAAGGGGCAGTTATAGAAATCTAAATACAGGCATATACAGATGTAAATATATTTATATACAACGAGGGGGAAATAGATCTATATACATAAATTTATAGTTTTAGTATTAAGTAAACAGATGGACAGTGGGCCCCTACTCAAGTACTCCCTCAACACAAGAACACTTTGTTCAAACAATTCAGCAGTCTGAAATGCTCACCTTCCTGTCACAATCACTGAAGACAATGGATGCACAAGCAAATGTGGTGAAGAAAGCTGATGGTACCCAGCTATCAAAAGATATAGAATCTGGGGTCCTATCGTTTGGAAGATAAATAAGGGGCCATCTGAGAAACAACAAAGTCCACATGGAAGAAGCACACCAGCCTGTGAGATCACAAGGTATTGAAGGGATCAGGTATCAGGCATCAAAGACAAAAAAAAAAAAAACACAACAAAAAAAAAACCATAGCATTGTGAATAAGGGTGTGTGCAGAGTGGGGACCCAGGGCCCATCTGGGGGAAATTGGACATCCCCTTGCAGAAGGGCCTGGGAAGGAGATGAGCCAGTCAGGATGCAGTATAGCAATGATGAAACATACAAATTTCCTCTAGTTCTTGAATGCTTCCCCCTTCCTCCCACTATCACGACCCCAATTCTACCTTACAACTCCAGCTGGACAAGAGGATGTGCACTGTGCAGATAGGAACTGGAAACACAGAGAATCCAGGACAGATGAGTCCCTCAGGATCAGTGGTGAGAGTGGCGATACTGGGAAGATGGAGGGAAGGTGAGGGATAAAGGCGGAAGAGATTCCAAGGATGTACATAGAACCTCCTTCCTGGGGGATGGACTGTGGAGAAGTGGGTGAAGGGAGACATTGGACGTGTAAGATAAGAAAAAATAATAATTTATAAATTATCAAGGGCTCATGGGGGACGGAGGGCAAAAAATAAGGAGCTGCTACCAAGAGCTCAAGTAGAAAGCAAATGTTTTGAGAATGATGATGGCAACAAATGTCAAAAGTGCTTAACACAATGGATGGATGGATGGATGGATGGATGGATTGTGATAAGAGTTGAACGAACTCCCAATAAAATGATTTAAAAAAGTAAAAGAAAATTTAAATAAATAAATAAATATTTGCAGTCTGACAAACTCCAGGGCAGTGCTACCTTGTCCTGTAGGGTCACTATAAATCAGCATCAACTCGATGGCCATGACTTTGAGTTTTTTTCAGTTTCCCATGTCCTTTGGGGACACTCAATGTAGTGACACCTTCGTTTTTCCCACATTGATTAGCCTGTTTGCATGTGCACTGCAGGTCCAATCCAAGCCTTTATCTTTGGATAAGTCATCGATCAATTCCTTCAAATTTCCCTCCCTGCAGCAGGAAGTTGTGAATATATATGGTGAATATTAGCTATGATTGAAAGTAGCAATTCTGATAAAGCATCAATATCACCAGAATCCAAGTTTCTCATCCAACTTTTTAATTCAAAGTAGACACACACACTCACTGCCATCCAGTCAAGTTTCACACATAGTGTGACTTGTAGGACAGGGTAGAACAGCCCATGGGAGTTCCTAGCCTGCAACTGTTCATGGGCGTAGAAAGGCCCATCTTTCCCTTAGAAACATTACTTTCTGGATTCAATAATTTTAAGTTTGTCACTTACTCTAAAATATGTGTATTGCTGTAACCCTTACTGAAGTGGAAGAGGAAATTGACTATAACCTAAAACTTGAACACTTTTTTCTCTTCTTATAATCTTTTGAAAGCTTGTAATTATAACACAAACACCCAACCAACCAGCACCGAGGAGATTCTGACTCACAGTGATCAGAGGGTCCTGAGACTATACATCTTTGCAGGAGCTGAAAGCTTCGTCTTTCTCCCATGGAGGAGTTGGTGGGTTTGAACCACTAAACTTGAGGTTATTAATCCTATCAAACAGTCCACTAGCACTCCTTAATAACAAGTATAGTTTTTATAATATCTCATTTAATTTGGATTCTCATTTAATTAGACTTACCAACATTTTCTAATTATATTGCTTTTTACTAGGAGCAGGTTGATTTCCATACTGAAGATGTTTCACAGAAATAGTTTATACTTATAGGGCTGTGTTTCCCAAGGGTGATCTGAAAGTCATTGGAGTATCACTATAAGACTACTGCTTTGTGCTTGTGGAAATATAGATTCCTAGTCAAACCCTATAGTTCAAGCTGACAGAATTGGAATTTTAAACAATCTGCATTTTAACCAGGTCCCATTTTTGTGCAGTGATATTAAAATATCTATTTTGAAGAAAGATATGTCTCTATCACATGTGATTGTCATATATACTATAAAGGTAAAGCTTATGTTTGCTCATACAAGTAGTAATATGATATCTAGATTCCCTCTTACAGGTTTTTAGAAATTCATCTATGTATCTTAATAAATTTTAAAAAGAATTTGTCCTCACAGTCAAAGAGTTATAACCATTTTCATCTCAGATAAAATTTCTTCAGTAATGAAACTAAAAAATATTAGTATCAATATCTCTGGCAAAAATGTACCTAAGGAATAAACCATCTCATTTGGTGCATGTGCATAACTGGGAAACCCCTGCGGCACTGACAGAGGACTGGGGCTGGAAGAAAGAGTCAAATCAAAGAAAAATTCCCTAAGAAAACGAAGGATTCATCTTCCTGGGACAAGGAGCTAAATCATTTGACCCGAATAACTATTATAATTCAAAACCAATGAGCTAATTATTTTCTATTTCAACAGTTTCAAGATGATTAACAATAAATTTGTATAATTGAAAGTTTTTTTTCAAAATTAAAGAATATACATCACCTTAAATCTGCTTTATAAAATCAAGAAGTATTTGCTGAGTAAGTAAACTCATAAAGTACCATTTTATGGGTTTATGATCATATCTAATATATAGGTTACAAATCTTCTTTTCACCTATGTTATTCAAATTAATTATGTTGTTTAATCTATTTTTCTCATTTGAAGCAATTTTACAAAGTTCATCTGAGATCTTATTCCAAGTATTTTCACTAACGTTTCAGTTAATGAATCAGCAATAGTAAATTTCAGTATATTCAGTATATTTCTATCATTCACTGTTAAATATTCATGATATGTTAGTGTTAGTAAGAAATTTAATATCTCCAACAATATACACATATTCTAGGAAGTTTCTCTGTGCTCATTATCAAATTTATTTGTTCACTATATGCTTTTTCATAAAAAAGTAGTAAACAGTTTGCCAACATCATATACAATGTGATAGAGTAAATCAATGTTTAAAAAGTATGAAGATATGGTAGTTACATAATTTCATGTCAACTTGATAAATTGGTGAGATAGTTAATGTTTATTGTGCCAACACGGCCAATGAACACATGTGGGATTAATTGAAGGGTGGAGAGCTAAATGGCTCTGGTAGTACCAATAGGTATGCATTGGACTACTAGCCTCGAAGTTTAAGGTTTAAACCCATCAGCTTCTCAAGGAGAAAGATGTCACTATCTGGTTCCATAAATATTTGTAGTCTCAGAAACCGTATATAGGAATTGACTTGTATATATTGTATTAGGTTTGGCAAAATTTGGGAGCCCTCATAGTACACCAGGTTATACATTTGGATGCTTACCACAAGGTCGATGGCACACACCCACCAGCCCATCTTGGGGAGAAAGACAGGGCTGTATGCACCTGTAAATATTTGTCTTGGGAACTCTTAAAAAATGGGTTTATCTTGTTGTACAATGAATCAGTGGAACCAAAGAAGAATTGATGCTTGTCAATCATGATATTGATGAGGAATATTGACTACAGCATGGACTTTCAGAAGTCTAACTAACAAATCTGCCTTTAAAAGAAATGCAGTCAGACCGCTGAGATCATTTTCAAGCTATTTGTTTGGTTTGGACTTTGGAAATGTCACCAAGGGAGGCCAGTTCCTGGAAAAGGACATCATATTTGGTGAAATAGAAGGTACATGAAAAAGAGGAAGGCTATGTTTCCCTTTCCTGTCATGATCGCTGACAACAAAGCGGGTGCACAAGCAAATGTGGTGAAGAAAACTGATGGTGCCCAGCTATCCAAAGATATAGTATTTGGGGTCTTAAAGGCTTGATGATAAACAAGCAGCCATCTAGATTAGAAGCAACGAAGCCCACATGGAAGAAGAACAGCTTGTGTGATCATGAGGTGTCAATAGGATCAGGCATCAAAAACCCAAAAGAAAACAAAACAAAAATCCTATCAATGGGAATGAGGGAGAGGGTAGAGTAGAGACCCAAAGCCCCTCAGTAGTCAATTGGACACCCCCTGTCAGAACAGCCACAAGGAAGATACGAGCCAGTCAGGGTGCAGTATTAGCACCGATGAAACGCACAACCTTCCTCTAGTTTTGAATGCTTCCTCCCCTCCAACTACCATGACCCCCATTTTATCTTATAAATCTGGCTAGACCAGAACAGGTATACTGGTACAGATAAGAGCTTGCAATACAGGGAATTCAGAACAGATAACCCCCTCAGGACCAATAAGGCGAGCAGCAATACTAGGAGGGTAAGGGAAGGGGTGGGGTGGGGAGTAAGGAAGAGGGACCCAATGACAATAATCGATGTATGGCCCCGCCCTCTCAGGGGGACAGACAGTAGAAAAGTGGGTGAAAGGAGAGAGCGGTTGATGTAAGACATGAAAAAAAAAAGAATAATTTATACATTATCAAGGGGACATGGAGGAAGGAAGGAGGGGAAGGGGCGGAAAAAATTCATGATGATATTAAGAGCTCAAGTAGAAAGAAAATGTTTTGAAAATGACAACATATGTACAGATGTGTTTGACACAATGGATATATGTACAGTTTGTGATAAGAGCTGTAAAAAGAACTATTATCCCAGATGGACTTTCTGACTAATTCATTTCTACTACCTCACCCCTCTTACTAGAATGTTAGCTCTAGAATGACAGGGCCATCGTCGTCTATTTTCCATTGTCTCACTAGTGCCTTCCACTACACCACTGAATAAAGTGCATGAATGTACTTTAAAAATCCTGAATCTCGACCTCTGATTTGGTCTCTCTCAAAAGCTCTGTGGTGCACTTCCAAACACTTACTAGGATATATTCAAATGCGTGTCCAACTACCATATTGAATATTAAATAGCCTCAGTTAACTTCAGCGATTTTATCTTGAGGAAAATCTGAATTTTCTTCTATTTCTCTTTCCTCCTTGCTGCTCAGATCTCAACTCTTAACCAAGCCCATGTCCTTGAGCAACTCTAAAGTGCAAGCGCTTCTCTGAGCTGCTGTACAGATAACAGGTAGAGACCCTGGGCCTAGCCTTGAGGAATCTGTGTAGATAATCATGAATATAAACTACAAAAAAGGTCACTTGATAAATAGTATTCATGGAGTATGTCTCTAGAGACTGTCTCTGTATTTACTTACATACACGTGTACACACATCTCTTTCAATACCTATTTTCAAGCTTGCTCTTCTAAGCCCTCATTATTCAGCAACTCCACTTGGGCAACAGCCTCCTTCCATTACTCAATTGCCTCTAAACCAGCGGTTCTCAAACTGTGGGTCACAACCCCTTTGGGGATTGAACGACCCTTTCACAGGAGTCTCCCGATTCATAACAGTAACAAAATTACAGTCATGAAGGAGCAACAAGAACCATTTTATGGTTGGGGGTCACCACAATGTGAGGAACTGTATTAAAGGGTTGTGGCATTAGGAAGGTTGAGAACCACTGCTAATTACCTTCAATCCATCCAATCTACTCTGCATAGCATTCTGGGCTTGATCATCTTAAAGAGTGGCTCTAAGACACTCTCCTACTTAATGTGACAAACAGAGCAGAGGCTATGGGTCCTCCTAGACGTACCTTAGCAAATATACCCTTTTGCTTACTAAGCACTGATGCACAGAGACTCCCCCTTGACAGATTCTGCTGCATTGATACGCGATGACAATTTCAAGTAATGCTAACATGCTGATAGAGACCTACAGAGTTAACGGCCAGGCTCCTTTTACACTATCACAAACAATGGATTATACAGATTCGCCTTAAATATTTCTATTTTCATGTAGCAGGCTGAGCTATTCTCAGTTAATGTATCACAGTATTTGTTTATTGTTTTTGGTAAGGCTAGCAGTAGACTTCTTGTATCTTTTACAGACAGACCTAGTTCTATACTGTGAGTCTACAACTAAGTCTGTCCTCTTCTACACGAAAGTCTCATTTTTAATTGAGCATTTGCTAACTGAAGCTTAGTGAGTATTCTTAGGCTGTACACACAGCATAATAATAATACTAATTTAAAAGTGTGTGCTTGCTATCAGCTATCAGCTAAGTTTAATCCTTGTAGGACACTGAGCAGGTTACATTCCATAGCCCAGAAAAAAAAATGCACATTCCCAAATGCCTTGCATTCCTGAAAGACATGGTTTCCAAACAGACCCAGAAAGCTTTGGATCATACTATAAACCAGAAAGATCCGTTTCCTTGCTATCGAAGTACAGAAACAACTGTTCTTTATCAAACTGACTGATATATCAAATTAGATTTTTTTATTTCAAGTAATTACTGTAAGTAGAAATACATAGTGTAAGAGCTACATACGATGACCTTCCGTATATAAAACATGCTTAAATATCATGGTTTGATCATAAATGATTTTACTGTAAGTATGCTGGATATATCTTTTATTCTGGGATCCCAGTTATTATGGCAGCTGAGTTCCCTTGCATTTTGTTATATACAATTGTAAGAAAACATGAAAATCATTTGTCTGTGAGCTTTTTCTTCGACCTTCAAAAAAACCTGCAAATGGTCTCAAGGCAATCCCAACTCTGAGTGTCACGGTAAGAGTAAAACCACCCTATGCATTTCCCAGGCTATACATCTTGATGGGAGTAGAAAGTCTAATCTTTCCCCCATGGAGCAGCTGGTGGTTTTGAACGGATGACCTTGCAGTTAGCAATTCATCACATAACTTATTGACCAACAATGACTCCTCCTTTGTCCTTGTATTTCTTATCATTTTGTTCATACTTTTATGAACATGGGCCTACTCTTCAAATGTTTTCTGTTGAGTGAAGCAGAAAGCCGCACTCTCAATTCTTGCTATGCAGACAGTCTCAGACAATTCATGGAGGGTTGGTCTTAGATTAATATATTTAATTTTTCAGTGGTGAGGACAGCCCTGTAGATTATGACCACACATATCTCTTATGTTTGGCAATGGTTTAACCATAGCTCAACCCATTCTCAATTATCCACAGAGGGGAAAAGGCCTAAAGTACAGGGGATATTCACAGTCACCTATAATCAGACACCAACTTGCCTTTTTCTCCTTTGGAACCCATAAGGCCCTAAAATAAGTGCTTTATCGGGCCAGTCTACTCACCACCTCTTTAAATCCTGTCAGGGAGCGATCTGCCTGCACGTACTACTTAAAGCATTTACCTTTTTTTTTTTTTTGAATAAAGCTTGTTCCCACTCACAGAATGGTTCTGCCTGTATATAACCACCTCACTGTCTAAGCGCATATACGTGAGCTCTCCTTCCGTTAAACTATCCAAGAAGGCTGAAGTCCACAGACTATCATTCCTTTTTTCAATATCTGTTGCCTTTCCTAATTGTTTTTAATATTTGTAGAATCAGTGGCTAAAATAATTACTTTGGAGACAGACCACTTTGTGGAGTACCGTACTATGTAATTGACAGATTTCTTAAATATTGATGAACATTATTTTACCTACTTTAAAATAAGATACATCCACAATATCAAAAAAAATGAGTAGAAAATAAAGCCAGGATTCAATTCCTGGTTCGTATAAGGTCACCTTACTTCTAAAACCTATTGAATTCTGACTCACATACTGATACATATTATTAACTTTTGTTATGTGTAGTTCAGACTTTGGGTGGAAGACATGGTAAGCAAATGTCTGCAATTCAGCAAGAGTGTGTTTAACTTTGGGGTGGGGGAGAGATCAGAAGAAAGACCATGGAGTCTTCATCTGAAGTGCCTTTTGTGGGTGCAAAGAAGGGGGGGGGTCACACTTCCTCTTCAAGCAATTGTGCGTGAATAGGGTCATACTTTCTCTTCAGGACAAATCTTTGTCATGTTCATTGAGAACTCTGCTTTCTCCTTTCCAAGATCTGTCTAAAATATGTGCTAATGAGTGTCTATTCTCCAGACCCTTCCTGTTGAGCATGACAACTTATGCAATTTTAGTTAAAGTCAGTTGGTTAGAGTGTTAGATCCAAAGGACTGATCTTGGACCTGGCAGTATTTGGTGTTTGGGGTATCGGTTATCTTCTATGTGTCTTAATCAATATATTCAGCCTATACAGAAGGCTCTTTTATAAGAGCTTACCTTTTCAATAAGCATGGGGGAAAAGAGCAAGCATCTTTCAGCAGTATTAAGATGTGAGGGAAGTCATAGAGAGGCATCCAGAGAGGAGCTGGCTTGAGGGATGGAAATTTCCCATTCGACCAGTTGCTGTGAAATCTACTTCACCTCATGGCTCCCTCCAGTGTTTAGAGGATACTGCGCTCCACTGGGTTGTCAATGGTGGACTTTTCTGAAGGAGGTCCCCAATCCCTCTTTCCATGAAACCCCTGTCCAAAATTGAACTTGCAACCTTTAGAGAAGCAGTCAACGATGTCACTATTTTACACAACCCAGTAGACTCACAGCCAAATATATTGTTTTTTATAGATAATCCAAGGACTCTAATACTTTATAAAATGTATAATAGGACCTAACTTTTCTTTTCCAACACCTTGTTGAGTAAAATTAGGTAAATATATTGATACTAATAATTATGTATAAATATTGTGTGTGTCTATATATAGCACATATAAATATATTAAATATTATGCACATCACATACAATATTGCATGTAAATATATATATGTATTATTACTCTTGTTTCCAAGTTACAGTATGATAATATCCTATTGTTTAAAATATTATGTTCATTTTGAGACAAGTACATAGCTAATCTTTAAGCATTCCTATTTGCTTTCCTATACGAACTGTATTATTAACTTATTTTATCAAAGACAAATTCTGTTGATTTACCTTTTAGTCATACAGAAACATCACGGAGATTAATGTAATCAAAAGCACTTAAATGTATTCTTTTTTCATTGCGATGTTTTATTTGAACAAATAACAGATATATAATTGCTTTATATATCAGTGTGAGTCATCTCTACTTAGAGCGGATTTGCTCATGCTCATGAGATCAGTGACATATGTGATTCAAGCGTCAGTACCATATATGAAGTTGGCTACAGGTACCCCATCTTCCTCTTCCAGAATGATATACTTCCAGAATATAATTTATAAATTCTCACTCAGATTAAACCTTTACATCTTTGTACAACTCACTTTTCCCTCTTATTATCGACAATTTTAAGGATGAGGTATTGCTTTTGCTGGGACTAACGTGATTAGTCCCATGTACTGTATAGGTTTATGAACAAAGACAACAAAAGAGATCACTCCCCTAAGTCCAAACAACTATTGATCTGTTACTCAGAAGAACATAATTTTTAAAATACAATTGATATTTTATATGAACTATAAACAATCCACATACTCTTGGAGAACATTCAGCAATGAAGAAAAAAAGCTTTTGACAGAATGACTTACAAATAGCATTGCCTGCCTGATTCATCATGGATTACTGGTGTGACTCAGGGGGCCAAAGCTCAGTCACAGGCAAGTGAGATCATGTTATCACGTGATCGTGCTGGCAGGCACAGTTTCTTAAGCTCTGCTTTCATAAAGAGCTTTTGCAAGGTAAGATGGGTTAGGAGTTGTATGGCTTTTCGCAAACCCTGAGGGTGCTTGAAATATTTTATTGGTGATCCACAGTCTGTTGAATGTGGGTCTTTCAAGGTGACCAATCAGCACTAAAAGTGACTTTCATGTTATTTTCAAGATACTGAGATCATGATAACATCATGGCCTTTCTGGTTCTTATTTTGTTTCTCAGTGGCTGCCATACCCAAATAGGTTTCCTAAATCATATTCTATTTGGAAAATCCAGCTCCTTCCAGGGATATCATTGGGACAACGTGTCAAACTTGTACCTACACTTCATGATTTTACCCCAGTTTATTTCTCAGTTTACTGTTTATGTGGATGACGAGACAGTTGACAGATTTTTCTCATGGAATTGAGTATATTTAACTGACAGTGGGGCAGTTCTTCTGTTTACAGAACTGGGCTTGAAATTTTCTGGGAAGGCAGATATTTTAAATGATGAGGGAATTATAAATTAATATTTTAATGATTTTAACTCGTGTCTAATAAAATATGGTTTTATGCCCACCTCTTCCCTCTTGCTCAATTTTTCTGATCAATGTTCTGCACTATTGGAGGGAAACATTGACACTGAAATCTGAAACGAGAAATAATATGTATTTTTAAAAGTTTGTAGATTGACATTTTATTCTAAAACCGAAGAATGATCTACTTCATATTCTACCCAGGGAGACGTTTTCACTAATCTATAAGATAAAGCTCAGGGCCACGCATAAAGCTCACGTTTAAAAATATGTATTGAGCAAAATATATTTTTATAAGTACTAGCAGCCACATGGATAATAACTATATATTGCATATTCTGAGTTATCAGCTCCAAGGGCCTTTATGACACAGTGAAATTGACTAGTAAGTATTGGAATTAAAGGAATGGTATTTCTTTGGATGTTTTACCTTTATCTTTGAAGCCAGACATTAAACAAATCTCCGACATTCTCCGTGCCTTCCCAACCCAGTACATTTTATCGCAATGACGTTCTAGGTTGCATGGTAGTTTTTCCAGGGCAGTTCAGTTTAAAGCCTTTGTCGCTTTCACCTTCAAAAGTGTCTCAATTTGGACAATCTATTATACCTTGCCCCAGGTATTATACCTTGCCCCAGTGTGTGAGCCTACACATCCACATCCGTCTAATAAAGAATATTAATACATTAACTCCCTGATAGCAAATTCCCATAGTTCTAGCCCTATGCCAAAATAATGATTTCTGCCTATTTTTTCATTCCTTCTTGTCAGATGTCCATTGTATGTTTATATTTCATTCTGTGTTCTGGCTGTAAACAATGACTGATAAGCTAAAGGGTAATAAAGCAATACTATGACATTTATTGGGTGACACTTTTATGAGTCTCAAGCTGTTGATAACTTGAATTGCTTATGTAGTTTTGGTGACTCCCTGTAATGTCATAGTTCAACACTTCTGGATTGGTCATGTTGTAGGTGGTTCCGATACAAAGCAGGAGTTTCTCCTTCAGACTCCTCCCCAGCATCACCACCTCTGAGAAATAGCATTTGGTTATTGATGGGGCTCAGGGCCTGCTCTCAGACAAGTCATTTTCTCTTAGTTATGCTCTAGGAAGTGGGGGAGCCCCAAATTCAGATATATTTTAAAGAAGTCCTTTAAACAGGATAAAACCTAAAAGAAAAAAGCAAATCAGTTAAATGAGGGAGGCTGTCAGCATGAGGTCATAACAGGTCAAAGGACTCATAGTCAAGTGCCTACATTATAAAACATGGAAAACAATGGACATGTACCACAAATATAGGTGTGACATCCTAATTGGTGGCATCACATCCATGCATCACAGTTGCTAGTGGGACTATGGAAGCGGGTAAGGGACCATGCATAGGATATGCATACCATTGAAAGTTAGGAAAGCTAACCGGATAGGTTCTGGAGAACTTTAACCAGGTCGGGTTATGACGCATGATCTTTGGCCTAATACCACAATATCCATCAAGCCCATCCAGGCAAGTCTCTGAGGGCCAGAATGCCCATTCCTGATATGGCAAGGAATAATTGCAACAATTCACTTTTAAAGAAACTCTGCCTGAGGGCCAAGCATTTTATATTGCCGGAAAATGGTCAAAAAGGGCTCACTGGGTTCAAGTCTGGTACCTCTTTCCCTGTGGAGATATAAACAATACTCTCTCCGACAGATGATCCCTTCAGGACCAATAGTGAGAGTGGCGATATGGGGAGGGTGGAGGGAGGGTGGGGTGGAAAGGGGGAATCAATTACACGGATCTACATATAACCTCCTCCCTGGGGAATGGACAACAGAAAAGTGGGTAAAGGGAGACATCGGACAGTGTAAGATATGAAAAAATAACAATTTATAAATTATCAAGGGTTCATGAGGGAGGGGGTCATGGGGAGGGAGGGAGGGGGAAAAATGAGGAGCTGATGCCAGGGACTTAATTGGAGAGCAAATGTTTTGAGAATAATGAGGGCAACAAATATGCAAATGTGCTTTACATAATTGATGTATGTATGAATTGTGATAAGAGTTGTATGAACCCCCAATAAAATGATTAAGAAAAAAAGAGTTACAGTCTTGGAAACACATCAGGGTATTTTACCCTGTCCTATAGGGTCTCTGTGAGTCATAATTGACTTGATAGCAGTGAGTTGAATTTTGGGGGGTATGTTTACATAAAGAAATAAAAAGCAGATCAATGGCTTCTTGGGAATGGCTGCCGCAAAACAGAGGGATTACCAAGCAGTACCAGGGAATGTTTAGAAATAATGGCTGTGTTCACTACCTTGCTTGTGGTGATGGTTTCATGGGTATATATGTATGTCAAAACTTAGCAAACTGTACAGTAAATGTCTATGGTTTATTGTATGTCATTTTTACCTCAATAAAGCTGTTTAAAAACAAAACAAAAACGGTCTCAATGGAGGCCGAATTAATGTCGATTCTCAAAAGTGATTTAGGGTCCCCACAGTAAATTTAGCTTTTGGCAAACCTAATTCTGAGAATTTAAGTTCTAATACAGTCGTCAGCCTTACTTTCTGGCTAATTTAAAGCTTAGAGCATTTGGATATGAACTGATGAGCATTCATCATCTGTTGAGCTGATGAGTATTTATATCACAGCTGGAACCCCGGCGGCACAGCCGCACAGCTGTAATATTAGCTGAGGCGGAGTGATTAAGGGAGAAGATAATGGACCAAGCTCGGGGAAGAAGGTGCGGACTAGCACGGTGGAGTCTTTGCTACGGAGTGACCGCGGCATCTATGACATGGCTGCGTAGGAGTTGGGTAGACCGAGTTCAAACTCGGACACAGTCTATTTTGCCTCTGCTTTCATCCTGTTCTGTAGAAACAGTTGAGAGAATAATCCAGGCAGAATGAGTCTACTTTCAAAAACTTAGTTGTTGAGACGCTCTGAAGCGCAGTTCTGCTGTGACTTACGTGGATGCTAGGAGAGGTACAGGGAGCAAATCAGCTAGAAAGGCAAGGCTGAGGACTGACGATGGGTCCTAATACTGGAAGACCAATGTAAAGTTGGCTTCTCAATTTCCATCAGTAAGGGCAATCAAAAGCTGCCCTTACCATATTCTCTTTTCCTTCAGAAGATTAAAGAGAAACAATCTGTTCTCTCCTGAGCATAACTAGGGGTTATCAGAAGCTCACCCTGCTTTTATTCAAATGTTTAGCAGTATATTAGTACTGTTTACAGATGGAGGCAGGTTGGAGCTGGAAAAAGATAATATGCCCTGCTGCTAACTAACGATTGGATTAGACCCAGAGTTGTCTTGGGAATAAGACTCTACTTTCGAAAAATTGCTTATCAGCCATCTAGCCCAGAAGCAACAAAGCCCACAAGGAAGCAGCACACCAACATGTGTGATCATGAAGGGTCGGGGGGGGGGGATCATATCATCGTGCATGAGGGGATTACGTGATGGGAACCCCAATGTCAATCTGTAGACAACTGGACATCCCTTGCAGAGCGGTAATGGGGAGGAGATGAGTCACTCAGGGTTCAGTGTAGCAATAAGGAAACTCACAATCTTCCTCTAGTTCTTTTTTTTTTAAAACAATTTATTAGGGGCTCATACAACTCTTATCACAGTCCTTACATATACATACATCAATTGTATAACGCACATCTGTACATTCTTTGCCCTAATCATTTTCTTTTTTTCTCCTCTTTTCTTTTTTTACATTTTATTAGGGACTCATACAACTCTTATCACAATCCATACATATACATACATCAATTGTATAAAGCACATCCATACATTCCCTGCCCCACTTCCTCTAGTTCTTAAATGCTTCCTCCCCCAACTATCATGGTCCCAATTCTACCTTGCAAACCTGGTTAGACCAGAGGATACACAGAGGTACAGATGGGAACTGGAAACACAGGGAATCCAGGAGAGATGAACCCCTCAGGACCATGGGTGAGAGTGGCAATACTGGGAGGGAAGGGGAGATAGAAAGGGGGAACTGATAACAAGGATCTACATATAGCCACCTCTCTGGAGGATGGGCAACAGAAAAGTGGGTGAGGGGAGACGCCGGGCAGTGTAAGATAAGATAAAATAATAATTTATAAATTATTAAAAGTTCACGAGGGAAGGGGGAGTGGGGAGGGTGGGGGGGGAGGGGAAAAGGAAAATGAGCTGATTCCAGGAACCCAAGCTGAAAGTGAGTTTTGAGAATGACGAGGGCAACAAATGACCAGATTTTAACAATGGTAAAGCGGAACACCAGCGAGACATCATTGATAAAACTCATATCCTGGCAAAGTAGTCATATGACAGCCGAAAACCGTGTACCCTAGCTTGCCGTGCATTCTTTCCAAAAATTGGGACTTTTAAAAAATGCCACTGGACGTGGGAAAATTTGTTAAAAATCTGGACTGTCCTGCCAAAAGCGGGACGACTGGTCACCTTACCAACGTGCTTTTCACGATTGATGTATGTATGGATTGTGATAAGAGTTGTATGAGCCCCAATAAAATGATTTTTAAAATTGCTTATCAAAAATCTATTGAGCATACTTCTACTCTGACATACATGGATTTACCATGAGTTGGAATTGATTTAATAACAACAGATGCTAATAATGCTTTAAAAATAAACTCATAGGATTCTAGTGAATTATAGGCACAGAGAAAACGGCATATATCTTATGGAAAAGAAGGCCAGATGTAGCAATATATAGCATTGGGCCATGTCAAAACCAAAGAAACAAACAAAAATGCTCTGAATGTACCAATTCCAGAGAATAGCAATACATAGGGTCTGGAAATATTATTATAAGTTAGGCGCATTTAAAAATGTTGCCTTTGGCAAGAAAAAGGGTACTTATTTTTTAAATTTGACTTTTCTCAGGAACTTTGAAGCATATATAATGCCATGTGCTATCTTACTGTGAAAATTGCTGTTGATGATGGTCACAGCGTTGGTAAGATCCCTGGTTGAAGCACCCAGCTTTTAACTAAAAAGCCAACAGTTCGAGCCCAGCAGTGGAAGGCTGGGCAATCTGATCCCATAAAGATATTAGCCTTGGAAACTCTATAGGAGAGTTTTACACTGTACAATAGGGCTGATCAGAAAATGATCAACTTGGTGCACAACAATGTGGCATTCGGCTTCAGTGTTGATATTCTTATTCCGCTGGCTACCCTGTGTAGGAGGCATCCGGGTGATCAAGGTGTTTACTAATGGGTGACTATTTAGTCCCCTGCGTCTCTGTGTCTCTGCAGACAAACGCATTGCAAAATGACTGTTGTTTGTGACTTTGCCGCTAAAAGCATTGAGGGATAACTAGCTATTTACAATATCTTTGAGACTTTCTTGAATCTTGCATATCCGTGTGATTGTCCTTGAACCTAGTGCTTTTATTATTCTAAAGTTAAGAAACTGTGACTAGTTAAGTAACATTTGCATAGATAAGAGTTTAGGAATGTTTAAGTTCTTTCATGTTTGTTTTGTAACCAATTCCCTTGTGTAAGAAAAATATAAAAACCAAGCTTCAAATATACTCGGGACTTCAATCCATGAGAGTGGAGTCCTCCCGATCCCATGCTTTGTACATAGCTCCTTCTTTTCCTATCATCCCCACGCCTCAGTTTGAACCCAGCTTGATGCGGGATAGCTGGTCTAATCCCCCCGCAACCCTGAAGGCTTTCAATGATTTGGATATGAAAATTTATGACCAGGTAATATTTTAACATTAGCAAATCTCCTGAGGAGAATGTGATAATCTAAATAAATATCCACCAAAAAGGCATGTCTTGCTACCCCTAATATGCAATATTATATTTCAGAACCTCTCTCTAGTTGGGGAATAGAGAGTATTACCTGCTTCCTGACATTATTTATAACTTATTTAAATGCTCAGTTACTACTGCAAAAGTGTCAGATGTTTCCTGGCATTTTTTTAAATTTAAAATTCCAAGGGATTTTCTGCCTTCCACGCTAGCCTGCAGAGTTATTATTATTTACCATCGAGGAACATTTTACTTGGAACAAAATTCACTTGGATCAATTCTGACTTAATTTAAACTTAGGCAAATTATTCAAACGTTTGTTTTTTCCTTTTTCTTTCATTCCTGTGTTAGTCCAGGTTGACGAGAGAAACAAACCCAGAGACACTCATATGTGTGTAAGAGAAAGCTTTATATCAAAGAGCAATTGCATATTTAGAAAACACCCCAGCCCAGTCCAGATCAAGCCATAAGTCTAAATTTAGACCATATGTTGGATACTAGTCTGTAAATCCCTCGTCAGACTCAGCAGGCACATGCAATGATGCTGAATACAATACTGGTTGGTGGGTGCAAAGTCTTGTGGATCCAGTGACAGTGGACGCATCGGAGCGCAGCGTGGGTCTCCCCAGTGACAGTGGACACATTGGAGCGCAGCGTGGGACTCCACACAGCATCTCCAGTTGAGTGTGTCTCAACAGGAAGGTGAAGCAAAGAGAGAGAGTGGACTGCTTCCCAGGAGAAAGGGAGGGAGTTCCCAAAATCTTCATAAGGAGGTCACACCCACAAGGAAGAATCATCAGTCTGTGACCTGCTTGACAGGCTAGATTCCACCCCTACACTTATGTATCAAGTTGATATAAAAGTATTTAATTACCACAATTCCCTCTTCGGAAAAAGACTCAAACAAGAGCAATGAAACCAAAGTCTCTGAGCCTGCAGCGCTGATAGATTATGACCACTGTTGTTGTTAGGTACTGTCTACTCTGCCAAGAGCGATGCAAGGTCAAACACAATGAAATCCTGCTTGCTGCTGGCCCAGCCTCGCAATGCTTACCTTGAGCCCCTTGTGACAGCCACTGTGTGAACCCTCACCCCGAGGGTCTTTCATTTCCTCCGGCTTTCCACTTTGCCAGGCGCACTGTCCTCCAGGAGCCGGCCTCTCCTGATAGCAAGCCCGCGGGCCTGCCATGGTCAGTATTGTTACCATGACCATCACCAGATAGAAAGAAAGTAAGCGCGTGGCTTCCCAATGGAATAGGCAAATTTATAGTGGGTTCTAGTAAAGGCAATTCTCCTCTACGTTATGGCGAACTCCTCAAGTAACCCCAGTTCTACAGAGGTATCGAAGTTTGTCAGATCAAATATTGCGCGAGATCAATGAGAGAAACACATATTGTGTGTATATACTGACAAATTTTGTTGCAGTAATTGCTCTACGATGAACACAAATACTGCGTTTTAATGCATAGTCATGAATGAGTTATTCATTTTTTCCAAGCTACACAATACCCTTGCTCATAAATATCTTACATGTAAGATGCACATAATTGTGTGCACATTAGTTACATGGGCACTTTATATGTGAAAATCATGATGCACACATGCAAACTACTGAAAAATAACTAATTAAGATGGCTTTTCTAGACAGAGTCGCTTACATGATTTATTATAAATTCTAGCCTCTGTGCCTGTAGTTATCATCCCAGAGTGGAAGAAGATCACTCTTATGGTAACGGACAGGAATAAGATGAAAGATATGCTGACTCTCTACCTTTCTAGAGTGTCAACATGGGCTGCTGAAACACAAAGACTGCGCGCCTCTCAAACCATTCCTTTGTGTAGACTAGCCATTTCAGAAACACACACACACACACATCCCTGGATTATCAAGGACAAAGAACCACTCGTGGAGCACAGTCTAGATCGAGGTCTGGAGTGGTGGAGGCCCAGAACAGTGCTACTAGAGGCAACAGGAGGTACAGTACAGAAAACATGAGACAGAGCAAAGGAACCAGGCCAAGGCTACGGCACAGTGTTGGCAGAGCAGTGGGGCGACTTTCTGATTGAGAGGAGGTACTGCTGTGGACCAATGACTGTGATGTTAATATTTTATGATTCTGACTTGTGATCATCTGTTCACTTCCCTAATAAAGCTCCTTAATCAATAAACCCCCTCGATTGTGAGTATTGTGTGTGAGTTCTATGTGGCCACAGCAACGAACTGTCAAATCCAGCAGAGGAGGAAGGTGTCCTGAGAGGAAGGGCGAGTGCCAGAATAGAGTAACAGCCTGATGGCGGATGGAGGCATGTTTGTCTTGTGCCTTGTGGCAATTAGCCTTCGGGTAAGGGCGGAGATGAATTCTTTTCTTGTGTAGTCATAGGAGATCAGTTTATGACTGCTGCACTATTTATTCAGACACACACAAAATGAATTGCTTTTAAGATTACTTAAAGGATACCCTGCCATAAATGTATAAATATATTGAGTTTACTAATTTATACAATGCTATATAATCACATACATATTTTAATAGATCTTCCTACATTTGACATCACAATGGGTCCCTAGGTATTAAGATAAGAATGCTTACAAAAGTTTCATTTTCTAACCTGAGTTTTGTTTCCAGGTTAATAAAATATTCAAATATATATATATAATCACTTATATATAATTATTTATCAGATATATTTAAACTGCTTATACTCTTTACACTGAAATGATAATGCATATCTATCTTCATAAGCTAGAACAACGTAGTGCTATACATAAGAAAAGATAAGTTTGTCCCTGTTATCATAACTCATGTCATAATTAAGAAAATAAGTCAAAGATCTGTAAGGATCTCTAGGGTCTGCATCTACTTCTGCTATTTTACTGTGGCTCCCCGTGTGTGCTTTTTGTTCTTGGGTGTGTGTTTTCTGTGATCATTTTTTAAGGAGTTCTCACTTTAAGCGCAGGTCATTTTTCAATTATTTGACAACTTGGGGGTGGGAAAAGTTAAAACTTCTTTTCTGAGTCTGTGGTAAACAAAAATAATGATAGAGATCACATTTAACTAAAAGGAGCTGAGACATATCAGTCTTCCTCTGGCTTCACAAGGGAGAAGGATATTCCAACTCCAAACAAACCCCAGTGGATCGCCATACAGCAGAAGTCAGACATGACTCCACTCCACTTGCTTCTAGCCATCGCTTATAACAGTAACAACCCTCCGGTTTTCAACCAAGTTCCATAATTCACTGCAACGGCTACACAGAACTCCAGGCAGTATTCATGATTAAGAGGGGTTACTAAGAAATTTGACAGGTTATGGCAAGCCCAGATCAGAAAACAATAATGCAATCCTTGGTGCACTGCAACACCTCTCCTGAGCCAGCAGCCAAGGTTCTCTGTAGTTCCCAACATCTCAGACACAAAGTCCCTGGGCCTCTGTTCCTATGGAGCAAGCATGCCCCAGTGTTCTGCTCACACTCTCTTTGCTACTGCCCTGCTCTGTCTAATGGAGTCCTTGCATCAGCCTCTGGGCTCAGTATGACATCTCCTGCTTCCACCCTTGCAGGCAGAGATTTCCAACATGCTCAACTGGGGCTCTTCTTCTTTGAGGGTCCCCAGATTCATTCTGCTCCTGCCTCTGAGAGGACTCATATATACATCAGATAGGGCAATCCTATCCTGTACACAGGGTGATTATGAGTGGAAATCGACTCAATGTAAGCAGATGTATTTAACTGACATTCAAACAAAATGTGCTGTCAATAAATAAAATAAACTACTTAAAGATTTAGGTTAATTTTTTTATAAATGTGAATTTTTATATTCTAATACCTTGAATTTTGCATTTTAATAGAAACAAATCTAAGTAATAGCAAAATAGTAATATAAGGAACAAATCACTATAGAGTAAGACCAATGATTTCATCTAAAATTTCTTATATCTATGTAGACCTGAACTTCATTCTGTTTCCTCATACATATAATAAAACATGAAGCCTTTGATGCTAGCAACAGAGTAAACAAATTTGAATGATGGTCACATTACTTTTGTAGTATCATCTTTTAATTTTTAAAATACCGTTTCTCTTTGTTGCAAGCTGAACAGATATGGAAATGTGAATGGCAGTATTCCCTCTGGTATAAATAGGTTTGGCAGAGGATATCTCTACACATATATTTGTAGGTGTTGCAGATACATTCAAGGATATAGTAGCGTTTACCATAAAACAAGGGGCAAAGCTTTAAAAACATCTGATTCATAATCAAACTCTTTGAGAAAATGAGTCACTGAGCTTGGAGACCTAGGACCATGGTCTTAGGGGACATCCGGTCAGTTGCATAACATAGTCAACAAAGGCAATTTTCTACATTCCACTGTGGTAAGTAGCTACTTAAAAGTTTGTCAGCAGCCATCTACGATTCAACTATCAGTCTCTCCTAATGCAGAGTGAAGACAAGTGAAGAAAATGAAAGACCCATGGAGACAATTACTACGAAGGAGTAATGGGCCAAATAAAACACGCAAGAGCAGAGTTAGATGGTGCCCAACTGTTCTAATTGGGATCACAATAGAAAGTCCTGGAAATCCCAAACCAAATCTCCTGCCATCATTGCTTTCAACTCATGGTGACCATATAAAAGATTTCAGAGGCTATAAATCTTTACCGATTAGTGAGATTTACCATTACCTATGCAAATGGATACTCTGGTCCAAGAAATAGTTTAAAGGTTAAAAGAGAGAATTAATATCCAATACTTTCATGCTTTCCTAATACCTATTTTTTGAGTGATTTTAGCTGTTTATTGGGAATTCCATGCTAATCTTCTCTGTATCGTTCCAATTTTAGTATATGTGCCGCCGAAGTAAGCACCCTAATACCTATTTTTAAACAAATAATACTTCCCTTTAAATCAATAATTATAACACAATGTAATGCAGCAAAAATCATGTATTGCTAATTATTGCAATGCTACTTTGTGATTGATATCAGTACCAAATGCTTTATGTAGATGATATTTGTGTTCTGATAATAGTGGTATAAGATGGTTATTATTATCAACATTATTTTAAAACTAAGAATGGTATGGTTCAAAATGCTAAGATGGAAAGGTGGTGAGGTTTTCCCTCAGTTCTTAAATGTTTTGCTACTGTCCCTTGGCTTTAAATCAGCACACAATTCTTTACAGCTCATTTAAGGCTATTTACAGCTAATGGAGCGTGCTTCAAGGCTTAATTTTTTCAATGAAAATGACAGGTTCCAATATTTTGATATTTTTAATGAATTAAAATATATTTAAACTGCTTATATGCTTTACACTGAAATGAGAATGCCTATCTATCTACATATACTGACACAAAGGAATGCTATGCATAAGGAAAACAATTGGCCATGTTCTCCATAACTTCTTGCATAGCTAATTAATGTTGTCATTTGGAATATGTAAGAAGGCCAAGAGAAAAAACGTCCCTTTATGAGTCCTTAAAGGAGTAATTTTCAACACTAACAACTGCCAACACAACTTCTTCCCAGACCTGCCCAATTCCTTCTATTTCTTCCTCTTCTATATCTACTAGGCAAAATAGGATGAAAATCCAAAAGTAAAGGGACAAAATTTCCCCCCCATTGAGAAAATCATTTGGCAAATGTTAGTTCTTTTATCACATATGGAATAACTCGATTTTATAAAATTTGTTGTTAGAGAAGATGTGCTTCTTATACTGTTTAGCGTTGCTATTTGTAACAAGGCTCTGAAATCCCATTGCTACTTGCATAATTCTAATAAAACAGCCCCAAGAAAACAAGGTTATGGAATGCATGGCATGCTCCCTTATGAGAGCTCTTAAAATTCATCCTGCTTATTTCAACAGGGTAGAGAGCAGATAAGGGTGCCTCAAGTCATCTAGCATAACAATTTACAGAAGCATTGCATTTTTTGTTAAATGAGATTTTATTACTATGCTTCAAAAATACCATATATACTCGGATATAAGTCGACCCGAGTATAAGCCGAGGGGTCTAACTATTACCTGGGAAACCAGAAAAACTGATTGACTCGAGTATAAGCCTAAGGTGGGAAATGCAGGATGTGAATTAACACAGAGACCAGAGGGGAGAGACGGAGCGCAGTCACAGACACATCCTTACCAGTTCCGCTGCCCACGTAAGTGAATCACTACGGGTGCTTCTGTGAATTGGAGCTGTCCATGTCATAGGATGGCTCTGATTGGTTAGATGTGAGTAAACAAACATTCAAAGCCCTGCAGTGTCAGTGGGGCTTTGAATGAACAGCGGAGGAACGGCAATCACCCGTGAGATGTTACACCTTTCTGGAGTACAACTGACCTATGTATAAGTCGAACCCCAGTTTTTCAGCACATTTTTTTGCGCTGAAAAATTCGGCTTATACACGAGTATATGTAGTATGTATATTTTTTAGCCAAAGAATGGGCAAGTATAGTCATGCTTAACTTAATTCCCAGGCTGTGATTTATAAAATAGAAAGTAATATGATTGTGCATACCATATCCCTACCTTTAAGCATCTCAAACCAGTCTTTTCATCAATAATTGTCAACGTGCTGGAAGGGGTTCACTTTGGTGTTTGGTTGTCAAGCCACATCACTAATCATCTCTCCCTTCCCATTTTCAGTAGCCCTATAACTTTCTTTTAAAAAAATATCATTTTATTGGGGACTCATACAATTCTTATAAACATACATCTATTATGTCAAGCACATTTGTACATTTGTTGCCATCATCATTCTCAAAGCATTTGCTTTCTACTTGAGCCCTTAATAACAGCTCCTCATTTTCCCCCTCCCTCCCCACTCCCTCTCCCTCATGAGTCCTTGATAATTTATAAATTATTATTATTTTGTCATATCTTACACTGTCTGACATAACCCTTCACCCACTTTTCTGTTGTCCATCCCCCAGGGAGGAGGTTATGTGTAGATCCTTGTAATTGGTTCTCCCTTTCTACCCCACTTTCCTTCCACCCTCCAGGTATCGCCAATGTCACCACTGGTCCTAAAGGGGTCATCTGTCCTGGATTCCTTGTGTTTCCAGTTCCTATTTGTACCAATATACATCCTCTGGTCTAGCCAGATTTGTAAGGTAGAATTGGGATCATGATAGTTTTTGGGGAAAGCATTTAAGAAGTAGAGGAAAGTTGTATGTTTCATCATTGCTACCCTGCAACCTGACTGACTCATCTCCTCTCCGCAACCCTTCTGTAAGGGGGTGTCCAGTTGCCTACAGACATTCAAAGAATAAAAAATCATATCATTGCATGCCCACTTTCCCGATATGGTCACTGAAGACAAAATGGATGAATAAGCCAATGTAGTGAAGAAAGCTGATGGTGCCCGGCTACCAAAAGTTATAGCATCTGGGGTCTTAAAGGCTTGAAGATAAATAAGTGGCCATCTAGCTGAGAAGCAACAAAGCCCACATGGAAGAAGCACACCAACCAGTGTGATCGTGAGGTGTCGACGGGATCATGTATCAGGCATCAAAGAACAAAAATCATATAATTGTAAATGAGGGTGAGTGCAGAGTGGGGACCCAAAGTCCACCTGTAGGCAATTGGACAGTCCTATAGCTTTCAATAGAACTAATCCTTTGTCATCGTGGAAAATTTTTTCCTTTTATTTTTTGAGGATTATTGACTGATTTTTCCACCTTCTTGTTATTGCATGGTTTTTTTTTTTGTTTGTTTTACCTTCACATACATACTTGTCCATTGCTTCTGGCTGCAGCTTGCACTAGCACTGGCTTGGTTGTGTTCAAGAGGCATGATCACCCACTTCACAGGAATATTTTCCAAAGAAAATTAAACCCAGAATAAACCTAACCCCTCTTGTAGGATAACAGGAGACAGAGAGCATGCTGCTACCTACAAATGGAAACATATGCTGTTACATGGGAAACATACTTTTTATAAGAACAGCTCACCTTTTATAGGCTATGCAGTTTGAGGGGCTTTATATAATTCATGAGAAAATTGGAAGTGAAAGAGAGGAAACTGAAAACTCAATTAGGATTGATGCTAGAATCAGATCAAAATCTATAACCTTATCAATTGATCTTCCTTTAGTTCATTTTAAATTTGTTCTAGTTTTCAATATTTTATGCTGTTTTCACTGAGGGTTTTCTGTTTTATTTTGCTATGGTTGTTGTTTTTGACTATTTTATTTTGTATGTTTTTTTGTATATGAAATCCAAGATAGGTAAATCTATAAAGTCAGTCACTGGACTGCTTAGGGAGATGGCAGAGGAGGTTGGGGAACGTGGGACTCGCAGCAATGTGTTCTAGCAAGAACATGTATGAAACTGATTGTGGTGATGATGACTCCCCAACTCTTCTTACTGCGATTGAATGATTGAATTGCCAGATGTGTGAATTATATGCCCATAAAGTTTTCAATGAAACGTTTCTACACTTTTTAATGTCCTTCCGTATGTACTGTACCATTATACACCGCTCAGAGCAATCACTGTTACAGAAGAGACACAAGTGCTGTCCCTGGGACGCTGCTGTAATTGCTACTTCTTGTTTCCCAGTCAGGAGTTCTGGACTTCATTACAACTTCATGGGACCACAGGTATGCATGCTGCCAGACCATACCTGAATAGACATTACATAGCACGTGCTTCTATGAATTACACCATTAACTTTCCTTGAGGAATCCAGGCCTTAATTTGAGAACGTGCAGTAATCTTCAGATCACCTATGAGTTCCATTCCTAGCTCGGTTTTTACGTTGGTACTATTTAAGTATGGGTCATGTCTAATATCAAACCCCAACCAAATTCATGGCCATCAAGCCAATTCTTTCTCATGTGACCCTAAAAGACCCAGTAGAACGACCTCTTCAGTTTTCTGATGTAGTGAATCTTTCCAGGAGCAAAAGGTATCATCTTGCTCACAGGGGTGCCTGGGAGTTCAAACTGCTAACCTTGCAGTTAGCAACCCAATGCTCAGCACACTACTCCACCAGGTCTCCTTTGATGGAACATCAGTGAGTGAGTGAAAAAAAATTGTCTTTGTGCACATACAACATGCAGGTGCTCATCACTTGACATCTTGTAGACATCCACTACATATTTGTTTGTGGTTAAATAAAGTATCTTTTACTTTGTTCCTAAGGGAAAGTCACTTTCCTTTGGCTTACTATTTCTCCCCAATAATTTTAAAGACTACACATCCCTGAAATCACCAGATTACATTTAAATTGTCTGCGCATGGCCTCTTCTACTTCTACCTTCTCCTTCCCCACTTCCTGGCTTTATTCAGTTGTAGCAGTTTTTCTCTCCTGGCACAGGGCAGCGCCTGCCATATTCCCTTTTCTCTTGCTGTAGGCACTGGTAGTGCTGACTGGGCAGTACAAGATCAAGGAGCAGTCGGAGCAACAGGATTGCAACGTAGTGTAATTTGAATCATTGTTCTCACTGCCATCAAGGCAATGCTGATTCACAGAAACCCCTGTGGGTTTCTGAGACTGTAACTGTTGATAGGAGTTGATAGCCAGTCTTTCTCCCCTTGAATTGCTGGTAGTTTTGAACTACCGACCATGTGATCACAGCCCGAGTCACCACTACACCACCAGGGATCCATGTGAATCAATGGGTATACCTCAAAACATTAATAACATGAGCTGTGCAAGGTTACTCTGTAACTCTGGGTTACCCCTACCCAAATTAGATTAAAGCAACCCATGGGCTGCATACCAAGATGGGCTGAATTTTGGTCTCCCATATAATTAAGTCTTGTTAGGACAGCATTTTTTTTTGGGGGGGGCAATAATTAATACACATATATTAAGCTATCATTTAATCAAATAGAGACTGTTTTAAGCATGTATACAATGTAATTTCAACAATGTACTCTAAATGATTTTGTTAATCCATAACATATGATGACTAATTTCACAGTTAAAAATTATATTGGAAAACTATTATGCACCAATATATGTTTATTTTCAGCATTCTGACTTATTCAAGGTCAGAACTCCACTTTATTATCATTTAATAAAATCAACAGGAAACAATTTAATAGATGGTAGTAGTACTTTTCTTGAAACATTTTCCCTCATCACTAGAGTACCTATTACTTCATCATTGTACTAATTTACATATATTTATTATATACTATAATATATTTAATGATGTATTATAAAATATAATAACAATATATTTAATACCTTTGTAAATAATATCTAATGTATGAATTAATATAAGTAATACAATTAATAATATATAATAACTATTATACGTATTATTTATATACATTAGTACCCTTGGGGCAATTAAGTCATCCCTGAGTCATTTTCTATAGGTTAGAATCATGGTGTCTCCATCCACTCCTCACTTATTAACATAGTTAGGTATCAAAGACCAGATCATTGTGCAAAAATCACTACAATGTGCAAACAGAGAATAACCACATTAGTTCACAAAATGGAAGAGGATTACATCATTTCATCGCAACCAAATTACTTCATTACCTCTCTGAGAGACACAATTGTTATCTCCATCTCTTAGGAAGTACAACCAAAGCACAGACACAATTGAGACGGGTCCCACAATGGCACAAATAAGAATTATGAGTTCCAAGATTTCGATGGATGTCACACACATCTTGAGCCCATGTTCTTGCCATTGCCCCAAATCGCATCCCAGTTAGTCCCTCAAAGTTGACATGCTCAAAGCGCATCTTGTGTTCCCACCTTTCTATACCACAAACCCACTGCTGTCGAGTCAATTCTCACTATACCTTCTAGGACACAGTAGATTCGCCTCAAAGGACTTTTACCAAGAGAGACGGCTACAGCTTTCTCCTGCAAAACAGCTGGTAGACTGGAACCTCTGGCTCTTTGGTCAGCAGCTGACTGTTTCACCAACACAGCACCAGCTCTCCTGATTCTACAGCTCTCTATCCCAAAGGAGCTCTTTCTTCTAGGCACTCACCTCATCTTTCACCTCATCTCAGCGATATTGACTCAATATCTTTGATAACATTATTTAAATATATTTAATTATGCTAACCTTTGGATAGGAAGACTCCATTATACAGAACAAATAAAACAGATGAAATATTTTCTATGATATTTAAATTTCAATCTTCTTCAGAAAGGTTACTTTAGGTAAATACTGAATGTAAAGATTGAGAAAACAAATGAGCACATTAGAGATTCCACAATGCTGATATAAAAATGAACAAATTAAGGCCACATAGTTTGTCTTACAGTTTTTTAATTGATAATAAAGTATTCCCCAGTCTTTTTCTTCTTCAAGTGGAAATATTTTCAAGTTCTCAAGGTAAGGAAATCAAAACTGATTATGTTCCTTAGGAATTTAAGAGGCAGGACAATATCAAGCACTGCAGATTCATTTTATTTAAAAGAACCAGCCTATTTCCTCCTGTAGATTTTAATTTTACAGAGAACATGAACTAGAAAGAAGGTTATGCTTCTCCTTAGAATCGAGGCGTCTTAAATCTCAACATGGTAGCTGAGAGCATCTGAAAATAGGAATAATACTGTGAGTCTGTTTTCAAGTAATAGGCCATTTTTGCCAGGACACAATGTTTCTCATGTGTCAAGTTGCTGGCAAGTGCAAGGTCTCCAGAGGATAGAGAGGATTCTGCCCCAGAGTCCTCCAATTTTCCCTTCACATCATGACTTGGGTCAAAGTCATTCTCACTCTGTTACCATTAAACAACGTTCCTGATATGCACGATGTGCTACTCTGCATTTTGTCAACCCAGGTTTGGATCACTCTTTATAGAACTTCTGATACATCTGATGTAATATCCCAATTCCCATGCACACTGAGAAGTGGCGATGCATTTTGCTCAGGACTTATTACCTACAAATTCACTCTGCATATAAGGTTGGTTTCCTCCCACCCCCTCTCCCCTTTATGGCCCGAAACAAGTCCACAGTTTCCTAGTGGCTGTGATCAGTTATTAGCTTCCTTATCAATAAGATGGATTACATGGGATTTTCATGGGGCTCTTACAACAGTTAAATGAGCTAGTAAAAGGGTTTAAGGAGTATTGTTAATAAAGTGTGGGGTTAAAAATGAACTCACTTCTCAGAACTGCTAAGTATTATCTAAGTTCTTCATATCCTTCTGTGTACACCTTACAGGAAAACACCTGTGTGAAAAACTACAAAAATCCAAACCCAAGCCCGCTGCCATCCAGTGGATTCCAGTTAATATCGACAGGATAGACATGGTGCAGAGGGCTCTGAGACTGTAGAGCTTTATAGAAGCAGATTGGCTTATCTTTTCCCGTGGAGGCTTTGGTGAATTTGAACCACTGATCTTGTGGTTAGCTGATTAATACCTAACTCACAGTGCCACCGAGTAGTCTTGTTAAACCATCAGCATGACAATTCAAATGACAGTTAATTGTATAACATGCACAATGACACAAGGCTCTCAATGAACCTGGAAATGGACTCCATGTTTCCCTATCTATATGAGATTTGTTTTCTCCCTTTACACCTATTGCTTCATGGTTGTTCATGTTATACTACAGTAGATAGGGTCACTTTACTTTGAATGCTATACTTTCACCTATATAGGGTCACTATATATAGAAATCAACTCGTTAGCTATGAGTTCAGCTATTGACTACATAATATATGTTAAAACTCTAAAGGTTTTTGAAATCTTTTAAATGATCAACTCAAACCAATTATCTGTAATATGAAAAGCTAATAAGTAACCACCCAAAAACCTGTGGGAAAATGATACTAGATATTAGCTGTAGAAAAATCACCAACCCCTACACCCATTGGCCCTGAAACCTGTCATCCATGCTCCCCACCAGGAGACTCAATCAGCGCTGTCTCTGACCCGTGATCTTCCCCTTAGTTCAGGAGTGTCCAGATCATGTCAGTCCACTTTGTCACACTGAGTGCCATCGGGATAGAACGCGCCCTTGCTAAAATCCAGAGAGATGACATCATAGAAATAAACTGTATCAGTCTGACCTAATTGTCTGCCATGTAATCTATCTGTTTATAAGGACACAGGAGTTTTCTTTTGTGACTAATTCGAGACTCCTCCCTTTAGTATAAATTGATATGCTGCAAAAGTGCTTCTTATCATATAGTTCAACGTGTTATAACTCTTACACTGACTTCTCTTTCTGATAAGGCTTTATTAAATGAAAGTGCCACACCGCTGCAGCTCCCGTGGTACTTCGAAAAGCCAAATATGAAAGTGTTCTGTGTCCTTAAAGTCATTCAGCGAGGTTTCTGCTGTTTGCAGGATAAAGTCATGTGTCCTTTATATGGCAACGTGGCCCTCCCTGAGGTGGAAGCATCAGGCCTCTTCCAGTGTGAGCAGAGCTTACACTTCAGCCTTGATCTGACAGATTAGGCTAAAGGAAGAGGTGATCCACATCTGCAAAACTAGTTACTGAAAGGCTTATGCACAGCAGCAGAACAAGATTGAACTAAGTGCCAGCATATCAATCTAGGTAAATTAGAAGTCATAAACAATTCAACGGAGCACATAGTGACCAATGACCTAGGCATGCGTGAGCTGAAATGGATGGATGTTGTACCAGACAAGCAAAGGGTCTACTATGCCAGGAATGACAAAATGCAGAACAATAATATCATATTCATCGATAAATGAGCATCTCAAATTTAACATGGTGTACAATGATGACAGTGACAGGATCATATTCACATAGTCACAGGAAGGCCAGCTAATACAATGATATTCAAAATGATTTTTCAAATTTACACTCCTGCTAAATATGAAGACCTTGAAAACTTTTATGAGATTTTGTGATCTGAAATTGAATAATCATGCAATGCAGATGTATTGACAATCACTGGTGATTCGAGTGTGAAATGTGGTAACTGTAAAGAAGATAGTAGTTGGAAAATGGGACCTCAGGGATAAAAAGAACACCAGTGATTACACTGTACAACTTTGTA
Source organism: Tenrec ecaudatus (assembly GCF_050624435.1). Taxonomy (NCBI): domain Eukaryota; kingdom Metazoa; phylum Chordata; class Mammalia; order Afrosoricida; family Tenrecidae; genus Tenrec; species Tenrec ecaudatus. The sequence goes on from NC_134536.1 coordinate 116,396,053, forward strand.
TGAGCAATGACTTATTTGTTGAAAATAGCATTTTTCACCAATATCAATGGTGATGATTAAACATGTGAACCTCCCTGGATGGAACTGTCAGGAATCTACTTGGCTATATTTGTTGAAAGAGATGGTGATGAGGTTCCATTCACCATTCAGAAAAAAGACTGGCAGGGGCCCAATGAGAAATAGACCATTAATTGCTTTTAAGCAAGTTTAATTGGAAGGTAAAGAATATTAACACAAATCATCAAGAAGAATCAAAATATAATCTTGAATCTGTTCCACGTGAATTTAGAGACTATTTCAAGAATAGACTTGATGTGCTGAACACTAACAACTGAGGACCAGATTAGTTATAGGATAACAGAAATGGCATAATTCATGAAGAAACCAAAAGATCATTAAAAAGACAGGAAAGAAATGATCAAATGGATATCAAAAGAGACACCCTCTTACGGTTGTTATATGTTTTTCTGTTTTTTGTTTTTGTTTTTGCTTTATGGAACTCAGGATTGATGAACCTATGGGGACAGCAAGTAGAATAAGGGTTTCATAGAGTAGAGGATACAGTGGTGGGGTGTGGAGTCGAGTAAAAGGGAGGTGATGTCAGGGTCCAGGAAGAAAAAAAGAATGTCTGGAAATGGATTGCAGTAGCAATTGTACCGTTCTGTTGTGCAATGGTATGACATATTATTAACTCCCAATTAATAGTAATTTAAAAATAGACTCTAAAACTTGCTCATGAATGTAGAAGAGCTGAAGGAAGCGAATAAATGATGACATAATAGAGTCGAAAAAAAGATGTCAAAGGAGACAAAATAAAGCATTAAAATGATATGTACAAATTCCTGGAAATCAAAAGAAAAGATCAATTTTGGAATTTTCTCACACTGGAAGAGTTGACTGAAAAAAATTCAAGCCTCAATACAGAAGAATTCAATGAGCAAAACATTAATCTATGTAGGAAACATCGAAAGAAGATAAAAGGAATGAACAGTGGCTGCAACAAAGAGGGTTTGTCAATATGGGAGCATTTCAGAAGGCACGCACAGGAAATGATGTACACTGAAGAAGGAGAGCCAAGCTGCACTGAAAGCATTGTCAGAAAACAAAACTCCAGGAACTGATGGACAACGAATTAGAAGGTTTCAACACATAGATGCAGCCCTAGAGGTCTGCCCTCAGCCGGTCCAAGACATGTGGGAGATAACTACCTAGAACACTGACTGCATGAGATCCGCACGTGTGCCTATTCCAAGGAAAAGTCATTCAAAGGAGCCATAAATTATTGTATGATACCCAGTATTGCACACAAGTAAAATTTTGCTGAAGATACTTTTTAAAGTTGCAGCTGTACATGCACAGGGAGCTGCCAGAGATTCGAGCTCGAGTCAGAAGAGGGTGTGGAAGAGGAATGTCATTATTGTTGTCAGTTGGATCTTGGCTGCCAAGGGGAGAAGACTAGATATGTGCTGGCCTGTGTTTTATCTACTTTGTAAAGGCTCTGTGGGTGGCAACAAACTATGGATAAACACTGAGAAGAATGGGACTTCAAGGACCCTTGATTGTGCTCCTGCAGAACCTGTACATAGACTAAGCGGCAGTAGGTTGAACGGATCAGTGGGTTCTTGCGTAGGTTTACCTTCAGGAAAGATATGCACTGGGTTTGTGTACTTTCACTGTACTTATACATTCTGTATGCCGGGCAAATAATCTGAGAAGCTGCACTATTTGAAGGATAACTTGACATCAGGATTAGAGGAAGACTCAAAAACTTGCAAGTGACAAAACTTGCTGGCCGAAAGTGAACAGGACTGGTAGCACTAATTAATAAAGATCAAAGACGACAATTTCAATGTGGATCACCCCTCAGGAAAGGACAATCTTAAAGTTTCCCCACTGTATCAATAAGCAACATCACAACAAACAGTTAAGCTTTAAGTTGGCAAGAATTTTACTTTATTTGGATCCACAATTAACATTTAAGAAGCAGCAATCAAGAAGCCAAATAACATGTTGTATTAGACAAACTTGCTTCAAAAGACTTCTTTAAAGTGTTAAAAAGCACAAGCTTCCTTTAGATGCCACATGCTATATGGCATTTTAAGTCACCTCATCCGTATGTGCCAAGTGGACAATGAACAAGGAAGTCCAAAGAAGAATTGATGCTTATGATTTATGGTCTTGGCTAAAAGATACTGAATAGACCGTGAACTTTCAGAAGAATGAAAACATCTATATAACAAGACATATGGCCCATACGCTCCTTAGAAATGAAGATGGTGATATATCTTACATCCCTTAGCTATGTCATCAGAAGAGATCGATCCCCACAGAAGGCTCCCCGTCCCTAGGGAAGCAGAAGTTCAGTGAAAAAAGGGGAAGGCCCTCAAAGAGATGGATGGACACACTGGTTATAACAATGGATTCAAACATATGAATGATTTTGAAGATGATGATCATTAGTTTTTAAAGTAAGAACATTTACAACCAGGTTGCTTTTATATTCAACAAAACCACTGGCCGTGGAGTTGATTCCAGTGCATTGCAATTTTATATAACAGAGTAGAATCGTCCTTTAGGGTTTCCTGGGCTGTGTATCTTACTGCAGAACTATCAGCATTTTGGTTAGCATAAAAACAATAACCACTTTCCCCCCAAACTCTTTACACTTAACACACAATAAAATAAATCACGTGCACAGTTAACATACAATGTTCATATTTAATTTACTTCCCAGGACTCAGGGCTAACTGTTTTGAACGGTTTAATTTTGATCAAATGCAAAACAAAAAATCTCACTGCCATTGAGTCAATACTGACTCACAGTGACCCTGTATGGCAGGGTAGACCTGCCTTTGGATTCTGAGACTTTTAACTCTTTATGGGAGTATACAAAAAAATCTCACCTTTCCTCCATGAAGCTGCTGGTGGTTTCAAACTGATGACTTTTGGTTTGTAGTCCAGTGCATAATCACTGCACCACCAGGGATCTTATTAGTTTGAATAGGAGCACAGAGCATAGTATTGTGTATAGATTACGAGATCTTACATTATAAAACAATCATATATTATGTTCAGGCTCTTATTGGAGGATTTAAAATGAATTAACATAAGTCATATTAATTAAGATGTCCTGAATAATAATAATAATTGGTTGATAAAATTATCCTGATTTGGGCATGATCTCAAACTAATATTCATTAAGATGTAATTGAAGTAAATTGTAAACAGATGTCAAAATAGAGAATAGTATAATTCACTCATTATTTTAGAATATATTTCTGCAAGCTTAGTAATAAAGACTTATTACTGTAATTAATTGATCTACTAATGACAGGAAAAAGCAAGATAATTAAACTAGGTCAATATGTATTGTAAAATTTTGCCAATACTAAGTTATCTAAGATCTTAAATGAACTTTTATAATAGTAAAATTTAAGATTCTAATATTCGCTTCCGATAGTTTCATAGAAACCTTACACTATTTTTCTATATTTATAAATGAATAAAATGCTGGCATTTCAAGTTTTCCTTCTTAAGCATTATTTCTATTTTTTGTCTTTATAGTATTATGATTTTATCTTACCGCCTTAGGATGATTTTGTTTTTATTGTTTTCTGTTGAGTTTCCCAGCTGTGACGCACAGGAGGAGTGACAATCTAATGAGAATAACTGGCTCAAAGGGTTATAGGGAATGCAGGGGTGAGGGTTGGCGATAAGAGGGAAAGGGTATTTGGGGAATAAATAATGAAGGTGGTAGGGGAGGGGGCACTAGGAGTGATTGTGATTGTACAACTCATAAAGGCGAGTTATCCAATGGGAGAGGGGATGCTTTAACATTGATGTAGTGGTTACTGTACCTTGATATGATTAAATTATTGACTTGTATGACAGTTAAATGATGTGCCAACAATAAAACTGTTGGGAAAAGAGTTTACATCCATACGATTTGCATGTGGATAAACACAGATTTGTCATGATCTGACTTGGCTGCTGCTAATTACTGGATCCATTACTAAACAAAAGTGGAGCATTGTTCTAATCGTTCTGTACACTGAAATGGGGTCAAGTGAAGGGTTATTTATCATTAATTCATACAGGAAAAATGTTTGTGTATTTCAGACCCCAAAAATAAACTACCAACTCATGTCAAATGACACATGAAACCTAAAAACTATCTTACATATTGTTAACACAGGAATGTGAGGAAAAATACAAAGCCTGGCTAGAGTAGAGATTAGGTGAATGAAATTAGGGAAAGGAGTTTGGCGACACCACTGTCTTTGCACCTGGTGCAGGCTGCCACTGAACAGCTTGCTGCAAAACGAACCCTCAGTGCTTCTGAGCATGTGCTACGGAGCCATATCCGAACCTGTGGCTTCAGAAGGAGGAAGAAGAATTGAACTCCTCACCCACCCAAGGATGATTTCTAGGAGGCAACAGTCTAATATGTTTGCATCCTCCAGTTTTCTTTCCTCTAGTCTGATACCATCCGTCCCACGGCACTCTCCTCTATTGGATTTGGCGATCTATTGCAGTGGCCACACCCACCTTACAAATAACACTCGTGGTTATGGGGTACATTAGGGAAATGAAAAGATTATAGATCAGGGTAAGAAACAAAACAAACCGTGAAGGAAACTGCCCTTAGTCCTTAGCAGTAATCTTAGTTCTGCCAGTAGGTTTATCTCTCTCTGAGCTTCAGCCTCTTAGCCATATGACCCTTTGACGTCTGCCCTGCTTCGACAAGTGTTGCAAAACATCTCTAGTGCTGGCACATGCCCACAGGACACCCCACTCTACAAGCCAACCTCTTGCCGGAAGACACTATGCTCTAAAGACTGCTGATGTGTCCCATGGGGTCTCAGTCTAAAACCAGGTGCTGCCGACTTCCCATAGAGAGCTCTGTCCTCCTACGGTGGCCCTTCGTTCTTGACGGTGGTGGGATTTTCTGCTTCTCCTCTGACCTGGCTCGCTGAATAGCCAGCAGAAGGCAACACCGACCAATCCCTGACTTGGCGTCCTCTACACTTTATTTGCATGCTCACACGCAGCCGTTTTGGTGAGCATTACAAAGACTGTGGATAGAAGAGTCAAGCCAACTAATTTCATGTGATCCCCACATGATTTACTTCTCAAAATTTCCCCCCCATAAAAATCCTCTTAGAATATCTTTCAGATGCAGAACAGAGGTCCTAACACATGCCCTCGGTGATATTAAAATGGCATCAAGTGAACATTCACAAAGTGAGGGGTGCCTGTAATTGATAGCCCCTCCTCACTTCCCTTACCCTCCACACCCATGCCTTTCTGTTTCCTTTTTTTATTCTTTCCATCCCTTTCTACTTAATACTCTATCAGGAAGTATTTTGCTAGCACCATGAAACACCTATCCTCTTTTCTTTAATCCTGCAGCAATGTAATTAACCCCTCTTTCGGCCTTTGCTACATTTTACCTAGCATTAAAAACATTATGCATAGGTTAGCTCCTTTGATATACTTTGACTCTCTTTGTATCTATATGAGTACACGTTTATATTTGTTGAGATCCCATCTCTCCAAATGAAACAGAACACCTGCAGTGGTAGCAAAAGGCTTGCTACAATGGTTAATGCAGATGTTGTGACCAAGTAAATGTTGGTTTGCTGAAGGGAAATTGATCAACTGAATCATTCATTTTATAGCCAGAAGACTACAAGTGGTTCCTCATGGAAATGAAACTTTGGAGTAAATCATAATACAGTTATCATATATAAACGTTACAGACAGGCAATCACATTTGTTTAGCACAAATATAGAAGGAAATGTAATGTCCATTGTTCTAATTTCCAAAGAGCATAAGTTTGCATTTTATTTCTGATTTTGACCCTTTCGGGTTCATTGTTTATAAAATAAGAAAACTAATTTTACCCAAAGGGTTTGGATTTGAATGAATATGTATGTGAATTATTTGGCATATGCTTGGTGTTGAATAAATGTTAGTTCACATGGACTCTTTTTTAATAAAGGTTTTCAATGAAAACCTGAAGGCACACTACTAAAGTAAAGCCGATTTTATAAAAACCAAGAAATATCCCTAAGGCCCATAATCTCCTGGGAATTTGACATAAACCAAAGGGAAAATTCTTTCCTTTAAGACTAGACAAATATATGTATCTTAGAGGTTCTTCCTGGAATGTTGTCCATTCAGTGATAAGCTAACATCTGGTTACCACTGTGTAAAAGGTTATTAAAGGGAGCTTCTGAAAGACTGTGGGAAAAAAAATCCATTATTTTCTAATTATATTTTGCCACAAACTCGTTGAGGTCCTCTCAGCTCCCTAACATTTGCAGATCATATTTAATACCTGCTTTTTAAAAAGATGACAAACACTATTCTAAGGACTTATATGAATACACTTTTGTTTCTCATTCTCAAAGCTAGTTTCAAAGAAGATAAATTTGTCATTGTTTCTATTATAGGCACAGAGGGTCAAATAAAGAATCAAGAGTTACTAAAAACGGAAGTCAGGGATTGAACCGAAGTAATCTATTTCCAAGTCTGTGTTTTCAGTCAACCCATTCGCCTGCCTCCTGATTGAGCATCTGAAGCTGGACCCTGGTGGAGTGCAGGGTTTTAACCTTACAACACGAGGCATTTTCTTTGCTCTCGTATTTGGTCATCATTCATTATTCAGTATCATTGAGTACATGCAAAACATTGTGCTCATTTGGTAGTTATTTAGTAAAAATTCCATAAGTAAATGAATGACTAAATGTCAACTGTCAGAATATATAAACACCCTTAAAAGCTCACTGCCATCAATCCAACTTCGACCCATTTTGATCTTGTAGGGCAGAGTCGAACTGCTGCTGTGGATTTCCAAAATGTCAAGCTTCGGGGGAACAGAAAACTTCCTCTTTCTCCTGTGCACTGGCTGGTGGACTTGAATTTTGACCTTGAAGTTAGCAAGCCAAGATGTAAACCACTATCCCACCAGACTCTTTATCTGTTTTCAAAGAAGCAAAAACAACTTATGATTGACTCAGACTACAATTTCAAGTGCTGGTTTCAGAGGCAACAAAAATCAGCTGGGCACGTAATCTGCACAGATAATAGAAGAGTAGATGTAAGTAGAAAAAATATGCATCCTAATCTCAGAGAGTTTACAGACTAATGTGAGGGAGACACTAATAAGATTAATTATAACTGTTTGCGATTGCTCATGCGTTAGTGTGATCATCCTAATTGCGTAGTAAAAAAGGAATATTACATAAAATCTTATAACAAATAAACCTAACCTAGACTGATAGATCAAGAATGTTCTTTTCTGATGAAATATTGTTTGAATACAGGTCTGCTGTGGAGAAAGTAGCAGCTAATTTGAGTTTGAAAAATGGAGCAGGGTTGTGTAATTATGAATATTTTGATTCTGATGAATACATTAATATGTAATACACACTATGTGAGAACTTCAAAGCCCATCAAGAAAGCCAGTGTGCTTAGAATGCAGGGAGGGGGAGAGTGGAAGTTTCAAGACAAGGCGGGAGAATTAGGACTTTGTACAGCACACTGGTTTATGAGTTGTGCTGCTAATCACAAGCTTGGTTGTTTGAAACCACCAGATTCTCTGCAGGGGAAAGATGACACGTTTTACTCCCATGAAGATTTCCACCCTCAGAATGCACAGGAGAGTGCTGCTCTGTCCTTTACGGTCATTTAGAGTAAGAATTGATTCAGAGGCATTGAGTTTACTTTGGTTTAGATAGCATGCCGTTTTTTATTGTTTTTGTTTGTTTGTTGTTGTTTTGGGGAGAAAGATGAGGCTTTCTAGTCCCATAAAGATTCACAGTCCCAGACTCAATATAGAAAAGATGTCAATCATACATATGGAACTATAAAAGCTTAACGCTATCCCAATTCAAATGCTAACAACCTTCATCAAATAATTGGAAAAATTGACCACCAATTTCATATGGAGAAGGAAGAAGACTAGAATTAGCAGAGAAGTCCTCAAGAAGAAGGACAAAGTTGGAGGGCTCACTTTACCAGACTTTAACACCTACTACCCGGCCACAGTGGTCAAACCAGCAGAGTATTGGCATAATGACAGATACTCAGAACAACAGAAAAGAACAGAAAACCCAGAAATAAAACCATCAGCATATAGACAACTGATCTTCGACAAGGACCCCAAAATCATCAAGTGGGAGGTGGATGCCATCTTTGACAAGTAGTGCAGGAAATAATGAATATCTGCCTGTAGAAAATGAAGCAAGATGTTTGCCTCATCCCATGCATAAGAGCAAACTCAAGTTGGATCACAAATCTAGAAGTAAAACTCCAAACTATCAGGACCATCAATGAAGGAATCAAGATAAACTTAAGAACATTGGCTCAGGGAATACATAGCCTAACTGAAATAGGGAAGGGAACACACACAGGTGAACCTGAAATCAACAAGTGGGGTATACTAAGGATATATGCAAGCCTGTGTACATCAAAAGATTTCACACCTGTGTGCATCGAAAGATTTCATCAAGAGGGTAATAAGAGAACCCACAGATTGAGAGAGGATTTTAAGCAATGACACAACAGACAAAGGGCTTATTATTAAATCTACAATACCCTCCTCACCTGAAAAAAAGGGGAAAGCAGTTAACTCCCAGAAGAAGTGGGCAAAGGCCTGAAAAGAAGTTTCACTAGAGAGGAGACACAAATAGCTCATAAACTTAAGAGAAAATGTTCCTGATCATTAGCCATTAGAGAAATGCAAATTAAAACAACTATGAGATATCATCTAATACCCTTGAGGTTGGCCCATATCAGAAAATCAGAGAATAACAAATGTTGGAGGGGATATGTCGAGACAGGAATTCTCCTCCACTGCAGGTGGTCATGTAGATACGTACAGTCATGTGGAAAGCGATCCGGCGACATTTAAAACAAGTGGAAATTGAGCTACCTTATGACCCAGCTAGCCCTCTTCTGGGCATATACCCAGAAGAGTTCAGAAAGAATCCATGACTAGTAAGAAATAATCCATCTGTGCGCCAATGGTATTATTTTTTCTCATCAGTGGAGAGAGCAAATGCAGTCCCCACTCCCACAAATTATGCGGTTGAGTTTCCCACATTTGGGGAAATCACAGGGGTCAGGACAATGGATAAGCCTCGCCCTGGGAAAACCACGCTCATGATCCCGATATCTCTCCTGCCAGGTAAGTATGTTCCAATGTTATTTTGTGGCACAATTTGCAGTTGCAAAAAAATTGAAAACAACCTAAATTTACATTGACAGACGAGTGGATCAGTAAACTGGCACATACACACAATGGAGTACTATGCATCACTAAAAAGCACATGAAGCACATTGTTTCATGGGAACAGTTGAGGAAATCATGCTAAGCCATGTTAGCCAATCACAAAAGGACAGGTACAACATGAATCCTCTGAGGTATATACAATCAGCACATGAGTAAAATAGAAAGTAAATGTCTAGAAAGTAATAAAAATACATTTATCTCACGCTAAAAGGGGTGAGGTACAGGCAGTGGGGTAGAGGTCAGACCAAGCCCAAGGAGGTGCATGTTATTCCAACACAAAGAAGGGGAAAAGAGGGAAATGTGAAGAACGTGGATGGTGACTGGCTATCAAAAGATATAGCATATGGGGTCTTAAAGTCTTGAAGTTAAATAAGCGGTCATCTATCATAAAGCAATGAACCCACATGGAAGAAGCACACCAGTCTGTACAATCGTGAGGTGCAAATGGGATTGGGTAGCAGGCATTAGAACACCACCAAACAAACAAACAATCAAGCAAACAAACAACACATTGTTGAGAAAGAGGTGGGTCAGATCAGAGACCCTAAACCCATCTTTAGGCAATAGGACATCCCCTCACAGAAGGGTCACAAGAAAGGGATGAGTCAACCAGGGCTCCATATATCACCTATGAAACACAAAATATTCTCTGGTTCCTTGAGGCTTCCTCACCCCCCATTATCATGATCCCAGTCCTGCCTTTCACTGTGGGCTAGACCATAGCATGTGTACAGCTACAGTTAAGAGCTCACTACACATTGAATCCAGGGACAGAAATGGGAGTAGCGATATGAGAAGGGTAGGGGAAAGATGAGGAGAGAAAGGGAGGAAGGGGGAACTGACTGCAATGATTGACAGATACCCACCATCACTCCCTCCAGGGGAACGAACAACAGAAACCATGGGGGAATGGAGACAGCGGTTGGTGTAAGATATAAAAATCATAATAATTTATAATTTTTCAAGAGGACACAAGAGTGGGAGGAGTAGGGAGGGAAAACACAGGGGCTGAGACCAAAGGATCAATAGCAAGTAAATGTCTAGAAAAAAATGTCTAGAAAATGGCAACACATGTACAAATATGCTTGATGCAATTGATGTATGGATTGTTCTAAGAGTTGTAAGAGTCCCGTAAGACCCCCAAATAAAATGGTCTTTTAAAAAATAAGTAAGTAAGAAAATAATCAGAGTTCAAAAAGTAAAAAATTTAGTCTCATGAATCCCCAGGAGGCGGTTATACTTTGTCCTGTAGAATCACTGGGTCAGAACCGACTTGATGGCGAAAGCTTGAACTTGGTGACACTCAACGAGCGAAGAAACACAGGGAATGCTCTAGACTAGAAAGGTCAATATGAGTCATTTGGTCGTGGGCCCACTCTGTTGCATGTGGGCTTTGCTATGCTTTATGTGACTGACTACAGAAGATTAGATAAAATTATTTTAGATATAATTGCCACTGCTTCTACCATCTTCTGAGCTTATTTGAAACTGCCTGGGGGGAAGATAATGGGGAACCCTGATAACGGAAGTGAGCTTAGAATCAAGATTTGAGAAATTCATATATTTACTATTGAAATTTGTAATAGAATTACACAAAAGACTTTTAAGTACTGACTAGAGAAATGATCAAGAAATCGGGTACAAGAGGTTTTATGGAAATCAAGAGAGGACTGCAGCAGTAGCAAAGCTGTGCTGGGACCATGTAGCAAAGTGGCTCGGCAAGATGAAGAGAAAGGTCAACCCTAGAGCACTTGGTGTGATGGTGGCTGTGGGTGTTCGGCGCCGTCACGTCAGTCTGACGCGCAGCAACTCTGCGTACAGCAGAACGAAACACTGCCGGGTCCTACGCCATTGTTCGGCTCCATCGCTGCAGTCACGGTGTGGGCCGATGTTGTCGAGGGCTTTCTCTGTGTTTCCGCCCCTTGACTTCGGGAAACTAGATGTCCTCATCCCAGGACAGGTCTCTCCCGATAACGTGTCCAAAATGCACGGGACATCCCCTCAATTATCATGATCCAAATTCTACCTTGCAAGTCTGGATAGAGAAGAGGATGTACATTGGTGCAGATAGGAGCTGGAGGCACAGGGAATCCAGGGCAGATTATCCCTTCAGGACCAGGTGTGTGAGGGGCGATACTGGGAGGGTAGAGGGTGATTGGGTTGGAAAGGGGGAACCGATTACAAGGATCTACATGTGACCTCCTCCCTGGGGGACGGACAACAGAAAAGGGGGTGAAGGGAGATGTCGGACAGGGAAATATAAGACAAAATAATAATTTATAAATTATCAAGGGTTCATGAGGGAGTGGGGAGCGGGGAAGGATGGGGGGGGAAGAGGACTTGATGCAAAGGGCTTAACTGGAGAGCAAATGCTTTGAAAATGATGAAGGCAAAGAATGTACAGATGTGCTTTACACAATTGATGTATGTATGGATTGTGATAAGAGTTGTATGAGTCCCTAATAAAATGTTTTTTTAAAGATTAAGTGAGATAAATAAATGATAAATAAATAAATAAATACATGGGATAAAGTCTTGCTATCCTGGCATCTAGAGAGGATTCTAGCTGCTTCTATGATAGATTTTTTTTCTGTTACTCTATGACTTCTCCTTTTTCTCACCAGAACCATAATTAAAATGCATCAATTATTCTTCAGTCTTCCTTATTCAATGTTCGACTTTCACATGCATATGAGGTAATTGAAAATACCATCGCTGTGGTCAGTGCCACCTGGGGCCTCAACACTTTAATGATTTACCCAATGCAATGAATCATTTGGTCTCTTGACTCCTGCTACCATAGTCATCAATTGTGAATCCAGTCAAATGAAATCCTTGACAATGTAAGTCTTCTCTCTATTAATCATGCTATTACCTATTGGTCCAGTTGTGAGGATGTTTGTTTTATCTGCATTAAATTGTAATTAATATTGAAGTCTGCCATTCTTGATCTTCATCAGCAAGTGCTTGAAGTCCTCCTCACTTCCAGCAACTAGGGTTGTGTGATCTGCACATTGAAGGTTGTGTGCATATCAGAGAGAAGCAATACACAGAATAGAACTCTATTTGATAGATTAATTAGTGTTGAGGACAAAATCTCAGATCAGTGCGGTGTAATCTCCAACCTCTTAAGAAAAGGAAAATGCTAAGAATGATCATTAAAATGCACAGATATACAACATACTGCTCAGCACTTTCCTGATGCCCACAACTAATGTGAATGCTATGGCAATTCTGTTAGAAAGGCACATGGTCAGTGAATACCATAAAAATGGTATCAAAAGGGATAGTGTCTGGGGTCTTAAAGGCTTGAAGGTGAACAAGCGGCAATCTTGCTCAGAAGCAACAAAGCCCACATGGAAGAAGCACACCAGCCCGTGCAATCACGAGGTGCCAAAGGGATCAGGGATAAGGCATCATAAAAAAAGAAAATCTTAGCACAGTAAATGAAAGGGGAAGTGCAGAGTGGAGACCCAAAGCCCATTTGTCGGCCACTGGAGATCCTCTCACAGAGGGGTCTAGGAGAGGAGATGAGTCAGTGAGGGTGCGATGTAGCACCGATGAAGAATACAGCTTTCCCCCAGATCCTGGATGCTTCCACCCCCTCAACTACCATGATCCGAATTCTACCTTGCAAGTCTGCATAGAGCAGAGGTTTTACACTGGTGCATACAGGAGCTGGAGGCACAGGGAATCTAGGGTGGATGATACCTTCAGGACCAGGGGTGTGAGTGGTGATACTGGGAGGGTAAAGGGTGAGTGGTTTGGAAAGGGGGAATTGATTACAAGGATCTACATGTGACCTCCTCCCTGGGGGACAGACAACAGAGAAGGGGTGAAGTGAGACGATGGATAGGGCAAGATGTGACAAAATAATAATTTATAAATTATGAAGGGCTCATGAAGGAGGGGGGAGTGGGGAGGGAGGCGAAAAAAAGAGGACCTGATGCAAAGGGCTTAAGTGGAGAGCAAATGCTTTGAAAATGATGGGGGAAAAGAATGTACAGATGTGCTTTATACGATTGATGTATGTATATGTATGGATTGTGATGAGTTGTATGAGCCCCTAATAAAATGTTAAAAAAAAAAGAAAAAATGTTTGGCATTTTTGTGACAAATCATCATTATTTTTGGATAAATACTTATGAAATTCATTACTAATATTCTGGGAAGACAGAGCTAGGATTCAGCTGAAAAAAAGTAAAGAAAGAAGAGCTGGTTGTATGTGGGATTCAAAAGTGATGAATACTCAATTTTTTTTAGCACTTTGCTCATTCTTTTGTTCTCAAAAGGAGCACTGGAGGGGCTGCATTGGGCTACAAACCGCAGCATTGGATGTTCAAACCTACAGGTGAATCTGTAGTAGGAAGACGACACGGTCTGCCCTGTAAAGGTGGACATCCACCCTGTCCTCCAGGGTCACTATGAGTCACAAGTGACTCAATAACAATAAGTTGTTTTTTCTGGTTTGTTTTCAAGGTACTATGCTTTGTAGTCCTTAGAGCATTCTTATTGTTAGTCTAGGTTTCTGTTGGCTAAGTCTCAGATCTTTAAGTGAGACCTCTAATATTATTTTTCAAATAATTCCACTAATATTGCACTGACCCTTGAAGCTCCATATGTCCAACTTAAACTCATCCTGTTCTTCTTTTCTCTAAACGCCTCTCACCAATTTGTTGTACTAAAAAGGAATGTTTTCCTCTTTGTAAATGATTCCCCAACACTGTTGTTAATTAAAATCTAGACGTTCCAAATTTGCCCAGTTTCTCTCAAAGACCTTCCCATTCAGGGGTTCTGGACCCAGCAGTAGTTGTTATTGTTAGGTGCCAGCAAGTCAGCTCTGGCCCCCAGAGTCTCCATGGACACCAGAACGAAACACTACCTGATCCTCCACCAACCGCACACTTGTTCTTATTTCCGAGCCCGTTGTTGCAGCCTCCGTGTCAATCCATCTCATTGAGGGCCTTTCTCTTCCTGGATGCTCCTCCACTTTACGAAACATGATATCCCTCCCCACGGATTGGTCTCTCCGAACAACATGTCCAAAGTATGTCAGAACTCTTGCCTGGAGTACACTTGTCAATTAGACCAAAACATCCTGCCCTTTGCCATCTCCGGAGCTCAAAGAAATTCTTGTCATATATTAAAAAGTTTTGTATTCTAAAGGGTGCTTATGGGCTGGCACTATTGTGCACTTCAGTTTGCACTTTAACAAAAGAGCAGTTTGGAGGGACTAGTTGTGTTCTATTCAAAAGTGCTTCCAGGTTAGGGCCCAAAGGAGGATTAGAGAGGCAAAATCAGGAATGGATGCTGGATGCGGTAAGACCTTCTAATGAAGTCCTCTTACCTCGCTACCTTGGAAGATGAGCAAGTTCATTACAGTGAAGAAAAATAACTCCTTGGTACAACTTTCTCACATTTTTCTCATTGAGGCAGTTGTCCATGTTCTTAAGAGTTCATCTTAATAAGCTCCCATGCTCATCTTATATCATTCAAGAGCATCTATCAGAATTACTCATTCATGATTCCCCCAAATAATTGCCATCATCTGAGTTGACATTTCTGCCTTGGATTTAATAGGCCCAGCAGATCTCCTTGGACATTTGATTTGATAGGGCATTTTTTTTTTAATGTGCCCCAGGGTAACTATAAGAGCCCAAGCCATGATGTAAACAGTTCAAACCCTTTACCCACTCTCTGAGAGAAAGATGAGGCTGGCTGCTTCTGTAAAGATTCACAGTCTTGGAAATGCTAAGGGAGTTATACTTTACCCTATAGGGTCATTGTGGGTTACATTCAACCCAATAGTAGTGGGTTTGGCTTTGTGTTTGGGTTACGAGACTAGGAAAAAATGTATTTGTATCAGATTTTTTTTACCAGCTACCAAGTCATGTTTAAATATGTTTTGTCTACAATAAAGTTGTGCATGCATGAACTGAAGTCCCAGCAAAACAAAAATAAAGGACCCACAGCCATGGAGTCAATTCAGACTCCGCGTAACCCTGTAGAGTCTAGAGCAGAACCACGCCTTAGGGTTTCAGGGACAGAGCAGAACGACTCCTAAGGTTTTCTGAGACTGTAAATATTTATGGGCTCAGATAGGATTATCTGATTCCTGTGCAGTGGCTGGTACGAGTTTGAATCACCAGTCTTGTGGCTAGCAGCCCAATGCTTAGCCTACCGTGACAACCATGCTTATCCTCAGGTAACCTATTCTTCACTGCCTGCAAAGTTGATCTTTCTAAGTATTAGTTGGATCAATTACACCTCCTCTTAAAAACTTATAAAGATTCCAAAATGCTTACAAAATAAAATTCAAGTTCTATTTTACGGCCTAGACAGTGTTTGGTGCTGCTAGAAGTGAAGTCTTCTAAACCTACCATGGGCTACTCTCCTTCTCTTTCCTATCCCTAACAAACAATTTAAAATTTTCCAAATAGAATATTATTTTTATGTACTTAAAGACTTGTGTTCCCCCTTCCCCCCCCCCCCGCCCCTTGGGTATCTGTGCACTTTCCCCTTCTCTGCTAGTTTATTTAAAAAACATCTGCTTATCATTTCAGAAAAACTCAAATATGCTCTCAGTGAAGCGTGTGAGACCTCACAGTTATTTATGAATTCTCTCCTCGTGTCACCATGGAACACTGCACACATTATGAAATACTATAATCATTGAAACTTGATTTCCATTTTTCAATCCAGAATTTGTTCAAGAAAACCTTGGCACAGACTACAAGTAACTGTAGCACATAATCAGTACTCAGTAAATTGTTCCACCTTGATTTCAAACTCAACATATTCAAATCAGAACTCTCCATCAACCACTTAAGGTTCTCCAATCATCTGTGTCTATCGTTCTTCTTGTTGCTTAGAATTAAAATTTTGGAATCTGTTTGGACCCAACCATCTCCTTAATTTGAGTTGTTGAGTCTGGAAATCTCATTGCAATTAGCAGCATGCAGAACTGTAAGGCTTATTTATCAAAGGGGAGAGCATTCTGGCAAAGTACACAGCTATCTCGGAGTTTTCATTTCACTTGCTGTTTACCAAATCACAAAGTATTGCTGCCCACCAAATAGCCATGAATTGGCACTTTTAACACCATGTACTAAACTTTGGCATGAATCCTTCTTCGAAGTCCATTTTAGAGAGTTCAAATAGGGCCCCACTGCAACTGAGAGATTCAGGCTCATAGGCGTCCAAGGGTATACATCATTCTGTGAGCAGAGAGCCTCGGTTTTCTCCCGAAGAGCAGATGGTAGGTTGTGGTTAGTAGTGCAGCACCAATCAGATCGTGCCTTGTGGTCAGCAGCAGCACCTACCTGAGAGTGCCACCAGGCACCATTTAAAATGTGCTAGACCCTATGAGAGATGCAAATCAAAACAAGGATGAGATACCACCGCATGCTAACACCAATAGCAAAGTTCTAGAAGGTAACGAATGAAATGAAAAATCGCTAGAAAACACGCATGCTCTCATAAAACACTGGTGGGGCTTTAAAATTATACAGTCACATGGCAAGTACGGCTTCCTCCAGGAGTAGGCATGTGCACACTCATGCTTATTGCAGGACTACTCACAATCGCAAAAACGATGGAAACCAGGACCTAAGTGCCCATTGCAGAAGAATGGGAAAATCACGGTACATGCACACCACAGAGAACTACACAATGTTCCAACAATGGTGAATTTGTGAAACACCTCCGCCCATGGACAAACCTAAAGGCTATTCTGCTGAACGAATTAGTCACACCCAAAAAGACAAACGTATTCAACCACTATTATAAAAAAGATCAAGAGAAAAGTTTCTTACACAAAAAAGAAACACGTTGATGGTTACCAGAAGTAGCAGGTTAAGGGAAGAAAGAGAAAGGCACAGGCTAGAAGGCAGACAGTGTTATGTGGGGGAAAGAAAAACCACCTCCAAGCAGAGGGAGAGAGGGAACAATGGGGACACAGGGCGAGACAAGGATGGGAGTTTTGAAGAGCCGTGGAACATAAAACTGATGATGCGCTCTGTAAGTTTTCAGCAAACTCACAACAAAAAGTTGTACAAAGTAAACAAAAATTTAAAAGGTGTTTTAAAATCATGTAAAATAGGGCTGTGAAAACAATTTACTAACTACCAAGTTCTTTTAAAAGAAATCAGAACATTTGTTAGGAATTTTAAGTGTAGTATGATTTTAATCACAGATTTCTAATGTCTCCCATTAAATATATTCTCTATGTCTATAACCCAAAGACCGCTACTATTCAGTCGATCCCCACTCATAGTGGCCTCATAAATGATTTTCAAAACTGTAAATCTCTTTTTTTAGTGGAAAGCAATACTGTAAATCTTTAAAAGAGCAGATAACCTCATCTTTCTCAAACGCAGCTGCTGGGAGGTTTGATGCACCAGCCTTGGTATTAGCAGGCCGACACTTAACCCATAGCGCCACCAGGGCTCCTAAGGGACCATCACATTGCATATGCAGTTTTGAAATTGCTGAACTAAAAACCAAACCCAGTGAACCGCTGGAGGTTTGTAGTTGAACTTTAGCCACTGGGACATCAGGGCTCCCTTTGACAGGGGCTTTTCTGAATTCTTTACTCTTCTGCTCCATCCTGCCTCTCTGTGGAGGACACATCTTATTATCTACCCTCAAGGAGCTACTGTTACTTCATGCAAGAAACCCTCTCAGCAGTATAGCTAGATATTTTTCTACACATCATTTCCATCTGAAAGACCCTGTGCCTTCCAGCAACACAAATGGTGCACGTCCTAGATGTGAGATACAGTCACTCTTCCCACAGAAATTCTGTTCAACTTCCATCCACGTAGACCAGCCATATGGTCAGGCATACTTGTGTGGGTTCAGGGATGTCTAGATTTCATGTGTACCTTTGAGGGAGGGAATCACCCATGGGGCCTGATTTAATACTAACTTATCTATCTGAGATCTTTTGGTTTCATGATATTTGATATGTAGCTTCAGCAACTAGCGTCTTTCATTATTGTGTTTCTATGGGGACGATGTGGTTGGAGTTCTAAACAACAGACTACTAAATCTTTACAGGCTTAGCTTCTTGAACTAGAACATTGAATGTAACTGTTTTTCTCTATTGAAATTGTAAATCTTCTCTTGCTCTAAATGAACATGGGAGTGTTAAATGAGTGATTCATAAAATAAATCAATATAGGCGGAGTAAATAATTGCCTGATCAAATTAGTACAGGAAGAGAATTATCTTCTTCTTGAATATATGCCTAAGATCAACCACAGTAATTCTCATGAAAGTTTTGGAAATCTTAACCTCCTTATATCAGTCACACATTCGGAGAGCATCTGACTCCAAAGGGAATGACCCATGAACACAGAACCAGAATGAGGCGTGGCTTCTTCTAGCTGCTAAGTATCCAGGGGGATTTTTTAGGCACTTGGAAATCTCTTGACGTGCTATGGTTAATCTTTTGAGCAACATTCATCTGAAGCAATTATTTTACTACCCAAATGTTTATCTTTCTTGAACAGGACATTTTTTTAAAAGTGATATTATGAATAGGATTGTCTTGAAACGGGTGAGAAAATACACGAGGCAATTCTTTAAGCATTAAACAGCTAACTGCAAGGTCAGGGTTTTAAATCAAACAATCATGTCATAGGAGAAAGATAAGACTCTCTGCTCCTATAAGGATCTAAAGCCTTGTGAATCCTGTAGAGGGTCACTTGGGGCAGAATTGACTCAATTGCAGTGTATTTATATCATAAGTATAGAAAGAATAAAATATTTTAGAAATAAAATGTGATATAATTTGAAACTATGTCATCTTATGACACCAGATTTTATAAAGAAGCAGCACCAAGTGGTTCTACACAATTATATTAACTCAGCATAATAAATGGTATATCTTTTATATCATGATTCATTTTCTTAATACAGTGTAGTGATCTTTCATCTTGGCAAGTGGTTTAAAAGGATATATATGTGTCCTCATATATATCATTTTATATATATGATATATGTATATTAGCCTGACCTGAAAGTCAATGAATGAAGCATGCAACTTGTTGGATTTGTACTGAATTTATTTCATGGACAAGTAATAGATAATACATATTTCATTATTTTAACTGAGCTGTAGTATAGTCAGAGTAGGTGGATTAATGTGCTTTTAAATGCAAAGTTTGGTAAATGCAATTTTAAGGGGAAAATAACCATGACATATTATTATAGAAATGTTACAGTATAATTTTTAAAATGTTAAAAGTAACAATATCACCTTTATTCTCAAGGAGGAAAATAAAGTGGGCTACAAACGGTTATCTGAATGCAATTTACCATCATAACCTCGAATGTGCTAAATCAAACTCGATATTTGGACAAATGGTCTCCCTATAGACTTCCACCTGAATTTGTTCTGGGTGCAAGCATCTCCTATTTGTTCCATCATGGAATTTCTTCCCTGCCTTTTTGAATGTTGATGGGGATCTTTTCTTTCTTACTCATTATTTGAATATTGGTCTTTGTGTTATTATTATTTTATCCTTACCACCTTATTTTGATGTTTGTTTCCGTTGTTTTTGTTGGGTTTCCCCGTTTATGATTCATAGGAGGAATGGCTGTGTAGCGATGACTACTGATTCAAGAGTTGAGAGGGGATGCAGGGGTGGGGAGTGGGTGATAAGGAGGGAACGGGGATTTTAGGAATGGAAAATGAAGGTGAGAGGAAGCGCTAAAACTGACTGTGATTGTACAACTCATTTAAAGGCGATTTAACCATGGAGTTTGCGTGTGTGGGGGGGGGGGACTGACTGATATGGTAATGATTGCACAATTCTCATTGATATGATTGAACGATTGAATTGTATGCTAAGCACATTATGTGTCAAAAAAACTGTTAAAAATAAAATAAAGAGAGTTTACTGTCAACATATACTTACACACAGATTTACCACATGGCAGTTATGTTAGTCTGGGTTGACTAGAAAAACAAATTTATTGACAATCATGTATGTGTATAAGAGAGAGCGCTATATAAAAGAATATTTGTAGGTGAACAAGCGGCCATCTAGCTCAGAAGCAAAAAAGCCCACATGGAAGAAGCACACCGGCCAGTGCGATCACGAGGTGCCAAAGGGACCAGGTATAAGGCATCATGCAAAAAAAAAAGATATATGTGTGTGTGTGTATGTATGTGTATATGTATATATAAATATATATATAAATATAAATATATATATATATACCATATTAAATGAAGGGGGAAGTGCAGAGTGGAGACCCAAGGCCCAAGTGTCGGCCAATGGAGATCCCCTCATAGAGGGGTTTAGGAGAGGAGATGGGTTAATTAGGGTGCGAGGTAGTACCGATGAAGAACACAGCTTTCCCCCAGATCCTGGATGCTTCCTCCCCCCAACTACCATGATCCGAATTCTACCTTGCAGGGCTGGATAGGGCAGAGGTTGTACACTGGTACATATGGGAGCTGGAGGCACAGGGAATCCAGGGTGGATGATACCTTCAGGACCAAGGGTGTTAGGGGCGATGCTGGGAGAGTGGAGGGTGAGTGGGTTAGAAAGGGGGAACTGATTACAAGGATCCACATGTGACCTCTTCCCTGGGAGAGGGACAGCAGAGAAGGCGGGAAGGGGAGACTCCGGATAGGGCAAGATATGACAAAATAACGATGTATAAATTACCAAGGGCACATGAGGGATTGGGGAGAGGGGAGGGAGGGGAAAAAAAAAAGTGAACCTGATGCAAGGGGCTTAAGTGGAGAGCAAATGCTTTGAGAATGATTGGGGCAGGGAATGTATGGATGTGCTTTATACAATTGATATATGTATATGTATGGATTGTGATAAGAGTTGTATGAGTCCCTAATAAAATGTAAAAAAAGAAAAAAAATGGAGAGGAAGACTTTAAATCACTAAATGCATTTAAATAAAGATACAAACGCTGTCTTCCCCCCCCCTCCACCAAAAAAAAGAATAATTGTATATTAAGAAAACATCCCAGCTCTCTCCAGATCAAGTTCATATGTCTGATAATAACCCATATGTCCAATACCAATCTATAACTTCCTCTTCAGACTCATTTAACACATGTAATAACTCCAAATGTAGGAAGATCACAGGCCAGTGGTTGGAAAGTCCTGTGGATCTAGTGGCAGTGGAAGCATCTCAGCACTGGCATGGGTCTCCACATGGCTCCTCCAGCTCCACGGCTTTAGCTGCTATCACCCTCTCTCCATGTGGCTTGTCAACAGGAATGTCTCATAGGGAGTGAGTGTATGTCCGGCCTCCAATGAGCTATTTATCTCCTTCAAGCCTCCAAATGAGGTCATCAAGCTGCAACATGATTGACAGGCTAGACTCTACCCCTTTGAAAGTTGACACAAGATTATGTAACTGCCACAGCATCCAATCTACAAAGTTTGAAAATACTATGAAATATTCTTGGCAGATTATTTTACAAGTTATTCTCATGCTGAGGTAAGTACACAATTGAACTCCTTAGTTTTTTTTTAAAGGGAAAATTTGCAAATTAAAGAAAAATTTGATTAATAATTATTTAGCTAATTTTGATGCTATTTAAAATAAAAGTTCTAGTGTTAAATTTCATTTTGTGTGTGTTCTCCAAACTATTAATACGATGCTTAAGTAAAAATTATTGGAATGATAAAATTGACTCCACAGCACAGCAGTCAAAACAACCTGGTACTAGCAGCATGTCAGCCACATAGACCAATTAAAGAGAAGTGAGAAGCCAGAAGTAAAATCCACTCACCAAATTATATCTGATCTTTTACAAAGGGTCAAAACTCATTAAATGATAAAAAGATAGTCTCCTAAATTAATGGTATTATCAAAATTGGATATCAATTTGTGAAAACAACACAAAACAAAAAGCAGAATTCATATCTCAAACCATATCCAAAAGCAAAGTCAAGAGGAATCAAAGACCTCAATATAAAATCTAAAATTTTAAAGATCATTAAAAAAAATAGAGACGTGGCAGTTATATAATCTACTGTCAACTTGAGCAAAGAGGTGGAGTCTAGCGTGTCAATCAGGTCATAGCCAATGGGGCCTCTCTGTGAGTACAGTCTTCTCTGAGGATTCTAGAAATTTCTGTCTTCCTCCCTGGAGGTGGGACACACACTCTCTCTTTGAGACATTCCAGTTGACAAGCCACACTGAGCCAAGCTGATGGAGCCAGGACCCTAGAGCTGGAGGAGCCGCGTGGTGACCCACATCACCACTGAGATGTTTCCACCACCACTGGATCCACAAGACTTTTCACCCACTGGCCTGTGATCTTCCTGCATGTGGTGTCATTGTATGTGCTGTGTGAGTCTGAAGAAGAATCTATAGACTGATCTCAGACATCGGAGGTAATTTTGGACTTATGGGTTTGATCTGGACTGGACTGGGATGTTCTCTTAATATACAATTATTCTTTGATATAAAGTTCTCTCTTACATATATATAAATATCTCTGAATTTATTTCTGAGGTCTACTAGACTAACACAGGGCAAATTTGCAAATACATTGAATAAATGTAAATGCTTGATCAACAATAAATAAAAATGCACAAACAACAGAAAACTAACTGGATGACAGAGACTATACAACAAATAGATGCTGTGTGCACCAGAAGATTTTACCAAAACAATTAAAACAGAGCCTGCAGACTAGTAAAAAATTTTTTGCAGTGACATACTGGCCAATGGACAAATCTTTAAAATTCTTTGAAAACACCAATGCCTCAAGAAGGAAAGATAAATAATCCAAATAAAACCAAGCAGATGATATGAACAGACACTTCACTAGAGAAAACATTCAAGAGGTCAACAAACATATGAAGAAATTATTGTGATCATCAGACATTAAAGAGATGCAAATCCAAACAATGGGTACTGTCTCATTGAAGCAATGTTAGCAAAATCCAAAATAACAGACAGAAAATAGCATATGCTGTCTAGCTAGGGAGAGAATAGAAACCCCTGACGCCGCTAATGAGACTGTAAAATGGTGACACTCCATTGGAAATTGAGGCGTCACGTCCTTGAATGATGCAAATAGAAATAACATGTGATCCAGCAGTGTCTTGTACATTTCCTATAGTAATAAGACGTGAGAAACCTGACACAAAGAGATGTGCGCACACATCTCATCCTAGCTGTATTTGCAATAGTAAAAAGATGAAAACAATCTAAATGCCCACCAATTAATATAAACAGCTAAGCTATGGTACATACACACAATGAAATACTATACAATATTAAAGAATAATGATGAATCCAAGAAACACTTCTTACCTAGGTCAATTGGCATAGAGTAAACGGAATGAAATTAGTCAATCACAACAGGAAAAATCTCATAAAGACCCAATGGGACGGAACCAAACTTCCCCTGTAAGATACCAAGACTGTAACTCTTTTTTTTTAAAGACATCATTTTATTGGGGGTTCATACAACTCTTATCACAATCCATCCATCTCTCCATTGTGTATAGCACATTTGTATATTTTTGACCATCATCCTTCTCAAAACATTGTCTGCCTACTTGAGTGCTTGGTATCAGCTCCTGGAAAATCCTGTCCTTCCCCCGGGGAGCTGCTGGTGGTTTAAACCGCAGACCTTGCTGTTATCAGCCCAACAGGCAACCACTACATCAGCAGGACTTCTTGTATGAGATCACTACTATTAAAAAAAAAATCAAGAAATGGTTCTCATACAAAAAGAAACATTCCTGGGTGGTTGCTAATAGGGGAGGTCACTAACTCGTGGGCAGACAGGCACATGGTAACTCGAGTGGTGGAAAGGACAGCGTACAATAAGGAGGAGATCAGCAAAACAAAATCAAGCTGAAAGAAGACACGCGAGGAGTCCGAAAGTTAATGGCAACAACGGCAAATACTATGTTCACTCAGGGGTAAGTTTATGAAAACCTCTTAGTCAGAAAGAATGCAGGGGTTCTGGACCATAAAGATCAATGGACACACCAAATTCCCCAAATTAAATGTTCACATCCTACTCTAGGAGGTGCTGATCTGCATTTTAAAGCCTTGTGAGCGGTCATCAAATGTGTAGCTACTGCTCTTCCCTCATGCAGAGCAAAGAAGCGCAAAGGAAATCCAACATACATGGAAACAATTTGTCCAGAGCACAGGTGGAGTCGCAAACTCAGCCTCTTCAACCCGGACCCCAGGAAATCTAGCTGGTTCCTGGCTCCCAGTGCCAAATACTCTGAAGGGGATCATATTAAAAGGCACTGGATAGAGTGGTGAAAGATGTGGAACAAAATTCACAATCATAGACTGTATCAGACTTACCAATGGTATAGAGATTGCTAGAACCAATTGCTAGTCACCCTTCAGCTCTAGAAGGGAATTCACCTGCATGGCTCAGTATCCAGCCAAATGACAGTCCATACATTTAAAAATAATGCTAGGAAAGTGTGTGTTTCTTAGAGCAATGAACCATTCCAGATCAACAGGGCTGGAAGGGTTAGGAAAACAGGCAAAAATGAACACAAGAAACACCGGAAGAAAATGACATGAGTGATATTCTAGAGAGCACCATCAATTACGTGAAACAAAATGCATCTGAAGTGTTGAATGGAAAGATGACTTCCTTTGAAAACCTCCAACCAATTCAAAATGTCTTTCAAAAAGTTACTGGAGTGAACAGAAGGGGAGAAATAATAATAATTTTAGACAATATTATTTCTTTAACACTAAAACGTAACCTTTATCCACCCCCTCCCCCAACCCCTGTACTACTAAGTCTTCCTTTTGGATGTGGTAAGTCCTGGGCACTAATGATCTGTTCTATTTTATCCTTTCTTATCGTTCATTCTGCATGTTCACCTGCAGTATCCTTGCAACGTATGGGGGCTATCATTAATTTTATTTTACAAAGAAGGAAATGGCTAAAATATTAAACTTTAATCTTCTGTAAGGCCAAATAAGGAATCATTTTATACTTTAAGGAGGAAAAGACGGAGCTGCAGGCTGTACCCTGATCTTTGTCTGTCAGGACAATCTCTGGAATCACTGAAGATGTGACGACACCCGATACAGATGTTGGATTACTCAGTCACTTTGCTTCAGTCTTTTCCAAACTGGAAATGAATTTTGGGGGGTGCAAAGGTTCATTAGGAAATTTTAATTTTATATAGAATAAAACTCAAACCAAACTGATCTGGGATAATTCATAAGTATGATTACATGACATCAGTGTTTTTTGTGTGTGTGTTGGCATGACAGCAATGTCACCAGTTAGTCCTGTATTAATGGCTGCAGAAAAACTAAAGATGTGTAAACATGCTACAGTACATGAAGGCCAAAGGCATCTCAGAACATTGTAAAAATGAAGGTTTAATAGTAGATCGAGGAGAGACTAACAGAGAGAGCACTAAGACATGTTTAAGCATAAGCTGTGTATGCAGATAGAGCACGGAAGAGCTTACATAGGAGTGGTCAGTACTGGATTGCCATGGGGAACAGACAGAAGATCAGAAAACCAGCAGCAGTTGTATTAAATCAGTGTGGCAAGCTTGAACTCTGTTAATGTTTATGCCTATATTGGGCCAGGCTGATGAGAGAAACAAATCCAGAGACACTTCTATGTGTGTAAGAGACATCTTTTTATCAAAGAGCAATTGTATATTAAGAAGACATCCCAGCCAAATCCAGATCAAGTCCATAGGTCCACTATTAGCCCATATGTCCGATAGTACTCCATACATTCCTCTTTAGACTCACACAGCATAAGCAATATAGGAGCATCATAATCTGGTGGCTGGAAAATCCTGGAAAGCAATGGTGGTGACTCATCCCCAGGGCTCTGGCTGCCATCAGTGTGGCTCCATATGGCTTGTGAACAGGAGTGTGCAGCAGAGAGAGGGTGTCCCATCTCCAAGGAGGAAGTTTCCAGAATCATCATGAGAAGGCCCCACCCACCCGTAAACATCATTGGCTACCACCTGACTGACAGGCTAGATACTACACCTTCACTCATAATGCCCTCAAGTTGACATGAGATTATGTAATTACCATAATGTCTTTAATCACAATTTTAATTTTAGCATTATAATTGTATAATATTCTCAAGTTTAATTTATTAATATAGATTAATTTTCTTTCTTTATATCTTCCTCTCATTTTATCTGAATATATTTAAGTAACCTCTGAGATAATTTATTATACTGTCATAAAAATGGAGAAATTAAGTCAAGAATTATGTTGTTCAAGAATATTTGGTAGAAATTGATTAAATTGATTGACATCTTAAAAGTATGCTTTCTCATATTAAAGACTTTGTTTACTAATAAAAAGACTTATTAAAGACTTCTTTCTCACATTAAAGACTTTGTTTACTAATGAAAAGACATATGTAAGAAGGAACAAAGAAATGAAGACCTAGAACAAGCTGTGTTAGACAGGGTTCTCTAGAGAAACAAAACTAGAATGCTAATAACTTTATATATATATTTATACAGATAGACAGATGTATAACATAACAAATAAACAGTTAATTAAATCATAAAGCAGTACAAATGGCTCAGTGAAACTCACTCCCATGAGACAGCTGTGAGACACTGGCAGTCCTTCAAGTCTTGAGGGCCGCCGGCTAGTCCTCTGGGAGTGAATTGCTGGGTAGCAATTCAAGCTATCCAGCCAGAGGCAGCAAACAGCAAGGCAGGTCACCAACAGTCAGCCAGATGACAGTCCCAACTCAAGAGATATATATTTCAATAGTGTGCCAAAGCAGGACCTCGAGGAACCTCAAATTACAGCGACACAGTCCACGGGTTAGTTGTCCCACAGGTAGTGTAGCTTGCAAATGGAGGCAAATAACAAGCAAGGCAGCCGCACAAAGAGCAAGAGACAAGAAAGATGAGGCTCACAGAGCCATTTATCTCTCCCTCCCTCAATTAATCCCACATGTGTTTATTGACCAGGTTGGCACAATAAACTAACTCCCTCACAAGCTCTTGCAGAGCAGGTCCATACTTGATTTCAAATCTAGCTCTCATTACAATGAACAGTTCCAAAGCCATTGGGTTTCTTCCCTAATAATCAATGATGTCAAAAGAAACTATAACTTGACATTTCTAGTTTAAGAGTGGAATTCTGGTATCCAAAACATCTAACTTTAAAATGGACTTCACTTAAAGCCCTTTCCTGTGTTTTGCTTAAAAGGACTTCTAAGACTCCTTAGAGTCCCCAATCTTAGAGACCTTAGGGAAGAGGGGAACAAAACAATGGATGAGCAGGGATCCATCCCCTTTGCTTAACCAGAGAAGCTTTACTATTTTTCTTTTTCATAAGTTATACTTATGATCTCATTTCATAAAAATATTCCAAAGCTGCTTAATATTTATAAAGTGCTCCCCTAGGAAAAGGCATATAGTGAAAGTAGTTCTCTTGAAGGTCATTCAGTAATATAATTAAGTTTGAATACAATTACAATTATTGAGTGCATTCGATTTTCTGCAACATGTAAGCCTATTGTTGTTGTTGTTAGGTATTATCCAGAAGGTTTGGGCTAATACTGACCCTATGTACAAATGAGACCACCCTACCTGATCCTGCATCACGCTCATGCTGCTCTGCTGGAGTCCGTTCATGTAGCTATGAGGTTAATTCATCTCCTTGAGGGTTTTCCTGGTTTACCATGACCCTGTGTTTTATCAACAGAGCTTCCAGCATCACAGTGACATGCAAACTGCATGATAACAAACTGATCAACGAATGATTGTCTGGCCAAGAGTAATTGCTAAATAAATGAAAGTTATATGATTGTGACCATGAATACCCCAAATGATATAAGAGGTTGAGATGTCAATTTTCTTTTATTCGCTCATAAGCCAAAGACTTGAGTTACTCTACACTCTCGTTTCTTTTCTTGGAGCCTTTGGGAATAAATCATTAGGGAGAAAGGTAATCTGAGACGATGATAACTCTGATTATGACCATTGTCCCAAGATCTTGGCTCTCCATGCTTTCTCTGCAACCCATCAGGTACAGGCAGGCCTATCAGCCTCTGCAGTTTTACTTACTGCTGTTCTTTTTAAACTCTCCAAGCTCTCTCAGGAATAGTTCCTAAGTTATCTTCAACAGAAATACCAGTAGGGAGATCATACCGTTTACATTTCGTACTGCGTATGTGGCCTCTGCTCTGCTATGTGTCCCATGGGTGTGGTAGGATATTCAGATCACATGCAACACCTTTAACTTTATCAAATCACTTTCTGACTAACCCAAAAGCCATCGGCTCATTTAATTTAAAAGATTTCCTATCTTTCTCCTTCCCTGTCAGCATCTCTGCAAACCTAAACATCTATAAAATACACCTAGATGAAATGTTCTTAAAATATCATTTCCATTAATCATTACATGACTCTAGTGGATCCTTCAGCAGAGCCTGGACATTATCCAGATTTCTCATTCTGGCACTCAAGGTTTGTCCTCAATTGTCTTCCATAACTAACTAGCCTCACTTATGACCAGGTCCCATCCACAATTCCTTAATAAGTCTGATGGCCTCATCTTTTTTATTTTTTAAACATTTTATTAGGGGCTCATATAACTCTTATCACAAGCCATACATACATCAATTGTGTTAAGCACATTTGCACATTCATTGCCCTCATTCTCAAAATATTCGCTCTCCATCCAAGCCCCTGGTATCAGCTCCTCATTTTTCCCCTCCCTCCCCGCTGCCCCCACTGATGGCCTCAGCTTTAAAAGACTACTTTCCCTCACAGTCTTGCTTTTAGAATCAAACGAGGTAATGTGTGTAGACCATTTATTATGGTATATGGGATATAATCAGTGTTCATTAATTGTTGTCAGGCCAGTTATTCATACTGATTCCAACATATTATCTTAGTTTTTTTCTAATAAAAACAACAGCTAGCTATTGATAATTAAGTATATATTAAATTTTGGATCCAATTTAAATTATGTCAAAAAGTAGATAAAAGGTAGATACAATTGCCTTTCTCATCTTATACATGGAAAAAAAAATGAGTCTAAGGAAGGTCGCTTAAGTCGCTTACCTAAAGTCACTTGGAAGAAATGGCAGAGAAAGGACTTGCACTCAAGAAACGAGTCTTTATTGTTGTCATGAAGTGCCATCAAGTGAATTCCAACTCATAGTCACCCATGGACAGCAGAACAAAACTGGCCCTGTGCCAGCCTCACGATACTTTCTAGTCTTCAGCCCGTCCTTGCAGCCACTGTGTGAATCCAGCTCTTTCAGGGCCTTCCCCCTTTTCTGCTTCCGCTCTACTTTACCAAACACAATGTCCTTCTGATAACATGTCCAAAGAATGGGAGATAAAGTCGCATCATCTTGGCCTCCAAGGAGCATTCTGATTGTACTTCTTTCAAGATAGCTTTGCTTGTTCTGTTGGCAGTCCGCTGTATTTCCAATTTTCTTCACCAGTGCCATATTAAAGTCCATTGATTATTCTCCTGTCTCTTCCTTAGTCGCGTCCAGCTTTCACATGCATACGAGAGGAAGGAAAATATCACGGCTTGGGGTAGGTGAAGCCTTAGTCCGCACGGTAACATCCTTGTTTGACGTCACTCGGAAGAGGTGCCGCGCAGGCACTCAGTGCAATGCTTTGTTGATCTTCACTGCCGCTCCCATGAACATCGAGCGCAAATTGAAGTAAGACAAAATCCTGGACCACTTCGATCTTTTCCCTGCTTATCATGATGTTACCTATTGATACAATCCTATTGTGAGGATTGGGCTTTCTTCACCTTGAAATGTAATCTGTACTGAAGGCTGCAATCCTGGCTCTTCATCAGCAAGTGCTTCAAGTCCTCCTCCCTCTCAGCAGGCAAAGTTGTGTCCTCTGCATATTGCCGGTTGTTAATAAACCTTCCTCCAGTCCTGATGCCGAGCACTTCTTCACGTAAAACAGCTTCTCTGGTGGTTTTCTCAGCATACAGGTTAAATAAGGATGGCGAGAGAATACAACGCTGACACACATCTTTCCTGCTTTAAAACCATGCAACATTCCCGTGTTCTAGTCTCACAATTGCTTCTTGATCCCCATACCAAGCTTGGCTTGCACACAATGGGGTGTTCCGGAACTCCCACTCTTCTCAAGGCTATCCATAGTTTGTTATGATCCACATAGTCAAACGCCTTGGCATAGCCAAAAAAAAAAAAAGTAAATGTTTTCTTTTCTGTTATTCTATGCTCCCCCCCCCCATCATTTTATTGGGAACTCATACAATTCTTATCACAATCGATACATAAATCCATTGTGTTGAGCACATTTGTACATTTGTTGCCATTATCATTCTCAAAACATTTTCTTTCTACTTGAGCCCTTGATATCAACTCCTCATTTTCCTCCCTCCCTCCCTGCTCCCCTCCCTCACGAACCCTTGATAATTTATAAATTATTATTTTGTCATATCTTACACTGTCTGACATCTC
Source organism: Tenrec ecaudatus (assembly GCF_050624435.1). Taxonomy (NCBI): domain Eukaryota; kingdom Metazoa; phylum Chordata; class Mammalia; order Afrosoricida; family Tenrecidae; genus Tenrec; species Tenrec ecaudatus. Next base: position 116,426,817 of record NC_134536.1, read on the forward strand.
CCTTCACCCAATTCTCCGCTGTCTGTCCCCCAGGGAGGAGGTTATATGTAGATCCTTGTAATAGGTTCCCCCTTTCCACCCCACCCTCTCTCCACCCTCCCGGTATCGCCACTCTCACCACTGGTCCTGAAGGGATCATCTGTCCTGGATTCCCTGTGTTTCCAGTTCCTATCTGTACCAGTGTACATCCTCTGGTCTAGCCAGATTTGTAAGGTAGAATTGGGATCATGATAGTGGGAGGAGGAAGCATTTAAGAACTAGAGGAAAGTTGTATGTTTCATCGTTGCTACATTGCACCCTGACTGGCTTGTCTCCTCCCAATGACTCTTCTGTAAGGGGGTGTCCAGTTGCTTACAGGTAACAGGCATCAAAGAACAAAAAATCTTTTCACTGGGTGTCCACCTTCCAGATATGATTACTGAAGACAAATGTGTGCAGAAGCAAATGTGCTCTGCTCTTAGCAGAGATCCGTCTGACATCAGCAATGATATCCCACATTCCTAGTCCTCTTCTGAATCCAACATTAGTCTTCAGTTGCTAGTGGCTTGAGCCACTATTTACCTTTACGTTCCCAGAGCATTAAAAAAAGTTAACTTAGAGTGTATTTATTTTAATTAAAAGATAACATTAAGAGCTTAGAAAATGGTAGCCAGAGGGGGAGAAAAAGTTCACCACATGTAATCGACAAAAAGTCTGTCTCAAGAACATATAAGAACTGTTGAAACTAATAAAAAAAGAAATAATAAATTGTATACTTTGGTAAGAACTTTATAAAATAACTATTATACTAATGAATAAGAAAATGAAAGATGATTTACCCCATTCTTGTTGTTAGGTCTCTTCCAGTCAGTTGTGACCAAAGTAACTCTATTTACAATACAACAAAACACTGCCTGGTCCTGTCCTGTGTCATCATCTTCCTTGTTGTTATGTTTGACCCTGTTGAAATTTGGAATACCAGTGGTAGAGATTGCAGCATCACAGCCACACACAAGCCCCTCCACATGGACAGATCAGTGGTGGATCAACCTTTATTATCTTCCTGAAATTGCAAACTAAAATCATAATGAAATAGAACTGCACATCTATCAAAATGGTTAAAGTAGAAAGTCTTGATGTAAACAAAGATTGATGAGGTGGTGTAGCAACTAAACCTAAAATTCACTGCATTCCGTTAACTCTGGCTCAGAGTAACCCTATAGAACAGAGTAGACCTGCCCCTTCGGTCTCCAACACACAAGTAAATGTATAGGTAATACAACTTGTCTCCACTTATAATATAATAACTAGGAATGATGAATTCTACTTTAAACCGTATATGAATTAATAAGCATATGTATACAGAAAGTTGCTGACTTGCTGTCATAAAATAAAACCATTATATGTGGAAGACAATTGTGTTACACACACATTTTACTTGTGCATTGTTTTCCACCCTTTTGGCTATTTTGAATAGTTGAACCATGATTACTGGTGCACATGTGGCCGTTTGCATCACGGTTTGTGATTTCCTGGGTTGCACACCTAGCATTGGAGTTGTGTCATGTGGCAGTCCTGTGTTTAAAAAATTTTAAGTCACATTATTCATAGCATATTTTCAAATGATTTCTCACAGAACACACACCCATATATTTTATTTATCTATTATTTGTTTTCCCCCCAACAGTTTCATCAGCACAAATTTACATTGCGTGCCATTCAAAAGTTCAATCATATCGAGGGGCACTGCAGTGACCATCCTATCAATCTTAGAGCTGCAACCCCCGGCATTAAGTCGTCTCTGCAATGAGTTGGGCAATCACAATCCATTCTAGTGCTCCCTCCCCCTACCATCTTCATTATTTACTTGAAATCCCCTTCTCTCCCTGTCGCCCACCTTGCATCTCCTTTAACCCCTTGTATACATTATTCTCATTATGTATTCTCTCCTGTGCTTCACATCTGGGAAAGCCAATAGAAAACAATAAAAAAAATGGCATTACGGTGGTAATGCTGAAAACATAGTAGTATAAAATCAAAAATACAAATAATGTGTAAGAAAGAAAAGACCCCTATCAACATTCAAGAAGTCAGAGTGGAAATTTCTGTCGTGAAACAAGTAAGAGGTACTTGCCCCAGTATAAATTCAGGGGCCCACTGGCCAAGTGTTAAGGTTGATCCAGCACAAGCAAGTTTGCCGTGGTCTGTGCCTGATGGTAAGGCTGTCCGAGACTCTTGCCTGTGGCTAGAGCGGATCTGCTAGTGACTCAGTCTGACTCTGGAGGTGGGTTTTGGGCTTCCACCATCCTCCATCGCCCTCCCCAAAGTGGGTGTTCATGACATCAGCTCTGATGCCTTTCTGTTCACCCTCTTCTTCTTCTTTCTTCACCACACTTTGCTGCAGCACCCTTATCTTCAGTGATCATTTCGTGAAGGTGAGTAACGAGCAGGGCCATGATGGAAGGACTAACTGTTCTTAAGTTAGAGCCAGGATTTAGTGCAAGTTCAAAATGCATGCTTGAATCTGTGCTTTTTAAAAAATTTGCTGTACCTTGGGAATGAACACATATGTCATATAATCCCATAGTTCAATTCTGTCAGACATGATTGTACAACTGCTTCCACAACCATTCTCCAAACATACTATTCCTTCCTAGATTCCTTGACATCAGCTCCTCCTTATTTTCCCCACCTCTCTTTATTGCCCCTCCCTCCAAACCTTGTTATATTTGCTTTCCTTGTAGGCTCACCTTCCCTGGGTTTCCTTGACTGAAAACAGCGAAAACAGTAGCATAGCTTCAAGCGGGTGACCCCCAAGGGTAACACACCTCTGATATATACCCTAATATAAACCTGCATATGTAACAGAATGGCCTTCACAGGATTCCAAGAATAATATGTGTCTTAATACAGCATACAGGACGCTGATGTATCCAACCTTGTTTGTGTACCAACCACCCATCTGGGTACCGCTGTCTTTTGCTTTTTCAGACACCATGGGTTTTCCAGGTAAGTCCTCAAGACACAAGTGTGTCTGAGGGAGAGTTCAGTTCACCTAGTAGAGTTCCCATAAGGGGTTTCACCACTGCAGCTTAGACCTTGTCACACACCCCAAAGATCTAGGATTCAGTGTCTCAGTGTTCTACAGTGCTGAAACTCAAAGCAATGAAACTTTCCAGGATATTCAGAAAGGATATTCAAAAAGAAAAACCTCTCTCAACAGAGACATTTTTTCTGGAGTTAATGAAATATAGAACACGCAGTGAGAAGGTCGGATTTCCTAAGGCCATAAACACTACTAAAAAAAAAAACCCAACTGTTCCTAAGATATACCACAAATCTTCAAAGGACACCTGTTATTATTTCACCTAATCCTCTAGAAATACTGAAAGCAGGTAAGAAAGTTATTGTTTATCTTTGGGTACGAAAACCTCAAGTTCTGCAATGCTTAATCATTCCTTTTTAAATGTGTCGTGGTCACTTAGTGGTAGAATCATATTATGGCCAAAATGCTTTTAACAGATGCCACTGAACATTCAAAATACTAACAGGGGTATTTTTGTTAGTGATCATTAAAATTATTTTAATTCCTTCATTTTTGGATAGTTCAAAGTAAATACGTGAGGAAAATAAAACATATCTATTTTTCAGTTGAATTAAAATAAAACCCACAACAAAATTAATTCAGAGTGCATCCACCATGATTATTTTGATACTTATATAAAGTAAATTTAAATACAATGATAAATAATTTAATTTAATATTTCAACAAAACCTGTGGCATTGAGATAATTCTCACATAAAGTTTATGAATTAAAATAACTCCAAGATTATCAAAATATAAGTAATTAAGGGAACAAACAGGTCTTAAAGGAACATAAAGTCTCAAATTTCAATGATGAAAAAAATCTATGGGCAAAATATTGAGTGATGCAGAAGCACCAAAAGAAGATAGAGTCACTGTCCCAACGAGAACTAATTGACATTCAACCATTCCAGAAGGTCATCGATGAACAAAATCCAATGGTACTGAAAGAAGTCCAAGTAGCATTGAAAGCATTAACTTAAAACAAGGCTCCAGAAATCGATGGAACACCAATGGGAACATTTCAACAAGGTGCTGAAACACTAAAAGCACTTCCTCATCTAAGCCAGGAAATTTGAGAACCAACTACTTGGCCAACTGACTGACAGAGAACCATATTTGTACCCATTCCAAAAGGTTGATCCAACAGAGTGTTCAAACTATAGAACAATATCACTGATATCACATGCAATTAAAATTTTGCTGAAGATCATTCAGCAAAGGGGACAAGAGTACAAGGAGCTGCCAGAGATTCCGGCTGAATTTAGAAGAGTAGAACACAGGATATTGCGGCCAATGTCCGATGGATCTTGGCTGAAAGCAGGGAATACCAGAAATATGTTTACTTGTGTTTAATAGACAGTATGAAGGCATTAAACTGTGGGGATCATAACAAATTATGGATAGCCTTGAGAAGAATGTGGAATCGAGGACACTTAATTGTGCTCATGTGAACCTGTACACAGACCATGAGGCAATTGTTCAAACAGAACAAGGGAAGAGTGCGTGGATTAAATCAGGAAAGACATACATCAGGGTTGCATCCTGTCACCATATTTATTCAATCTGTATCCTGAGAAAATGGTCAGAGAAGCCAGATTATGTGAAGAAATACTCAGCATCAGGATTGGAGTAAGGCTTATTAACAACCTGCAATATGTAGATGACACAACCTTGCTTGCTGATAGTCAGTGGGACTTGAAGCATTTACTGATTAAGATCAAGAATTGCAGACTTCCTTATGGATTACAACTCAATAAAGAAAAAAACATAGTATTGTGAATGTACAGAGTGGGGACCCAGGCCCATCTGTGGGCTATTGGACATCCCCTTGCAGAAAGGTCATGCGGAGGAGACAAGCCAGTCAGGGTGCAGTGCAGCAACAATGAAACATACAATTTTCCTCTAGTTATTGAATGCTTCCCCCCATTATCACGATCCCAATTCTACCTTATAAATCTGGCTGGACCAGAGGATGTACACTGGTACAAATAAGAACTGGAAATACAGGGAATCCAGGACAAATGAACCCCTAAGGACCAGTGATGAGTGGCGATACTAGGAGGGTGGAGGGAAGGTGAGGGAGAAAGGGGGAACTGATTACAAGGATCTACATATAACCTCCTCCCTGGGGGACAGACAGCAGAGAAGTGGGTGAAGGGAGATGTTGGCTGGTATAGGATATGACAAAATAATAATGTATAAATTATCAAGGGTTCATGGGGGAGGGAGGAGAGGGGAAGGGGAGGAAAAAATGAGACGCTGATACCAAGGGCTCAAGCAGAAAGCAAATGTTTTCAGAATGATAAGGGAAACAAATGTACAAAAGTGCTTGACACAATGGATGTATGTGTGGAATGTAATAAGAGTTGTACAAGCCCCCCATAAAATGATTTAATTTTTAAAGAATGAAAGAAAACTAAAATCCTCAGACTGGTAAATGTAGACAAAATTGAAGTTTGCAAGGATTTCTTCTTACTTGGATCCACAATCAATGCACATGGAAGTGGCGGTCAAGAGATTAAAAGAATTGTATTAAGTAAATCTGTTGCGCAAGACTGCTTTAAAGTGTTGAAAAGCAAGGATGTTACTTTAAGGACATGACCCAAGCCATGGTATCTTTGATTGCCTCACATGCATGTGAAAGTTCTACCCTTTTCTATAGGGTTGCTCTGCATCTGTGTTGACTTGATGGCAGTGAGTTTGTGTGTGTGTTGTAATCTTCATGGAAATATCCTCCCACTTCTTTCTCTCACAGAACTGCCGGTGGATCGAAAACTTAACCATTGCACCATCAGTGTCCCAGAAGTGCATTTAGAAATATGTAATCATCCGACTCACCAATTCCATTAAGAGTTCTGAAATGAACTTTTCCAGGTTTTTTTGTGGGGGGGGGGGAGTCTCATTTTAAATAAATAATCTGATGTCTCTAATAATTATGACAATAAATGCTTTAGAAACATTACCATAGGTATAAATAATAATCTTACGTGGTCGATGGAATTTACTACAAAAAGCACTTGACAGGAGAGGACATTTAAACTTTAGAGGGTTTCTCTGCGAAGTCCACGTGCTAAATTCTGAAAGTCTCAAATCTATGCTTGCTGCAGATTTCCATGAAAATGGTGAAGTAAAATGTGATACTTTCTGTATCTTCTTTAGAAACTGTGCCTAGGAAAAAGGCTGCAACCTAACCTTTGTTATTGAACACTTCAGGGTTTTCTGCATGTCTTACATGGAGCATATTTTCAATGTTATGTCCAGTAGCCTGGTAGCAGCTGGATCCATCAGGTAAACCTCCTCAGAATCGGAACCACCTTTCAAGCATAAGAGAATAAAGTTATACACGAGGAGGGCGGGGGAGAATAGTCTTGAGGAATTTGAGGTAAAACTCTAAACATGTCTTTACAGATCTTCATTACTAATGCTCTTCTTGAAATGTAATTACTTGCCCTCAGAGCAATGAACCTACAAAAATTTTAAAAATTGAAATTAAAATAGCAACAATAACAAAAAAAACCTCTGGGTCACAAATCTCCTGTAAATACTTGCTTCAAAACTGTTACTAATAACTGCTATTTGCTCAGTGTCACTCAGGTTCCTCTTCATTAGAAGTAGCAGGTTGAGATGGGCAAACGGGCTCGCATCAAGACAGCTATGAAATGTAACGCCCAGGCAGGTGGCCAATGTGTGTTCTGACTGAAGTCAGTGGGGAACAAAAGTGTTAGCAAGTAGCAGAGGTGTTGTCTGCAGTTCCTGGGGAAGATGCGGAAGTTCTTTGCTTGCTTGAAAGGCAAGTGTCCATAGCTGATGGAAATACCACTCTGACAATCAAAGGTGAAAGCATAAAGATTATATGAATGCAGAAACTCGGGCGTTGCTGAAGGAGGTCTCCCACGAATTGGGTTTGAGACAGCCCAGTAGGGGAGGGTGGTAGAGATTTAGCCATGGTTATACATGCTGAGTTTGTGTTATGGAAAATGAACTCCAAGCTTCAATACATAGATTTAAAGCCAGCCACAATCACCCTCCTCAGCTTGTGAGAAGCAGAGCTCTGATTCCAGAGATGTGAAAAAGCTTTTTAAGGAGTTTCATGTAGCTGCTATTTTCTATTTGTGTGCCAAGCTCAATTTTAAACTGAGATGAAAGGGGAGAAGGCAAAACCATACTTTGGGTTGATAACCTGTTATAGTTTCATTTACCCACAAAGGAAGTAATCATGGGACATTTTATTATCCACATGTACAATTTATTCATACCGAAATTTAGAAGTACAAATGATCTTGTGATGAAGATGTCTGACAAATTTCAATTCAAGACCAAGGTACAGGGAAAACACAGACCTTCATCAATGGATAGTTATGCGTGTTGGTTGGTTTTTCATAGTGGGGTTTGTCTCTTCTATTTTGTCACTGTTGGTAGCCTTCTTGATTCTTTGGTATGGGTTTTTCTACCTTTTTTTTTTTCTGTATCTGAAACCAGAATAAGGGACTCTATGGACAACAAATAGCGGTACAGTAGGAGAGGTGGGGGAGCTGGTCTCAAGGAGTTCAAGAAGGAAGAAAATGTTTAGAACTGCTTGTGGTAGCACTTGTACAACACGGCTCAATATGGTTGAACTATGGAATGGTATGATGTCTGAATTAGTTCTTAATAAAATGATTTAGGAGAAAAAAATATTTAGAATAAAGTGACCCTGGCTGACCTAAGAATGGCTACTCTCCTTTCAAGTATTCTATGTCTCTGGGAGATGGGGAATGAGGAGTGATCATTTAAAAGGTACTGAGCTTCTATTTGGGGTGAAGAAGAACTTTCAAAATGGATAACGTAATGGTAACACAACAAGGCAAATCTGCTTATTGCTCCTGGATGGCAGACATTAAGGGGTCCAAAAGGAAATGTTTTAAATATACATATACCAGAGAACAATGGTTGGAAGTTTTAAAAAAATTCTCAATTTTTATAGTATTTTAGAGGAAATAAGTTTAGTTTTCTCTATTTTATTAAAACAACTGACATCGACATGATTGCATATTCTAAAAATGATGCACATAACAAAAAAACATTCATTTACAATGCGTGGTTTCACAAGCGCCTTTGGGTTTAACTAAATGAAATTGGCAACTCTCCCCCATTCCTTTAGAAACAAGGAAGAAAGCCAAGCTTCCTGGGTACACCTCTCTCTCACTCTTGGCTCGAAACTCCAGAAATGAGCATCACAACCACACCCAGATCACTTGTTGGGTCGTGTAGAGAAGAACTTGAAAAGGGTAAAGAGCACTTTGGCTCTCATATTTTCAGCTGTTCTCAAGCAACCCTGGGGTGGAATTCTAAATTCCCACTTAGATAGGAACTGCAAGCCTCCAAGGTCAAGTGAGGCACACCTCAAGACAGGATTTGAAGGCTGAGTCCTTCGTTTCCAGCAACAAAACCAGAGAGAGAGTTTCTTTTTCCTCCAGGCTTGCCAAGGAACCCCAGATCAAATAGGTGTGGGCACTCAGCCGATTAGGACTCTTCTCAGAAATGCCTCGCGCTATGGGGATCCTCTGTGATTGTATTACTACTGTCCATTGTACCTCCACACAGAGTAGAACAGGATTGAAGTTCAGTGAATAACTTTATCTCCTAACCATTTGGTGGACTTGTCTCCTTCTTATAAATTCGTAATCTGTGTTTACATTTGCGAGAGATAGAAAAAGAGAAGTACTTTTAACTTTTTCTCACCGTCAAGCCTGAGGAGATCCTCAGCTTTCCTCTCCTGCTATCTCAGGTGTTGGCGCACTCAAGATAAGGACTGGAACAAAGAAGACATCACCTCGTGGGACAGGGAAGAAAGCCGGGGAGTTAGAAAACGCAGAATGCTTAAATTGCTCAGGAGTTTGAGTTCCACTTATTACAAGCTTCTGGTGGCTTTAAATACCTTTAAATTACTTAACCTCTTAAGTCCCCATCTCTTCATTTGGAAAATAGAATTAACACATTTACCTTGCAGGGTTCTGGTAAGAATTAGAGGCAACAGCTATTAGATACAAATACAGTGCTGGGCCAAGAGTTAATACTAAATAGTAAGTACAGGCTACTTTACTCTCATAATATGTACAAAAATAACGCCATTGATGCTGTGGTGTGCCATATAGTTAACTCTTCCTCCTAGCAGACCTGTGTGACAAGGACAAACTGTATCCCAGGGCTTCCTGGGCGCTAATCGTTAATGACCAAGTTTTATTGAGTATTTTATACAAGAGAGGTACTCTGGAAAATGAATCATGTGTCCTGACATAATCAAGAACATCTAGAAACATGGCTCAGGAATCTCCCTTTTAAACAAACCTATCAAGTGCAGGGAGCCTTGGAAGCATGGGCTCAGAGTCGTAGTCCGTATCTGCCCAGCACTGACTGTTAGCGCTCTTGGGAAGCTCCTTCTGCTGGAGTCAGCAGGGATCCCACGGACACTCACCCAATGAGTCACACTCCTTTATGCCATTTATCATCCCTGCTCCTCCCGGGCCAGCCCCGTATGCCTCTTCTCCTCAGGAGGAGGCAGGGCCAAAGCCTACACAAGCCCAGCTTCAAAAGTACAAGGTTACTTTCCCCCTTAATCATTCCCCTTTTTCTTTGAAATCACCTGCTTTCTCTTGTTATTCTAATATTTGGATTCCTTTTCCATTTTAAACCTACCCATTAGATGACAGCGGCTAAGCTTTCAAAGCTTTGCACGCCCTGTTACTGCAAGGCAGGCATGGAACTGGTTACACGTGTCCAGGAGGAACCTGAAGCAGAGTTGCACGTGTAACCAAGAAATAGCAGCCTGGAAAACTTTCTTCACTGATCTTAAACAGTGCAGTTGGGTGTGAAATCACTCATTGCACAGTTCGTGCATGTTTGGAACATGATGTTATTACCCAAACTAGCTGTGTCTCAAAAGACAAGTTAGGAGCCTTGGTGTATTACAGAATCACTCACAGAAGACCCCTGGGTAGTACACACATGTTTCACTTGACTTGTGAGCTAAAGGCACTTTAAACCCTCCCAGTAGTATGTGTGGTGATCTACTTCCATGATGGTCACAGCGAAGAAAGCCTTATAGAACAGCTTACTTTGTAAAATAGGGGGTTGACATGAGTCAGAATTCATTCAATAACAGTTTTAGTTTACTAGTACTTAAAAAATAGTGCAAGACAAGACAGAAGATGTCACATGTAGTAAGAGTAAGGAGTGAGACATTTTTAATGAATATGTGTACTGGTGTGAATATCAGGTTAAGACGGAAAGTCTTGATTTCTTGTGTGATCCAGTGTCCCAAAATAAAGTCAGGCCACTTTCCATTGCAGAGAATTGGCATGCTCTCCTGCCTGCTATGGTGTCAGAATATGTCTGCTGATCTGAAATTTGTCTCGCCGGGGAAACAGACTTCTGTAGTTCCTTTTGCAAATAAAGCGCATGTTCTCCACAGTCGCCTCACATCAACCAGAGCTTAAACTCTACATCCTCATGGGGCCTCATCTAACTTAAGAGAAATGGAAAACATTGCCTCATCCTTTATCTAGTTTAGTACTCAACTTCTCTCCTTCTCAGTCGTGTCATCTGCCAAAATGGAGCCACTCGGCCAGGTCTTTATAAACAGTGCTGTGTTCACGATTTTGTCCCTAAAAACTCTTCAGTATGCAACTCAAGACGTGAACTCTGTCTTTGGTTCTTTCAGTTTAGGAAATTCTGAGGAGGTTCTTCATCTTCGGGTTTTCTAAGTCTACGGGCATACACATTTCATTGGGTTACTTCATCTTCGGGTTTTCTAAGTCTACGGGCATACACATTTCATTGGGTTACTTCATCTTTGGGTTTTCTAAGTCTACGGGCATACACATTTCATTGGGTTACTTTATCTTCTGGAGCTGCCCTTTGATCTTTTCTGTTCAGTTCCTTCATTTCATCATCTGGACATTCACTTTTAGCTGCTTTATATATTCTGGAGTAAGTTTTTAGAGTCTCTTCTGACTCAAAAATATGACCTTCTCTTTATTTCTTGTCCTTTTAATAATTTTTTGGTTCTTGAGGTCTCATTTGGCCTTGGTTCATCTGAGTTCCATATGTCAAATACATTCTTGAGACAGTCTCTAAATGTAAGTGAGATAGATTCAAGGTCATCCTTTGGCTCTTGTGGACTTGTTTTAATTTTCTCCAAGTTCAAATTGAATTCGGATATGAGCAATTGATGGTCTGTTCCACAGTTGTCCCAAGGCCTTCTTGACGGATGATATTGAGCTCCTTCATCACTTCTTCCCACGGATGTCATCAATTTGATTTCTTTGTATTCCTTCTGGTAATATCCATAGGGATAGTCACTGTTTGTTGAAAAAAAGCTATTTGCAATGAAACAGACATTTGCCTTGCAAAATTTTATCATGGGATCTCTGGCCTAATTTCTATCATGAAGGGATTGTTTTCTATTGCTTCTTCTTTTTGATTTCCAACTTCTGCATTCCAATCACCAGTAATTACCAATGCACCATGATTGCAAGCTTGAGCAATTGCAGACTGTAGAGGTTTGTAGAAATCATTGCTGTTATATTCAATGGCTTAGACAAGATGCCATTTTTAACCCAGGCCAATGCTGACAAGCTGTAAGGTAAGCACTCAACTCAAGCCCCTGGGGAATTTCAAACTGCTGTAACTGTGTTCAAAGAGTTTTGAAAAGGTTGGGTCTTAAGAAACCTTAGAATTTCAAGGAAAGTTTTCCAATGTCTGAGAAAACCAATGTGGATTTCCCCCTGGGTATTTCAAAGCCCCCAAGCCCCAGTCAAGAAGTTGATTACAACTCATAATACTGCCCCTGTGGGTTTCTGAGGCTGTGACTCTTTACAGGAGCAAGAAGTCTCATCTTTCTCAAGGGTTCAAGGGTTGGCTGAGCATCTGATCTTGTGGTTAGCAGCCAGCCCAGTGAGTAATCTACTACACAACCAGGGGTCCCCTTGAAATCTAAGAAAATATTTTCTTACTAATTGACCATTTGTGATTGTTCTTCTAAAAAGTATGAAATGGAAAGAGAGAAAACAAAGATAAGTGAGAGACCAGGAGAGAAGAAAGCATAATAGAGCATTTATAATTAGTTTTACTTCATTTACCCATTGTCTTCCTTCTTGTGAATTTTTCTTCTCCATTTAACCTTCATAGATTAAATAGTTAAATCAGTGTGTGCCCTCAGCTACCAGGATGGATGGTTGTTAACTTTTATTTCCTCCATCTATTCAAAATGCACACGAATCATCATAAACGCAATTAAGCTTTGACTACATAGTGTCATTTTGTTGAGTTGGGAGTCAATTCCAACTCATAAGTACCCTATATGACAGAGTAGAATAAACCATCAGGTTTTCTAAGTTGAAATCATTTTTGCCAGAATTTTTTTTCCTGCGGAGCTACTGGATTCAAACCCTGGATCTTTCAGTTAGCAGCTGGGTATAGCTGGCATGCCACCAGGACTCCAAGTACAGAGTACTGCTCTTTGTTTGCTGCTGTCTATTTCCTGCATGTATAAGTCCTGGGAAAGTCTGAAATTATCTCCACATTTTGGCCAATTAAAGACAACACCATTTTCAAACAGGTTGTATTGGTTAATGTTTAGAGAGGTTAAAATAGCTAGACTTCAATACTGCCTCTGAAAACCACATCTCCTGACTGCCTAGGCTTGCCCTGTGGCAAGCCTTATTAAACAATTATTCTATTGTTTTCTCAGTAAGACCATTAAACTGTCCAGGCTTGTCTGAGTCCGTTGGAAATCTGGCTCAAAGGCTTCTGCTGATTGGAAGGTTCAAGTGTAGGAAGAAGGACCTAGTGATTATTTTATAAGTTTAATGAGACATTGGATGTGGAATTAAGAGAAGGGGAGGGAGCCAGATTGTAAGACAGAAAGGGCTAAAAAAAATGTGCTAATTCTAGAAGTGGATTGGCAGAAGATCATTTAATTCTAATAATGTACAGTCACTTCTTTCTGTGGTCCTTAAATGTCTATATAAGTAAGCCAGGAGAAATATAGCAGAGAGAGACCGAGCTATTGAAACAAAAGGATATCTGTGGGAGGTGCATATACGACGTAAATCATAAAAATATCCATTGGGCGCAACATTATGTGTCAAAGCTGCAAAATTAGGGGCAAATGATAAATGTAATCCCAGAATGTGGCACTGAAAATAAATACTTCTCAGTGATATTTCATTGATGCCAATCTAATCATAAATAAATGTACTAGCAAGCAATATTCATATGCATGAATAAAGGTTGTTTTGTGGGCACCATAACTGTACAAGATGCTTCCGCAATTTCTTAAGGGTCCCTGCACGACCTATGATTTGTCAGTTATAAACGATCAGTAGCACTACTTGACGTCAGAATGCACACATTGCAGTTCGGTCTGCCATGCGTGCTGGCCCACTGCACATACACGAGGAAAGCCTTCTAGGACCTCTGCATGAATGCAAAAGGGAAACGGTGGTGAATGCATTCGGTCACACACAATAGGATGTGCACTGGGGGGTAATGATTATATTTAACCGCTGCTGCTTAGGATCAGCACAGCAAATCCGGTTTCGGGATCTTCCGTTTAAAATTGTAGACAAGTTGGGGGTCAAGAAAATAGTTTCAAATGAACTGAACAACTATATAAAAACGAGAGTTTTAAATTGAAGATAAACACACCATTTCATCATTCTGAGGGCTCGAGGTTGCAGGTTGGTTTGCAAAACCACAAGGTCAGCAGTTGGAAACCACCCGCTGCTTCCCGGCAGAAAGATGCGGCTTTCCACTCCCGGGAGGAGCTACAGGCTGGGAAACCCACAGGGCAGGACCATCCTGCCCTACAGCGCTGCTATGAGTCAGAATCGACGCAACGGCAGTGAGTGAAGTATTCGCCACTTTTTATATATGTGCAGGAACCCCTGGGTGTGTGGTAGTTACATGTTGGGCTTAGAGCCACGTGGTAGGCAGGAGGAGCACGATGGGGCTTTCTATTCCTGTAAGCAGTTACAGAAACCCACCGGGGGTCACTATGAGTTGGCCTTGACTTGATAGCAGTGAGTGAGTCTACCTTTCCCAGAATGAAAGACATTATCGGAAATTTCTTAAACAAAAACTAACATAGCTTTATGTTATATTTTTTTGGAGAAGTTTTATATATATATATATACATGTGTTTGCACGCCTCTGTCTCTATGTATGTTATGTATGTTGTTGTTAGGGGCCATTAGTCAGTTCTGACTCACAGTAAGCCTATATACAACGGAAAGACCTTCCAGCAGTGTGCCGTAATCACACACACACACACACACACACACACACACACACGCACACCACCGAGAATGTTTTTAGTCGCTGTCAAGTTGTCAACTCATAGCGACCCGTGTGACAGAGTAAACCGGTTTCACAGAGTTTTCTTTTAGGCTGTAAGTGTTATGGGAATAGATTGTCCAGGTCTTTCCCCCCCGAACATTCAAACCACGACCTTTGTGAGTAGCTGCCGAGTGCTTCAGCAGTGCTGCACCGCCAGAGGGCCGGGATGGCAGCTCTCAGGTCAGTTGATATCCAGTCAAGAAAAGAAAAGACTCAAACATGAAAACCAAAATCAGTTGATAAACTGTGATCACGTTAACTTACTGAAAACTTAACATTACTGAGGTCTTATTTTAATAGACAATCTAAGCATGATAGGACTAAAACCACAGGGGATGCAGGCTGTTTATATACAAGAATAAAAATGAATTTTGTCCTCTTCTTACATTACTTTTTCCTAGAAAATGATAGCTAAGTTTATTAGAAACGCAGACTCGGACAATTTCCAGTTTGTGTACTGCTAAGCAGGGCTGGCCTATGCTACAGAATCCTCCCCGAGTGAGCCCGTGGGGTGCTTTCTCACTCCATTTCTCATAGGCTGACTCTCCTGTCTCCCCCTTAGTCACAGGCACATTTGCTCCCAGGGCGGAAAAGACTGCTGCTTTCTATTCACGGGAGGATGAGAGAAGAGGGGAGAGAGGAAATGGTGGATTTCCCAATGGAGAGTTGGACGAACAGCTTCTCCTACGCTTTGTAGAGTGAAGATGAGAACCACAGGCCCAGCCCCCCTCCTCAGGGCGGCTGCGTAGAGCGAGAGCAGGGATGCAGAGATAGATAGGCCCAGCAGAACAGGTGTGCATGAAGCACCGGCGGGGTGAGCAGGCTGAGAACAGAAAGCCTCGTGACCGCAGGAGCAACAAGAACAGCAAGCCATCGGAGCCCGAGGAGAGCGAGCACAAAAGAGCCTGGGTGACATCATTTGCAGAGAGGAGAGCAAATCCCTACTAGGAACAGAGGTTTCCGACACTCCGTCATACAACAGAGTCCACCTGTCCTCTATGCCACCCTGAAACTAAATCCCACTGCAATGAGTCCATTCCAACTGACCGTAAGCCTCTAGGACAGGGTAGCTCTGCTCTTCGGGGCTTCTGAGACTGCAAATCTCTATAGAAGCAGACAGCCTCATCTCCCCCACCTTCATCCCTATAAGCAGAGCAGCTAGTGAATTTGAAATATTGACCTTCTCGTTAGCAGCCCGATGCTTAACCAGCAGTGCAACCAGTGCTTCTTAAAAAGACAACAGACTCAGAGAAGAGTTAACGAATGGAAGCAGTAAACGGGAGACACCCCGTCAGCCACCTTAGTGGCACCTTGAGGGGGGTTTGAGGTGGGGACAGTACCGGGTGATGATGTCAGAGGGTGTGGCACCCAAATGACTATCAAGTTTTTGTGCAATGTTGCTGCAAAAATGTGTTACTTTTAATAAAAATGCTCCTGTAGTTAGTTATAATAATAACCTTGTTAGTGTTCTAAGTCCAGTTGAAGTGTATCACTATGTCTACACAGCTAAAACTCGATGCTAATCATCCTTTGAATCTTCTATGGAAACCTGGTCAAGGCTGTCATTGTTACCCAATTACAATGATGCGCCGAAGCATGCCGTTTCCTTGGTACATGCTAAAAACATACACTACTCTTTCTGCTGCGGTTGTTTACTGATTTCATCGATTTTCTTAAATGAAAATATTGCAGTAAATAGGATTTCTGAACTTATATAAAAGAGGTTTTTTTGAATAAAGTAATTAAATGAGACATATTGAAAGGGTGTCTTCTGAGCTACTATGAATGCTGTACTATGAATAATGTTGCAATTTATCCTAGAGAGATTTTATAAAATAGTTTTGTTGTTAGCATTCATTTAATCTAAGAAATATTACACCGAGGAAATGTACAGGTAAATCTACCACATAGTATTCTATGAATAAAACTGATAGTAAACCTTACCAAGGATCCTGTGTGGTCTGACATGGGAGGAGGACCACTCAGGGGAGGGCAGCGCCCTGAGTGACATCAACCCCCGTGGCGTCACTGACCCACATCACACCACTCGGTTAGCTCTTGCCTTGTTGCTGTCAAGCTAACTCATACAAATTGGGTACGACTTAAGTGACTGTCAGGTTGAATGACTGGTGTATTTTAATGATTACAAATGCACATTTACCTATTCTTAAGTTTGAGAAGTTCTACTTTAACCATTTGGTCTATGTATTAAAGGATTGTTATTTCCAAGCAATATAGTTTTCTGATATATCTCTGTGCAAGACTCCCGTTTTCACATAAATAAAAATTGAATTTAAAGTTTGCAAACTCAAATTGCTTAGTGGGTAGGTCCAAAACAAACCATACTCACTGCCATCAATCAGCGCTGACTCAGAGAAACCCCTTGTAATGGTTTACCAGAGTGGAAAGTCCAGTCTTTCTCTCCCAGAGGCCCTGGTGGTTTCAGACTGCTATGTGGACAGGGGTCCATGCCTAACGGCTCCACCATCAAGGCTCCTTCAGTGTGTTGACAGGTGTTACACATGGAGGTGTTCATTGTAACATGCAGGTAATGGAGAAGAATAGCTAACGGAGCTGTCCATCCTGCTAAATGTATTTCTCTTCCATGAAAAGAGCAAATCTATACAACCAACATGCCAGTAACAACCAAGCCTCACTAGTTGACTAAGCAAGACATAATGGCCTGCATGGTGACAAAACTGGCACAGTATGACATGACTCCTGCTCTTATTTAACTACTGAGTGTTGACGCCTAAATGGATCTATTTGCAGAACGCCAGCCGCACTGATCTAGTTTATCAGTAACCCCTAATACTTGGTGAAGAGAGGTCGGTGTAAATGCCAACATGAATCGCAAGAAGCACGGCTATTACCACCTTCATGGCCTCCAGGCAGGCCCCTTAAACATTAGCTGCAGGCAGAAGCACAGAGGGCTTTATTTTGTTTGTTTGTTTGTTTGCACACATTCAAATGCAGAGTTTACATTTCTGATGTGCAGCAGTTAGTTGCTGTCCTTAGGATCCCTGGAAGTAGGCTCCAAGTCCTAGCGACTCAAGGGACGAAGCATAGGTAGGTCCTGTGCCATCCTCCCAGGAACCTTGCTATAGTTGCACTCATTGCTGCAGTCACCGTGTCAATCGGTCTCATTGAGAGTCTTCCTTTTGTTCAATGAACCTGTCTCTTATCAAGCATGATGTCCTTTTACAAGGACTGATTATTTTTCCTTATTCTTCCCAAGTATGTGAGATGCATTTAGGTGAGATGAAGTCACACCATCATGGCTTCTAAGAATCATATGGCTGGACTTTTTCTTTCTTTCTGTTTATTAATCGTTTTATTAGGGGCTCATACAACTCTTACCACAATCCATACATGTATCAATTGTGTTAAAGCTCATTTGTACATTCATTGCCCTCATCGTTTTCAATGCATCTGCTCTCCACTTAACCCCTTTGTACCAGGTCCTCTTTTTATTCCCCCTCCCTCCGCACTCCCCCCTCCCTTATGAGCCCTTGATAATTTATAAATTATTATTTTGTCATATCTTGCCCTGTCCGACATCTCCCTTCACCCACTTTTCTGTTGACTGTC
Source organism: Tenrec ecaudatus (assembly GCF_050624435.1). Classification (NCBI taxonomy): domain Eukaryota; kingdom Metazoa; phylum Chordata; class Mammalia; order Afrosoricida; family Tenrecidae; genus Tenrec; species Tenrec ecaudatus. Next base: position 116,444,854 of record NC_134536.1, read on the forward strand.
ACCAGGGAGGAGGCCACATGTAGATCCTTGTAATTGGTTCCCCCTTTCCAACCCACTCTCTATCAACCCTCCCAGTATCTCCACTCACACCACTGGTCCTGAAGGGATCATCTGCCCTGGATTCCCTGTGTTTCCAGTTCCTATTTGTACCAGTGTACATCCTCTGGTCTAGCCAGACTTGCAAGGTAGAATTCGGATCATGATAGTGGTGGTGGTGGTGTGGGGGGGTGGGGGGGCGGGAGAAGCATTTAGGAACTAGAGAAAAGTTGTATTTTTCATCGTTGCTACATCACACCTTGACTGGCTCATCTCCTCCCCTGGAGCCCTCTGCTAGGGGATCTCCAGTGGCCGACAAATGGGCTTTGGATCTCCACTCTGCACTTCCCCCTTCATTCACTATGGTAAGATTTTTTTGTTCTGATAATGCCTTATACCTGATTCCTTCGACACTTCATAATCACACAGGCTGGTGTGCTTCTTCCATGTGGGCTTTGTTGCTTCTGAGCTAGATGGCCGCTTGTTCTTGTTTACCTTCAAACCTTTAAGACCCCAGACGCTATACCTTTTGAATGCTAAGCATGATCAGCTTTCTTTGCCACATTTGCTTATGTACCCATTTGTCTTCAGCAATTGTATCATGGAGGTGTGCACCCAATGATATGATTTTTTGTTCTTTGATGCCTGATCACTGATCCCTTTGGCACCTCATGATCACACAGGCTGGCGTGTTCTTCCATGTGGGCTTCGTTGCTTCTGAGCTGGATGGCTGCTTGTTTCCCCTCAAGCTGTTAAGACCCCAGACGCTATATCTTTTGATAGCCGGGCACCATCTGGCCGGATTATTTCAAGGAAGATTTGTTCATTCTAGGAGCTGTCCACAGTCTTTTCATTATTTTTCACCTGCACCATCATTCAAATGTCTCCGATTTCCTTTGGTCTTCTTGGTTCACTGCCCAGCTTTCCTTTGCACAGAGGGACTTTAAAATGCCATTGCTCAGGTTAGGTGCACTGTAGTCCTCAGAGTGACCGATTTGCTCTTTAACACTTTAAAGAAACGGCTATGTCCAAATCATCACTATGATTTTCAGTGGACTTATTCCTTGACAGGTGTATCCATGAACTTTGATGTGTATCCAAGTCAATTGAAATCTTTGATCACTTCATTTTTTTCTTTACTTATTGTGATGTTGTCCTTTGGATTTCTACTTTCTTCACATTGAATTGATCCCTGAACTTCCCCAGTAACTCCTTCAACTCCTTTTAGTGTTGAGCAGCAAGGCTGTGTTATCTGCTTATCAAATATTGTTAATGTGCCTTTGTCCAATCCTGAAGCCACATTCTTCCTCATTATGTGGTTGCTTGGTAGACTTATTTAAAAAGTCTAGATGAACATGAAATCTCTAATTCCACAGATCTTTTCCTGGCTCAAGCCTTACTTTGCTCTCCTTTCATCCTACTTCACTATTGATTGACAGCAGAAATAGCAATAAAATCTACATTCTAAATGAATCTCTCACTATAACTTGACAATAGCCTCTCTTTAATGCACTTTTATTATTTCACATACATTACTAATTGGAGGAAAGGAGAAAAGAAATGAAACAAAGATACACAAAACACCGGAACCAACCAAGCGCTGATGAAATGAATTGGTTGCAATGCACTGGAGAGTTAAAGGTTTCAGAAAGCCTGGGAGCAGCAGGAAAGAGATAGTATATTCTATTCAGATTTGGCTTTATGCCCCTCAACTTCATAAAAGAAAACTCGGTATTTCATGGCTGCTTTGCTCATTTAGTCTTTGTATAGCTCCTTAATATTAGAGCAGTTAATTTAGAATATTTTTGAGACAAATCATTTTTTATGTAATTCAAAAAGAGAAATTGCATTTTTTCTTCCCTAATTAAAACATGCAACCAGAATTGCTCTGTTTCACCATAATGTTCATATTGAAGCTTCTTTTCCAATACAAGCTGCCAGCATCTGAACTCTATTGTGCAGATCCATCTTCATTTGAGTGCCATACATTTTGCAGCATTGCTTTCTACCACCATGCTAACTTCAAAGGCTTAACTAACAAGCATAGCAAATGTTTACTATAGCAAATAATGAGTCCCTCTCATAAACTGTGTCATTAATGGTACTACTTTCCAAAATAATACTTACATAATTAATTACATAATTCTGATCATACCAGTGCCGTTACATGGGAGAAACTGTTGTGATGGAAAATGTGCTCTATCTGTACTGTCCACTATGTTAGCAGTAGTTACATGCAGATGTTACATGCACAAAAATGGCTAGATCGATTAAGGAACTGAGTTTAAAATGTTTTACTTTAAAAAATTTAATCTTAAATTTATTTAACCTCATGTGGCCAGTGAATATCATGCTGAACAACAACAAAACCAAATTCATTGCACAGAGTTGATTACGATCCAGAGCCATGCTGTAGGACAGGATAGAACTGGCCCCGTGGGTTTCCTAAACTGTAACTCTTTATGGGAGTAGAAGACTTTATTTTCCTTCAGTGGCATGGCTGGAGGTTCCAAACTCCTGGCCTTGTGGTTGGCTGTGCAATGCATAACCCACTACCACACCAGAGCTAATTAAAAACAATATGAGAAAGATCCCTTGGTCATCTTTGAATGCATTCATTTACTGCTTATTCATGCTCGGGGCATCCTGGTTACATTTGACAAAAATTATGTGGCATAAAACTGTCCCTTATCCTTATTTCCTAGATTATAATTATTTTAAATTGCATCATTCAGCAGCATCTGGAATAGGTAATATAGTCATTACAAAGCACACAGAATTTGTTTCAGAGTTGATTTCAGAGAATAGGGCCCGTTTTAAGATTCTTACCCGGGGAGAGTTATGAAAGCACTCAGAATGTTGGTTTGTCTTTACAACCTGGCGTTGCTGTGATGACTAGGTGAAATTGCTTGCAGAGACTTTATGGCTTTGGGTGCTGCAAAAGGCTTATGCTCAACTACTGGCCTAGAGGCTGGCAGTTTGAACCTGCAGAGTCATAGAAGCCAGGCTTGGCAGTATGCTTTCCCAAAGATGATAACTAACAACACCATGTTGAGGAGTTATGCGCTAGAACACATGAGACTGTCATCAGTGAGAGGCGATTGTAAAGGACTCGTTTGGAATTTAGTTTTATTCCTGTGATCATTAATTTGAGATGCTATTACTTCTAACTCAGAAAAATCTACTCTGCCACACATACAGACCCAACAGTAAATACGTGCTCATTCTATTTTGGAAGCTAAGAAAATGGAAATTGTGGTGTTTATATAATCATTTGCCAATCTGAGAGGATTAAGAATGAAGGGGTGGAGTCTAGCCTGTCAATCAAGTCATAGCCAATGAGGCCTCTGTGTGGGCATAGCCTTCTGAATACTCTGGGAACTCCAGTATTCCTCCTAGAGACATTCTTGCTGACAAGCCAGATGGAGACAGGCTGATGGCAATCACATCCTCAGAGCTGGAGAAGCCACATGGAGACGCCTGCCAGTGCTGAGATGTTTCTAACGCCACTGGATCCACAAGACTTTCCACCCACTGGCCTGTGATCTTCCTGCATTTGGTGTCATTGCATGTGTTGCATGAATCTGAAGAGGAATTTATAGACTGGTACTGGAAATATGGGCTAATATCAGACATATGGGCTTGGACTGGACTGGGATGGGATGTTTTCTCAATATTCAATTGCTCTAGTATATCAACCTCTTTCTTATACACATGTGACTGTCTATAAATTTTGTTTCTCTACTCAGAGTAACACAAAATCATAGTACTTTTTTTTCATGCAGACTTAAAAGTAACCACCATCACAATAAAACTGGAAAAATAACAAGGCCTCCTCCAGGTTGGAGATTTACTTAGGGCCAAGTCAAATGATTCAATGGCTTAGAACTTAGAACAAAAACATAACATGGTCATTTTAAAAGCAATTGCGTATTCTTTGAGTGTGCTGTAAACCGTACTTGACACAACTGTGTAATTTGTTCCCAAACCAAATAAACAACAATGAAACAAACAACTTAGTGTCTCCTTTTTCTGATGAGTAAAGCCATTGAATCGGTTGTGACTCAATGTGATTCTAGATAGAGGCCCTTTATAGGCTGTACATCTTTGTGGGATGCGACAGCCTCCTCTTCTCATTGTGGGTCTGAACGGTCACTCTGTGGTTCACAGGCCAATGCTTCACCCACAGTACCATCAGCATTCCTCCATGAGAACTCTTTTCGCTACTTTTGTCTATTATTCATTGTGAAGGGCTTGATCATCCCCTCTGTCACTGAGGTTCACCTCCAGCTTCCCTTCTCTCTGTCCCTTTTGAATCCCAGCCAGGAGAACATCATGTCTACAAAAGCTATGGCAGCAGAGGCGAGCTTGCTGACAGGTTTCAGTTCATTAAGAGAGTTGTGGGGTTAGGGGGCAGTGCGGATCGGTGACACAACAACGTCGACCCACTTCATGACCCATTTAAAATGCATTTTTTACGTGTGAACTTTGATACTTGTGAATATACTTTTATGTTGCCTATGATTATATACCTCTAAGTCACAATGATTTTTAAAATATATCAGGGAAATATCTCGCTGGATCAAGGCAACATTGTAGTGCAGTTTTGAATTTTTGAGTGGTAATATATGATTAAAAAATAAAACCTTCCAATTTCAATTAATAAACTAGAAAGAAAATCCTGGGGTGATTTATATTTTTATTACAGGAATAGGGCATATGTAGTTCCGTGGGCCCATGTCTTGGGGTAAGATGCCTGCTATCTGAAACCCACTAATCTTCTAGGACTAATTATTGCATTGCAGGGCCTGTGGTTCCCACCCTGATCTGTCATCAATTAAACATATGGTGTGAAGCAGCATGCATCTAACGTCTGCCTGTGCCTTGCATTTGAAAGTGAATAGCTTGATATTTCAGTATTATAATAAATGTACATAAGTGTTAGAATAAAGTGTTAGAATAAAATGTCCTCTTAAACATATTAACTGCCATATTCTCTTTGGCAGAAATATATTCTATGCAGTCTGACGTGTGGGTTCTTTTTCATTACTCCCTCTCACTGTAAGTTAGGAAACTTTTATTTTTCCATATAGAAAATAATACTTTAAGTGCAGGGTTGGAAGTTAAAAAATGTTTTGTGTTGAGCCAATCACACTATCAATTATTTTGGTCACTACCCTCAATCTAGAGGTCAGTGTTGAAATCAACATACATGTTGGGCCCTAGAAGAACCAATTTATGGGGTCTCTAGGGAGGCTATTGGCTAAGTATTGGACTGCTAACCACAGGTTGGCTGCGGAAGCCCACCAGCTACTCCAAAAGAGAAAGATTAGCCTATGTGTTCCCATCAGGATTCACAGCCTCTGAAAAGCTATGTAAAGTTGCTATGAGATGGAACTAACTTGATAGATAGTGACTTGATTTGGTTTTGAGTTTTATTCTCCTTCACACCTTGATGTCCTTGACAATGCCCAGCTGAGAGGAAAAAGCCATGAAGGTTTGTCCAGAGTCCCTGGGTAATGCTATCAGTTAAAGTGATCAACTGCTAACGAAATGATTAGAGGGTTGAATGCACCCAAAGGCACTATGGGAAAAAGGTTGGATGATCTATTTAAAAAACCAAACAGCTATAGAAGACCTATTAGAGCAGAATTCTACACTGACATACATGGGCCATTTTAAGTTTGAATTAACTTATTTTTGACAGTTGTATTAATTCAATTACCAACTGAATGATTCAATGACCTAATATTTCTCTCTCTCTCCTTTCCTGCCTTTGAGTTTTTCCAACCTCCTTCCTTTCTCCCTCTCTCCCTTCCTTCTACCCTTCCTGTCTATGATTCCCAAATTTGATTTTCATTTGAATCACATAGGAAAACAAAAACCAAACTCATTTCCATCGAGTCAATTGACTCATTGTGACCCTTCAGAGTAGAACAGAACTGTCCTTGTGGGATTCAGAGACTGTAGCTGCTTTAGGGAATAGAAGGCCTCTTTTTTCTCCCTTGGAACAGCTGGCTGTTTCAAACTCCTGACCTTTGGGTTTAGAAGGCTTTTTAAACCAAGATTACTAGGTCCTGAGCCTTAAGAGGCAAAGTTTCTGATTCAGTGCATTTGATGCGAGGCCCAAGAATTTAAATCTGTAACAAGTACCAAGAGACTGAAGCTGGCAGCCCAATAACACTCTTTGGGCACTCCTGGTCTATGCATTGCTAGTTGGCTGTTGACTCTATGGTACGCTAAAGCGAATTGAACTGGTGGCTCATCATCCATTGGACATGAGCTCCAGTTATTTTTTCAAGAATTATTTACCTAACACAAGTTGACCAAGAGAATATTGAATTATGTTTAGAAGTGGAACAAATATAAGTTGGCATGAGCAGATGGACACAGTGAGGCATAATTTCTTATCATGAATCTCAGTGGTGATCTGTTGAACAAATGGCTGGGAAGACAGTCAACAAGCACTGATTGAAGGCCAGAATGTTCAGCCAACCTTTCAACAAAGAGGTACAATCTTTCCTGCAGCAAATGATCAGAAAACACGTTATACTATCACACATGCCAAGAAGTTGTGCCCAAGGCATCTCCTTCAGACACGAAGTTCAAAATATCCATTATTATATACAAATTGACATTAGAAAGAGATTTAATTTGATAATACACTTGCAAAAGGAAGTACGGAACACCTGCTGAAATCAGTTAGAACACCTGGCCCAAGCCCCATAAATTCACTGGGCACTTACAGACAAATAAAGCACTAGAATTATACCACAATAACCTCATATGAAATAGCCCTGGTGTCCCAGTGGTTATAAGCTAGGCTGCTGACTGAAAGGTCATTGGTTTGAACCCACCAGATGCTCTGGAAAAGAAAGATTCCGTAGTCTTCTGTAGAGATGGTTGCTTTGGAAACCATATGGGGCAGTTCTACCCCACTCTATACAGTCACTATAAGTCAAAATGGACTTTGGCAGTGGGTTTGGTCTTGGTTTGAAACCTCACACAAGTAAAATTAAAAAGTTATAATGTTCTGATTCTGATTATGAATGATGCTAAGGTTTGATAATGTTTCAGGAATAGAAGCTAGTCATCCAAATGAGAATTTGATTGTCTTACCTCCATTTTCTTAGCTCTTGTCTGGCCTCAAGTTTGGTGGAAAGTAACATTAGGGAAAAAAATCCTTATTATCATCACAACTAGACCAATAGGTAACAGTATGATCAAATGTAGGGGGAAATGAGGTTGGCAAGGATTTCATTTTTCTTGGATCCACAATCAATGCTCATGGAAGCAGCAGTCAAGAGATCACAAGACGCATTGCATTGAGTAAATCGGCCGCACAAGACCTCTTTGAAGTGCTGAACAGCAAGGATGTCACTTTCAGGATGAAGGTGTGCCTGACCCATGGCATGATATTTTCAATTGCCACCTATGTGTGTGAAACCTGGACTTTGAATAGGGAAGACCCAAAAAGAATATATACATTTGAACTATGGTGTTGGCACAAACCAATCTGTCTCAGAAGAAGTACAACCAACATGCTCCTCAGGAGGCGATCCGATCATGTGTGACCTGGAGAAGGACAGCATGCTTGTTAAAGTAGGGGGGCAGTAAAAAAAACAGGAAGGCCCTCTACAAGATGGATTGACACAGCGGCTGCAACAATGGACTCAAATATCAGAATAATTATGAGGATGTTGCGGGACCAGGTAGTGTTTCATTCTGCTTTATTGAGGGTCATTTTAAGTTTGCAATTGACTTGGTGGAAGCCGGGACCACCACCAGCATCTAGAAACTTCTCAGGGGATACAGATGTATTTAATGTGAGAATAGATGGTTGGAGGTCAGGTCACTGAGGAGCTGTGTACACCTTGGGCAAGGTGAAGCATTGAGCTACCTTGTCCTCTGAGCTGCAGTGGCTGGACTGGATGGGGCTGGAACTTGGGTTACAGAAGGCAGCAGGAACAACACAATCTAGAAGACAGGAAAGGATTCTAAAATATAAACATATTGGTTTTATCTTGCCATTTGATTTCTCACAGGTGTTGATGGTACCATGCTCGTGGTTGCTGCTCTTCAAGTAGTGTGCAAGGAATGTGCCAAACATTCCACACTTTAGATATGCCTCTGTCTGTCAGTGTTCTTGGCCATCATACAATTTGTTAGTTTTGTATCTGTGTCTAATATTTTCTTTTAATTTTTTTTTAGCAAAAATAGGCATTATCTTCTTTGGACAGCCAGTCATTGGCTAATGGGATGCGATAAAGATATTTAAATATCACAACAACAAACTTTCTTAGTGGTGTTCAAACTAAACTTTTGAATTGATCTTACAAGGGCATTCTCATACAGAAAATGAAATTTTCAGTAGAACCCGACCATGCGATGCTTTAGATTTGTTAAGTTTCTGAAATTGGTAATACCTCAATTCTTGGCTTCCCATGATAAAAGAATTCGTGCTGAAACCCGTTTTATAATCCAAGTGTGTTTTTATGCAGGACAGGGCACATTTCAGGTTTTACAGTCTCTAAGGGGTTCACGACCGGGTCCTAACAACCATGTGGAAAAGAGCACCGGAGGGAGAGAGGGAGTGGATCTTGGTGCGGATCTCGGGAGGCCAGAAGCCCAAGAACCCTAGAGGCTGCGAGCATGTGGACCAAGAGGCTATGGGCGCAGAGTAGGTCTAGTTCGGGAGCACATGCTTCCGCGCAGGGGAGGGAGACCCCATCCCTCTATCTACCTGAGATCAGAAGCAGAGTGAGAGAACTCTTCAGAGCGTGCCCTCCCCCATTGGCTGGGTGGAGCCCACCTGGGTGATGTCATGAGCCTAGGCCTAGTTTGGACCGCCCACGAGTACCTGGATGGGGGTATGCGTATGAGCATGCTCAGTTTGGGGTCTTCTTCATAGGCTGCCTGATTTCTTCCCAACCTCCTCTATGGGAGACTTTGCAGACATGGGAGGGACCACCCCCTCTCCCTAAATAGAGCTACATAACAGAGTCCCCTGAAGAATAATTTTAAAATTTAAATTCGAGATTCTTATTACTAGATTACTTAATAGGAATATGATATCTCCAGTTGGAAAAAAAGGCTCAGGAATTTGGGGTTTCGTTAAAGCCCCAGTGAGGCACATCTCGGGGGGGAAAATGAAATGTCGTTTCTTTAGCTACAGATACGTCCTTCTTGAGGCAATCGTGAGCTGTGCCCGTTCAGAGTGGGTATCATTTAGAGAAAAGGGATTCAGACGAGGAAGAGAAGCCTGTGTGAAAGCTAAAGAAGTGATCAAACCCAAGGGAACCAAGAAATCACCTAACATGAAACCCAAGTGAAAGAAAAAAAAAATCCCAGGTGAGAGTCTTAAATACTGTTGATATCTGAGCGAGGTCAAGGAATGCAAACCTCAGAGAAGGGCTTTCCATTTGGCAAGGACCAGAAAGGGAGATACTTAAACGGGGAATCATGTAACTTCCTAGATTATTTTTCTTCTTCACCGGGTTATTATCAGAGTGGAGCAAAACGCAGAAAAATTCTGATGAGAAAGATTTGGGATCCACGACTGCTGCATGTAGCGATCAGTGCCCAGAGTGCGAGATTAGGTCTCCTGTTTGCCCTGCGTCTTAGGGAGGGATGCACGGGATCACGACCGCATGGTTAAACTACCGTCACATTCCACAGAACAGAGAATGGATTAATTTGTCCAATAAATATTTATCGAGTACCCTGCTATATGCCAGGCGTCAGAGATAGCGCTGGGAAAAAGAAATGCAATCCTAACAGCTCCAGCTGGAGAAGGACTTCGGAGATAATTCTGCACAAGAAGAGCTCCTACCTTTTCAATGCGCACGCAAATAGCCCCGAAGCAAATGGAAGTGCACACCTGACTCGGCACCTCTGGAGTGGGGCCAGGGACTGTACATTTCCCGCAAGCTCCCGAGTAAAGATTCCACTTTGAGAGGAAGGAGAAGGAAGAGGACTCACACGGCCGTTCTTCAGATGTCCATCACCCGAGGAAGCTTTGAAAATGCAGGTTCATAGGCCTCCCTGCTTGAAATGCTAATGGAGAAACAGTTCTCCCCATAGAGGGGGACATTCTAAAACGCACGCCAGTTTGGGAGCCACTAACCTCTTCCAAGTCTCTCACTTTACAGCAGAGGTTTAATTATTTGTAAAAACCTCAGCCAAGATTCAGCTCTTGTGACAGCTGTTGAGACTACTGAGCTCTTAACAAGAGCATCACCTTTTACACATGCAAGTTCAAAACAAAATGTAAAACAACACAGAATAGTGCAGATCAAAGACAAAAGATCACCTTTTAAAACAAAACAAACACACAAGAAATCTGACCATGACAACGTGGACAACATCACTGACCCAGAGCACTACCAAGGCCTCAGAACAGAACCCCAGAATTAGCCAGGTCTAGCAGCCAGTCAGAAGTTCAGGCACAGCTTGATCAGAGCAGCCATTCCTGGAAGAGAGGAAAGAGCCTGCCCCTGGAGGCGTGGCAGAAAATTGTAAGCTCCCTGAGCATAGTTTACTCTCAAAAGGAAGAAATGAATCAATCAATCAATAAACTAAGCATTTATTTCTAGATTTTCTGACAAAACTCCTCAACCACAGTGTGCCTCTCCCAGGGAAGATAAAGTGAAGAGGCAAGGTAAATGAGAAGGATATCACAACCTAAAGGAAAATGTCAATAACAGGAAATGCACCTTCTCTAAACCATCAACTAGTCCCGCTCTCTTTGTATTGCATGGCAGTAAGCCAGGCATTGAATCAAGAATAATAAGTTGAAGTGAGATCCGTGGGTTTTTTTTTTAAAATACTCATGATGACCTAGCTAGATCCATCAGTGCTTTCCAAAAATTAGCCTGCAAACAAATTACCGGTACAAATGCAGATTCTGATTCTGAGTCTAGCAAGGGTCTTGAGAGTACAGGTTTCTCAGAAAGGATTTCTTTCTCTCAATTCTCAGTTTTGCCTGCATCCCAAATTTAAAAAGTAGTCATTGACAGAGGTAAGAACTATGCATATTAAAAGAGAGAGATTGTTGAAAGGTAAAACAGTTTGCAAAGTGGCCATCAGTCATATAGAGAATACAGATTGCTTCCAAGTACAGAGGGAGCGTTGTGACAGTCACCTGACTGCCAGCACAAAGTGGGAACAGTCATCAGTCATTTTATTTTCAAATACCTTCTTCCGGGAACCTCTTAAGTGTTTGCTGTCGCATGGTGACATCTCAGAGACCACCCTACCCCTCATTTATTAAGAGTAGCTTGGGGCAAGAGGCAGGTCAGTTAAAGAAGATGATTGTTAGGGAGCCTGGGTCCCCTGACTAACTAGACAGAGGTCCACGGCCACATACACATAAACAGGAACAAGTTCACGTTATGTGCTCCAGAATGCAGAAGCAGAAGTTGGATAACAAAATGGTATCTTGACTCAGACCTTAGACGAGTCATTTTCTCACGCCAAGTTCCTCAGTTTTAGAGGCTTCTCAGCACGGCCTTCCCCTGGTTTCCTTTCTCTACCAGGAGATTGCTATTTAAAGTTACATTTCCGTGAATTTCTACCAGTAAGTCATGCTTAGAGGTAAAGAATTTGTTACCAAAAGACACCAAAAGACCAGCTTAGACAAGTCGCACCCCCCCCCCCCCCTTCACTGTTTCACTGTGTTACCAAAGAATAACGTGACTAAAGAGGGGGGAACTGGCTGGCCCAAGGTCACATAAGTAGTAGAGGACAGGCTTGGAATAAAATGATTTTCTTGTGAATCCCAGGTAATGGCATTCATTATGCTGTGCGGGTCCCATGTATCTGCATAGGTCAAAGAAGCCTCCATCTTGAAGTCACTGAGAGGCAAAGGCTCTAATGAATTGACATGACAGTGTCACATGTTTTCATCCTGCATGATCACTGGAAGGGGCATACATATACTGCGAAAGGTCACTGATGAAAGGAAATGCTTATGCCACCTTTTATTGTTCCTCTTCTTCTCTTGTTAAAAATAAACCAGTAAAATCACCTAAAAGAGCAATCTATCATAAACATTTGGCCCTTTCTGGTGAACAATGGACTGAGAACTCTGCCTATTACTAACCAATACTCCAAACATAAGCCACTGCCCACAAAACATAAACCAGATTCCAGCCGCCAGTGGGTAAGAATCTTGAGTCCCTTCGCATGGACACTCGGTTCCTTTCATCACAGCCGTTTATCATGGCTGTCTCTCATCTTTTAAAAACGCTCCACGGGATTATTGATCTGATATCAATCTTTGTTGTAATTTTGCAACATTTGTGCTTTGTGTAGCCTAAGAGTTCAACTGGGATATTTATATCCACACATACTTTACAGTGTTGTCCTGACCCCAACACACTTGACACTTCAGCTTATCTCCTTTTATGGCACTTCGATGGCTGGGGATGATGGCTTGTTCTACAGTCCTCTCAAATAGCACTGCGTAGCTCCACTTAGCACAAAATGCCTTACGTAACTCCCAGGTCAGGGTACCAAAAGCCTCAGGAAAAGTATTGATTCTGGTCATGGGCTTCTCACTGCCCTATCTCTCCAGGTGTCTCTTGGAGTTCAAACTCCTAGCCAACAAATTCCTTCTAAATGGCTCAAAGACCCCTCACTGCCATCAAGTCAATATCAGTTCATCATGATGCTATAGGTCAGGGAAGAACTGCCTCTGTAGTAAAAAGGCCCCATCCCTCTCCCCTGAAATGACAAGCTGACGTCAGTACTCTTCAGCTGAAGACCGCTAAGAACACCCACTGTCTTAGAGTCAAAACGTTTAATTCTTCAGTACTTGCTGCCCTAAAGAAGACCACACGGTATAATCGTTTCTATCTCACAACTGACAGCATTTTCCAAGTGCATCCTTTACTGTTCCTGGATGGCTCCAAGATTGGTTAACAGACAAGCAGAAAGCTTCAAGGTTACCCTCTTAAAGTAAAAATAAAAAGATACTGTGAAAAAAGAACTGTAGATCTTCTGAAAAACAAATAATTGACAATCCTACAGAATATAAGATTAGTCTGAGCAGCAAGGGATCCCTGTGGGTTGGACTTGAGCATAGCAAGGGCCCGACACTATGTTCATTCATTGATTATGGAGACGGTTCAGGGGCATCCGTCTTCATGAAGGTTCTTTAAAACCAGCTACATACCCACTTATCTGATCTACTTGGTATTAAAGATCATCACATATTTAAACATTATATCGCTTTATAGAAAAGGATGGGCAACTTCAGGAAAAATTTTCAGATATTCACCTAAATTCTGTCTTTTTCCCCCCTGACAGTTTTATTGGCATGTAATTTATACAATTCAATAGTTCAATTAGATCTAAGAAGAGCTATGCAATTCTCATCACAATTAGTTTCAGAACGTTTTCTTCATTCTTGTATGCATCATTATTCGCTCCTTATTTCCCCCTAACCTCCCTGGCCATACCCCTCAAGGCGTCATTAATATAGTTACTATCTTTATACAAGTACATATTCTGAATTTCATATAAAGAAAAGTATTTGAAAACAAACCAACAAACAAAACTAAGAATAATAACAAACTAAAACCTCACTCACAAAGACAGTGAAAAATATTAACTGGAAAAAATTTAAATGGAGCATCAGGAAATCTTTATTTTCCAGTTTTATTCACAAGTAATTTATATATTATATAATTCTATAGTTCAATAACTCAATCATATCACAAAGAATTATAAAATCACTCCCACATCAATTTTATTATGAGTTTCAAACACTACTTCTATGAAAAGAACAGAGTCAGCTAAGGGCAATTTTGAGTATTATGGTACTATTGGTTTAAATTTAAATATAAATATAGAGATTTCTTGTTTCTTGCTGTTGAAACATCAATGCTATAAGGAATACAAATAGACCAATTTTCTGTATTACCTTTCAGAGTTCATACTGAATAGAAAAGTAAGCTATAATATTTTTTAAATGTAGCAAAGACTAAATCCAGTGGAAGAGATAATATATTTATATGATATATTAATGGAGGCAATTTCACTTAATGACTTGACACTAGGTTCATAGAAATCAAACTAGAGGCTATGTTTTAGAGTGATAGTACCTACACCAGAGTCCTGTCTCTCTTAAAAGTTTGGGTTATATTTCCATTTGTGATCTATGTAATGTTGTGTTGGCTAAAGATAAGGAATATTTCTAAGTGTATCTCAACTGGGCAAAGGGCACTTGTCCATTATCCTTTCATCTGTCTACATTCAATTATTGTAAAAATGGAATAATTCTCAGGATATGCTGTCAAAGTCAAATGATTGCAGATCTATTTCTGGTCCTTACTGTCATTTGGTTCTTAGTTTATTAAAGGTCAGATTTTCAAATATTCACATTCTACTTTGAAATGCATAGCTGCTATTATTTACTCAGTCCTACCAAAGGGTGTACTACTTGTCTGTCATATTGTTAGACTTTGGTGGCTTGGTTGTCGCTGTGATAGCAGAAGCACTTAAATGTTAAAGGCTTGGTTTAAGGAAGGCTGCAGTCCATAGTTGTGGTAGTTGCATGATCTGGTATCAATTTGCGACGTGAGAGGATTAAGAGTGAAGGGGTAGAGTCAAGTCTATCAATTGGGTCATAGCCAATGAGGGCTTTGTGTGGGCTTGGCTTTCTCCTGAGGATTCTGGGAACTCAGGTATTTCCTCTTTGGTGCTGGGAGACACACTCTACGCTCACTCCCTGAGAGACTCTACTAAAAAGACACATGGCACTACGCTGATAGACCCCATGCCCAGGTAACTGGAGGAGCCACATGGAGACCCCTGCCAGGGCTGAGATGCTTCTACCGACACTGAATACACAAGACTTCCCACCCACTGGCCTATGATCATCCTGCGTTTGGCATCATTGCATGTGTTTCTTGGGTCTGAAGAAGACTTTATAGATTGGTATCAGACATAGGGGCTAATATCAGACTTATGGATTTGATCTGGACCGGGCTGGGATATTTTCTTAATATTCAATTACTGTTTGACATGAACCTTCTCTTTGACACACATGTGAGTGTTCATGGACTTGTTTCTCTAGTCCACCCAGACTCACACAATAGCGGAAGCTCCAGCTCCGTTCTGAGCCTTGATGTAAGTTCAGACGGCATCCTTGGGATCTTCCCACACGCTTAGAGATCATTAAAGTAGAAACTTGGCTGTGCTGAGACAAGTCCAGGGTAAACTCAAGTTGCTCACGGTAAAAGATTATGGTTGAAAATAGATGACCTAATCTACAGAAAGATGCTCAAACAAAGAATGAGAGCCATTGCCTGGGCATTCATTGAGATGCATGTGATCTGATTTAAGTGAAATTTAAGTTGAGGGTCTAGGCATTGTCTTGTCTTATATTGGCTATGACTCAGGGTTACATGAACCTGAGTGCCCCGAACCAATCCCATAATCCAGTTTAATCTGCAATTGTGTACATACACTGTGGTCATGACATTTCTACAGTTCTATACTCTGGAAGTAATCGTGATGAGCTAACCTATCCCCAGTCATGATCTCCTGATTTTGTAGTGATCTCCTTTAAAAAGAAAAGGTAAACAATTACCCCCAAGGCCATGAGTCAGCAGACTCCTCTCAGCCTCTGTACAGTGTGTATGTTGATGATGTCTCCTATCTGGTATAATTTTGCCTTTCTTTTGGCTTATTTTATGTTTACAATACAAGGAGGATTAAAAAATTGTGGAAAAAATTAAAATGTAAAGATAAAGGAATTTTCCCATCAACTTCTGAAGCCCCTAATGTGTTTGAATCCTGAGTCTTTTTCCCTTATCACAAAACTATGCCACCAATATGTCAAATATGCACAGGGTCACCCATGGTAGACAGATTTCAGTGGAGCTTCCAGACTAAAACAGACTAGGAAAAGGGACCTGTTGGTTAACTTCTAAAAGAAATGGTCAGTGAAAATTTTATGAATACCAATATCTGATACAGTGCCCAGGGATGAGCCCTTCAGGTGGAAGATATTCAAAGTACTATTGGGAAAGGCTGCCTTTTCAAAGTAGAATTGACTAAAGACATAGATGAAATGGAGGCTTTGTGATATTCATTTGCTGATGTGGCATGACTCAAAATGACAAAAAACAGCTGCATATATCCATTAATAGTCAGAATGTAGCATGTCAAACATATTAATGAAGGAAAATAGGGAATCATAAAAATGAAAGGAAACACATAAATATTGATATCCTAAGCATTGAGGAGCTGGAGCGGATTGCTGTTGATGATTTGGAATCAGACAATCACCTGGTCTATTACAATGGGAATTATAAAATGAAGGAGAATGGCATCAAGTCCATTATCTAAAAGACTATTTTAAGATCTATCCCGAAGTACAAATCTGTCAGTGATATGAGAATGTCCATATTTCTATAGTGAAGACAGTAAACATTACTATTATCCAAGCTTGTAAACTAACCAATAATGCCAAAGTCTAAACTGAAGAATTTTATCAAATTCTGAAGTGTGAAATTAATGAAACATGAAATCAAAATGCAAGAACTTAGAAAAATTTGAATGTGCAGCTGACAACATGAATTTAGAATGATTTGAATGTACAATTTACAACATGCATTTAGAATAAATTGAATGTGCAACTTAGAACAAGGAATATTTGGTAGCTGGAAAATGTGGCCTTGGTTTTAGAAGTGACACTGCAGATCACATGACAAGATGTTACAAGACCAGTGACTTGTTTTTTAAAATGTCTGTTTTTTCCAACGATGTAAAGAGTGGCTGTACACATGGTGGCTTACACAATGCAATACACAGGAGACAAATCAACTACATCTGGGGAAAGAGATACTGGAGAAGTTCATGGTCATCCAGCGGAAAAGTGAGCAGCTGTGGAAGAATCCATCGCTCCTGCACCTGCTTAAGTTGAAGTTGAGAAAAAAATGAAGCCAAGGCCAAAGAGAACAAAAGCATGACCTTCGGTATATATATCCCACATGAATTTAGAGACCATTTCTATGTTTGATGCACAGGCATCAAGTGACCAAAGATCAGAAGGACGTTTGGAAAAGACCAAGGACACTACACATGCAGAAAGTGAAAACTCCTGGAAAGGACAGGGAAGACCAGACTAACTCAAAGGCCAGGAAAGCCTCTGAACCCCCTTCTGCATATGGAGTAGCTAAACTAGAGGGAAGAAATGACGCAAAAGAAAAGAAAAAAGATGTCAAAGAATGGCTGAAGAAGACAAAGGCAAGTATGCTGAATGAAACCATGTATGACATTGTGAGTGGCATATGCAAAGACCTAGAGTGAGACTATCAGGGTGTCATGTGCTCAGCATTTCTCAAGTTGAAATAACTTAAAGGCGGGGAAACACCCTCAAGCTGAAATATTGAGAGCTTTTAGGTAAAAATATTAAATAATCCCAAAAGAATCAAAGCAAGATAAAAGAAATATAGTTTTCTACTCAATAGATTCTCAAATTTATTTGGTCTACAACTCCCTTTTCAGAACAAAAAAATTACTCAGTGCCCACCCCCAAACCCCCGAGGATTAAAACCATTTTTAATGTCACCCATAAAATGTAGGTAATTGCTTTTACAGTGACCCTGGATCATCCCACCACCTGCACGTGGGAGATATGGAGGACTTGGGAAATATTGCACAGAGATAGAATATGATCAAGAACTGATGATGCTGTTGAAGGAAAAAGTCTCAGACACTGGTGAAAAACAATGTTCCAGAAATCGAGATGTTCAACCAATGAACGCAACACTGGAAATGCTCACTTGTCTATATTTGGAAAACAGCTACCTGGTCAAACAACTGAAGGGAATTCCTATTTGTGCCCATTCCCTAAAAAGGTGATCCAACAGAATATGGAAATTATTGAGCAATATAATTAATATCACACAGTGAAATCGTTGCATCAAGTCACCATAATAGACTAGCAGAAGTCTAAGCTGGAGTTTGAGGAGGACATGGAATAAGATATGATTTCTGGTGTCAGATGGGCCTTGGTGAAAGCAGAGAACACGAGGAAAGTATTTACTTGTGTTTTGCTGACTGTGCAAAGATGTAGAATTGTGTACCTCATAACAGACGACAGATACCATTATGAAGTCTGACGAGTTTAGAACTCTTAATTATGCTCATGCAGACCTGCACATAGATAAGTTGTTACAAGAGACTGTTACATTAATAAACTAGGACAGATTTAAAATCAGAAAAATTGTGCATTTAGTTACTTTTCAACCTACTTATTTAATCTATATGCTCAGCAAATCATCAGAGAAGATGTATTAGGCGAGGAAGGTAGCAACAGGACAGGAGGAAAACTAAGCAACCTACATGGTACAAATGACAAAGCCTTGCTTATTGAACCTTCCATAGGGATTATACCTGAACATAGAGAGGACAAGACTCTTCACTATTGGACCAGTAAGTACCTTCACTATGAACAGAGAAAAGATTGAAATCGCCAAGAAGGTCATTGTACTTAGATCCCTAGTCTTTATTTCCTTGGGTCTATGATATTGTTATTTGCCTCATTAGTATATGAAAGCTTAGCAATGGATAATGGAGATGAAAAACTGAAGTATGGTATTAGGGAAGAATACCATATAACACTTTTTACTATTAGAAAATCAAAAATTCCAAGAATGCCTTTTACTACTAGAAAATGAATAAATATATCTTGGAAGGAGTACAACCTGAGTGTTCACTGAAGTGAGGACAGCGCATTTTGTCTCATGTGCTTCGGGCATACTATGTGGAGGGACCAGCTCCTGCAGAAGGACATCATGCTCGGTAAGTTAGAGAAGAGGCTGCCTAGTTCAGTAAACAT
Source organism: Tenrec ecaudatus (assembly GCF_050624435.1). Lineage (NCBI taxonomy): Eukaryota > Metazoa > Chordata > Mammalia > Afrosoricida > Tenrecidae > Tenrec > Tenrec ecaudatus. The sequence continues at coordinate 116,463,746 of NC_134536.1, forward strand.
TTTCTGTCCCGATCTCTGTAAGAGCTGCTGTGAATAGGAGTGGAGTTGATGGCAGTGAGTTCGGGTTGCTTTGCATAAGGTCCCCGTCGTTCATTTGAAAACATCAGCAATACTATGCTAGATATTAGAGGAAGTCAGGTTAGAGGAAAAGTTATCTGCAAGCAAGCTTTCCATCCATCAGCTGTCAACTGAAGTAGACATTGTCACTTTAAGATGGGTTGCATGTGCTAGTGAGCAATGCAATATGCTAGCCCTGTGGCCTAATCTAGACCATCTCTCTCCAAATCACTGTTTATCTTCCAAACACGACGTCACACAGGGCAGTGGTTGGGCCTTAGCTATTGTTTCCTTACACATTTTCTTTCCATCTGTAAATTCACATCATCTATGTCACATTGTTAATGTCAGAATATTTTTGCATTACAACAAGGAATTATGGATACAGAAGACTATAAAAACAAGACCGAGAAAAAAATATTTTTTAAATAAATGAACATTAGAGCTTCATAAAATAACTGTGGAAAGTGGCCATTTTCATTGACTTCTAATACAATGCCAATTAAAGTTACTTGCAACTCATTTGAAAGAAGAATTAAGATCCCAGAAGAGTTAGGTTGCTTATTTCCATTTACAGATGAGAAAACTGAAGCTCATGAAACTTAATCATAAGTTTTTAAATGAAACATTGTGTGTTAATAATTTTGAGACACATAATTGAGAGGACTTCAAATTGTGGAAAATTGAATTAAAAATAATGGATGTTTTCCATGCATACATACATGTGATATATTTGTATATATATCAACATCTATTTATCTATATCTATCTAAATTCATAGGAAAGATGACTGTATGTATCCTCAAATTTGAAGTTATTAATAAGTGGAAATTTTAGACCTCAACTTCTTTTCTATCTCCATGTAAACAAAGATTTTCCCCCCTTGTAACATAGATTCTAAATAAAGTGGTATAGTCTTCTAAGTATAGAGCCTTGTGCAAACTGTAACATTTAAGTCCATCTGCATCTTGAAAAGAGTTGCTATCATAAAGATGCAGTTTCCAGTTCAAATGTCATAGGTTAGGCAGGAATTCAAAGTGGGCACAAGATTACCAAACTCGAAACCAAACTAAATACTATCAAATTAATGCCAACTCATATTGACCCTACATGGCAAGGTAGAACTGCCCCTGTGAGCTTCTGAGATTATAGCTCTTTATGGAATACAAATCCCCAACTTCCAGTCCAACCCTCAAGGAGAATCTAGTGGTTTTGAACTTCTGACCTTGCCTTTAGCAGTCTAATGAGTAACCCCTGTGCCGCCAGGGGTCGTGGGAGTGATAATGTGACTGTGAGTTGATGCTCAGAGATGAGTCTCTGTGCAGGCTTAGCCAGTGTCAGCCTGGAGTGGACTCTAGGTGGCCTGGTCTGATTTTTCAAGGTAAGGCAGAATTTAAGATTTCTATGGTTAAACAGAATATTATTTGTAACTTTTCAAAGCAAATGGAAATATTTTATAACACTATGAAGAGTAAATAGAACATGCTTTCAGACATCTATGACTGACCATTTTATAACTGCTGTTCTGTTCAAACAATATTCTCTACCTTTTTATTCAGATTCCATGGCAAAGGCCCCACAAAATTCACACATATGTTTATGATTCAAGGATGCATGAAGGAAGTTAACAGATTACAATGCAGGTGAGAAATGCTCAGGATATAGCTGTTCATCAGGATGTTACAAAGTTCTTTTGGGGCTGCTAACAAATGTCCCTTCTAAGCCTCAAACCCAAGGCATTCTGCTCAACTTCACAAACGCAGCTTGCCAAATCTAGCACCCAGTTGCACCCCACTCCAGTAAGCCTCTCAGCCTGAAGGCACTCAGCTGCACCTCTTTGCATAAGCAAGTCAAGCTCCTCCAACTAAGTGCCCAGAGGCGTTTTACTCCACAAAGCTGCTCCCTGCCCCCAAACACTCGGATTTACTTTCTCTGAGGGCTGGGAAACCATCTCTCATGCTGTAGCTTCTGGTTCTGCTGCAGATGAGGTGCCTCTGCTACCACAGCCATCTTCTGGGTCCAGGAGGCTTACTGTGCAGGGTCTTCTGGTCCAGAGTACATGCTCCACTCCTGCCTTTTGCTGATAACAAAATCCCCACTCCTGCTTCTCAGAGAGCTCCTTTTATTCCCAGCAGGATGGAATTCCAATGAATCATGTTCACAATGAACTCACTGTGAATCCTATCAATATATCCCCCATCTTTCTTGCACAACTCATGCAGGAAAAGATAACGTGGAGGGAGTTAGAGACTTTGGCTAGAGGAGTCGCATTAACTAAGTCACTGCCCCTGCAATATCCCTTGTGAATAATATGGAGAAAAAGATAGCCTGACTCTGAATCATTAACAATTCAATTGTTCATAAAAGTATTTAGATGAGCCTAACATTAATTGAAGCCAACCTTCAAACAACTTAAAAACAATCAAGTGCCGTTGAATCAACTCTGAATTATGGAAACCGTGTGTGTGTGTTTCAGAGTAAACCGAGCCCCATGGGGTTTTCAGTGGATGGGATTTTGGTATCAGTATCACCAGGACTTTCCTCCGAGACCCCTCTGGACAAGAGAGACCTCTAACCTTCCCGTTAGCAACCAAGCACTTAATTATTCTTACCACTCAGGCACTGTCACGTATTCTTTTATGAGCAAGAAATCCAAATAGTTATATGGAATTCCTTGTTTCACGTGTTTGATAAGAAAGATCATATATCTCTGGTAATGGTTTGCATAATACTAAATATACCCCTAAAATCCAGCCAATCATGGTTGCTCTTGAATTTGAAGCTCTTTGTCTAGAATTATGACATCAACTTCTTGTATTCGCCCTGTTCTACAGCATTTCAATCATATGAGAAATTAGCCTGGGACCTCGCTTTCCCGCAAACTTCCAAACCTTGTCCTCTTATACACAAGAGTCAAAATACTAAACCTTCAGGGGGTTCACTTTATTAACAGACCCTATCACTTCACCTTCCATAGGCTCCATTTAAATTCACTCTATTTTAAAAACATTTTTTCCTGCTTTCTTTTTGATTAAGATGTTTATCTGTTTTACTTTGTTCGTTTTGATAAATCATTTTTCCCCTCTAAGAAATCCAGGATAGGTAAATTAGGGAGGCAGCAACTGGATTCCTTGGCTTCGGACCAAGGAGGTGGGAGGGAAATGTGGAGCTAATAATGATGAGTACAAGAATGAAGAAAACCTTCTAAAACTGATTGTAGTGATGATTGTACAACCCTTCTTGGTGTGATTAACTAGGGAATTGTATGACATGTGAATTATGTGTGGATAAAACTGTTGGGGTGGGGGTGGACATTAGAGATCCCAGGGAGAGAGTTCTAAGTAATACCATGCACCACTTAAATGTAAATACTTAACATGCTTGGCTGAATAGGCTTTTAGTCATTTGTTGTTTGCTTGCTATTCACCGCCCCCTACCCGCCCCCCCCCCCACCTTAGTGGCTTTATCCTGTTCAGTTTTTCTGCCCCAAACCATATCTCGACAGCTCTTTATCTTTCCTGTCCTTCTGTTTCGGATCTCTTTATTTTTCTTCACCCTATAGGATCCAAAAACCAATTTAATGTCACGTAGAGTAGCTTAACTTATTTAACTTCCATCAAAGCATTTTCCTAAGCAAAGAATTATTTTACAAAGACAAATTCTAGTGCCAGAGGGAGACAGTATTAGCCTCCTCTCCCCGTGTCTCATGGCGTAAGAAGGAACGCGTCATCATGGCCATATTTCCCCCAGAGACTGATTTGTTTCCCGTTTGTTCTTACTGTTATCTTTGAACAGCTGAATTTATGATTGTCAGCACAACTGGAAGGAGACTAAGACTTCTTTTCCATGAGATTTTTTCTAAAGAAACGTTTAATTTTGGAATAATTTTGGATTAACATAAAAGTTGAAAAGACATTAGAGAGTTGTAACCTTGTTTGACTAGATTCCTCTAAGGACAGCATCTTACCTGACCGTGGTAAATATTTCAAAAGAGAAATTAACATTGTTGCAGCACTATTAGCAATGTATTTTAATTTGGAGTGTGGCCCCTGTGATTTCCACTAGCATATATTTTTCCTTTGGGAGCAGAACCATCCAGGTTTACTCTCCAGACAGACAGCGTCGGCAGGTACAGCTGCAGGCTCCCCTGTAGTCCGGTAATATATTTCCTTCTGTCACAGGATGCAATCCAGGATACTACGTTAATTTTAGAAAGTTATTTTTAAGGAAATGGATGATTCATGAAAGCTGTTATTGTTAGGTACTGAGCCTGCACACACCAGGATGTCACACTGTCTAGTCCTGTAGCAGAGTCACCATCACTGGAATGAGTAAGCCTATTCGTGGAGCCGTGTCACCAATCCATCTCATTGAATTTCTTCCTCTGTCACACTGACCTTCTACCGGGCATGCCGCCCACCTCCAGCGACTGGGTCCTCCAAAAGCAGCATAAAGCCAATGACCTGTTCGTCCTCCACAAGGTTCTCAATGGTAGTTGTTTCAGGAGCAGGTCTCTGAGTCTCTCTCTGGGTAGACGCAAGCTTCCAATCTTTACGTTCTTACCGGTGCACTTGGACCATTTCACAGCATTACCCTAGGATTCTTAAAGGACGGTTCACCACATTTCTGCTTTCTGACTGAAAGGACAAGTAGAAATTAAAATATGAGCGTGTGCTCTGACTTTGAAATAAAGAGTCACACCTTCTCCCCAGTGCGATGATTCTGCGCCTAACCCTCCCTCTGAGGAAAGTATTTTCCGTTCTCAGGAACGGAACACATCATTTCTTCAGGAAGTGCTGGGCTTTACAATAAAGATTTTTTTACTTCTACATGTTACCTGGCAAGGTAAATGATAGCTGGGATATCATTCTAGAACGAAAGCATAACAAGTTATCTGACCACTGGATACAAAACAACACATTGCCAGGGGAAATATACATCATTAGGACAATAATTCATCCTAAAACATTTTTTTACAGCTCCTAACCTTAGCATGTTAACCAGGTTTCTGTAGAAAGCAAAGCAAAGCAACACAACACCTTCCTTCTAAAATTGTAGTACCAAAAGGTCTGTGGTTGGAGACCTTTGGCAAGCATTTGGTAAAAACACACCTACTCAAATTTGAGAAAATTCAGAGAGCATCTTAACTTCTGACTCCAGACTAGATGTGTGCTTAGAGCTAGTTTCGACTTGTAAATGATCTAGCGGCGTCTGTCTGTCACGGGAGTTTCATCAGCTGCTGCTTGCCCGGGGACATAGCAGCTCGTCTTCCCACAGCTGAAGACTCTCATGACTTGTCATCGTATCTCTTTATGCTGGACCCAACTCTTCCTTCTTTTAACATCCCTCAACCAATAATATTTTTTTGGGTTGCCTCCTAGGCATGTAAAGCTGGACAATGAAAAAGAAAGTCCAGAGAGGAATGAAGGCATTTGAATAATGGTGTTATCAAAAAATATTGACAATACCGCGGTCTGTTAGAAGAGCATACACAGCCAGGATGCTTCTTGGAATCCGGGACAGGGAGACCTTGGGCATCTAATCAGGAGAGTCCGGTCCCTAGAATAGGATGTCATGCTTGTGAGACTGGTAGAAGGTCACTGGAAAAGAGGAAGACCTTCATGGGATGGGTTGACAACAAGAGCTACAGCCATGGATTCAAACGTAAAGGTAGCACAGGCCCAGGTAGGCTTCCTTCTGTTGTACACGGGGATGCCACGAGTTGGAGCAGACTTGCCAACGCTTAACAGGAACCATTTGCAAGTCCTTTCTCCCAAGGAACACCAGACTCTTCCATGTGATGACACTTCCCATGGGGGACCTACCTTTCCTTTGGAGCCAATGCTTCTGAACAGCAAATTTGTTGCCTAGCAACATCAGGGTTGAGAGCACTTACAATATTTTCCCATTCCGAATTCCTAGCAGCATCTCTGGTTGTACTAAATAAGATTTTAGTCATAATCTTGCCTTCCCGGATATTTTCCCCCCTAACAGGATGGCACAATGAGGTAAGAAGGACGCTCTGAAGTAAGAGAACATCGGCAGGCAGAACAGGTTCGACAGCTGTCTCACCGTTCTGAATTGAGCAAAGAAAATTCCAGTCCTGCCCATGTCTGAAGGAATCATAAGTATAAAAAGATGCCTCAGAAGGGCTGCTTTGTGTTTGAGAAAAGTCTCCTCTTATTCACTCGGGGGAAACCCATAGCAAAATGATGATGCTCTGAATTGCTAGAATAACCCTTTGCCACAGGGAAGCTTATAAAGCGAGGGAAGAGCCACAATGATTAAGCACTTTCAAAACATTTGAACAGAAAAAATACAACCATAGACTTCCTTTATTTGCCACAGGGCTTTAATTCCATTCTGAAGCTGAAATATCTATTTTATTCACTGTTTAGGTAATTCTTCAAATAGACACCCATCATATTTTATTTTTGTTTTTAAGTTTTTTAATTAATCATTTTCTTGGGGACATCCATCATATTTTAATATAATTAAATGTGTAAATATTCCTGGAAACCTAAAATACTTGATGTCAATTCCACTTCTGAGCTGTCTTTGCAATGAGATAAAAATTATACAGTACAAAAAGTTATTAGTATGTGTATCATTGGGGCATATTTGAACAATAGCAATATTTATTGGGAAACTTTAATTAAAGAAAAAAATCTGCCAAAGATCTACGAGTGGACGAATAGGGAGCAATAGCTGTGGGGTATGTTTCTGTGGCGTGTTCGTCCGGGTAGACCAGAGAAACAGATTCAGAGACACCCATATGGGTATAAGAAAGAGCTTTGTATGCAAGAGCAATTGAATAACAAGCAAACATCCCAGCCCAGTCCAGATCAAATCCACCAATCTGATTTTAGCCCATACATTTGATTCTGATCCATAAAGTCCTCTTCAGACTCACAAAACACATGCAATGATGTCAAATACAGGATGATCACAGGCCAGTGGGTAGAAAGTCTTTGGATTCAGTGGTATTATAAGAATATCAGCGTTGGCAGGGGTCTCCATGCGGCTTCTCTAGGTCCAGGGGATTGGTCCATGTGCCTTCTGCTCCGGGACGTCAGGAGGAAAAACCAGATTTCCCAGGGCACTGGGGTCTACCAACGTAGTTCCATGTGTCTTTGTCAGTAGAGAGTCTCCAAGGGAGTGAACTAGTGAGAGAGTGTGTCTCCCACCTCGAAGGAGGAACTACAGGAGTTCCCAGAATCCTTAGGAGAAGGCCATGCCCACACAGAGGCCTCATTGGCTATGACCCAAATGACAGACTAGACTCCACCCCTTCACTCTTAATCCTCTCAAGTCTCAAATTGACACCACATTATGTAACTACCACACATGGTTACAGAGAAGTTACCACTGGATTTAGCAATTCTGAGTTTGGGGAATTAGAAGACTGGCAAGAGCCCAGGTCAAAAATAGTTGTGATGGCCATATCATTATTGCCCAATCAATTCCCTATTCTTTATGTGTATGAACACAGCACTGTGGATATGTCTTTGAAAGTATATATCATATTTTATTATTTTTGTGGAGCTTTCTCTAGAGTTCCATCACCATTCCCTTAATTTCAACCTTCTTCCTTAGGAGTATCATCATCTTGATTGTAAACAATCATACATCATTTTTGTAATTCATCAATGCCTAGAACAATGCAAAGTGTATCACAGTTTATACAGATAATTCATCTTATGCCGTTGAATGGATTGCAACTCATACACAACAAAGTGGAGTTAGCCCGTAAGGTTTCTACGGCTGTGCTAATCGTGAGTGTCACAAAGAAGAAAGCAGCAGCAGGGCTGGAGGAAGACTAATGCACAATCTGAGCCGTGTAGATGACACAACTGTGCTTGTTGAAAGGGCAGATGACTGGAAACACCTCCTGACAAAGATCAAAGATTCCGACCTTCAGTATGGAATTCACTTCAACGTAAAGCGGACAATTTCCCTCACAGTAGGGTCAAAAAGCAGTCTAGAGATGAACGGAGCAGGGTTGAAGTTGGCAATGCTTTCATTTTACTTCGATGCACTCTCGACACTCATGGAAGCCGCCATGGACAGATCTACCACAAAAAGACCTCTAAAGTTAAGAAGTCATTCGGAAGACTAAGGTTTGCGTGACCATAGATAACATGATTCCAATCCCCTCACCAGAGTGTGAAAGCTATCCAATGAAGGAAGAAAGCCAAAGAACTGACCATGCATTTGAATTATAGTATTGGCAGAGAATAATGAATTTACCATGGATTTCCAGAAGAAGGAACAAACCTTTCCGGGAGGAAACACAGCCAGAATGCTTCTGAGAAAGAAGGATGATGAGATGTTGTCTCACTTACTTTGGACCCATTCTTAGGAGTTGCTCTCACTGGAGAAGAGCCTCATGCTTTGGTAAATAGAGAGTCAGTAGAACAGAGAGGGATGCTTACTGAGATGGACTGGCACACTGGCTGAAACAATGGACACAAACATGGCAACAATTGTGAGGAGGGTGCAAGATCAGTAAATGTTAATGTGCTGTACTTGCGCTCTTCATGAATTGGAAAAGATTTACAGGGACCTGACAATGATAACTCTACTCATTTTGGAAACAGGTCCCTAGATGTTTTCTTTTACAGAGTCACGAGTGTGCACAAATCACTGGACTTCTGATGGCAATCGAGCTATTAAACATTGAAAGCCAGGTTCCTTAGATGATAGATAAAGATATGGGTGTAGTTATAAGTAGATACAGATTAGATAAGTAGAAAGAATTAAATTTGAAATCAAAATGGAATACTGCATGATAAAAATCTCAATTCTAAATAAAATATGAATCCGTTGTCCTTCTCCACAGTTTGGCACCTCCTAGTTAGTCTATTATTTGTATTATTGCTCAGTTCAAGATAATATTTTAGCCTAAATTCAAACAATGCATTATTTATTTTATATCAGTGCCTACTGCTTGCTTTTATTAGCTCTCACTTTAATGTTACAATATTTAAACATATTTGAATATGTTATATTTTTAAGTGTTTTGTGGTCTGGTTTAGATTCTCTTTATGGAGAGACGCAGGAATGAATAAAGAATTCTAGAAAGGAGAAAATAGAAAAAAATAGAATATATTTTAAACCAGAATTTGTGAAACCGACAGTCTTTTCAATTCTATTTCTTACCTCATTGATATTCTTTGTATTCAACCTACTGTTTATTTATTTACTTTTCTCAGTACTGTCTTGATTGGAGAGATTGGCATTAGGCAAATTTTCACCTATGTTTCATCTGTTTAAACATCAACATGATTTCAAAACAAAGTGTCAGATACCTATTTGTAGTTTCCATTCTCAAATGTTTGAAGTTTATGCCACTTTACTTGAGGCCATTCATTGTACTTGTCATTTTATATTAACTGTTACATCACGGAATAAGGTAATCATTTAAATTGCTCATTTGAAAATAATGTTAAAGCTTGAAATGTTTTTGTGTTTACAGAAAAAGGAGAAAGAGTAAAGCCTTCAAAGCTTACATGATGAGAACATTACCTCACTTCACTGCCATCGAGTTGATTCTGACTTACCGTGACCCCATGGGTAGAACTGCCCCTGTGGGTTTTCAAGACTGTCACTCTTTTCAGGAGTAGAAAGCCTCCTCCTCTGTCTCCTGCAGTGGGGCTAGTGATTTTGAGTTGCTGACTTGAAGTTGGAGGCCCCACACATAACCCAGCATGCCACCAAGATTTCTATGGTGGGAACATTACAATTAAAAAAAACTTTGAATCATTGTACCATGATAGCAAACCACCATTTCCTTAGGAAAAATTATTCATTTAAATATACGAACTATTGGAAAATAAGTAGTTGAATTACTGGTATGGTGTACATGGATAATCAGTATAAAAATCTAGGCAAGTCCCTTAACGATCATAAGTTAATATTTTCAAAGTTTAATTAACACGAGTCATACCATCTAAAATTGCAGAACTTAAAATATTGATTAATCAGAAAATCATGAGGTGAAATTTAATTTTGACAATAAAACAGAATTATGATTCTTAAACCATCATAAATAATGTATATCTCAATAGACACAAGGCCAATGGTTCTATCTATAGGGTTTGTTGGGAACTTATTTTTGGAGGCTATAAATAAAATATATAGAATTATTTTTGTTATGCTGACCAAGAAGCTTTGAAATTTCCCATGGTATGGCAGGCGCTCCATAAGTAAGGGGCATAAGTCCATTCTCCCTAATATTTCATGGTAGCCTCCTCATCATTTAAATCTCTTTTCAAATATTACCTCTTTAGAGAGACATTTTAAGATGATTTTCCATAATTTCCCCTGTGTATTACCTGTTCTCTATCCTATTATTCAGTTTCATTTTCTGCATAAAACTCTCATTTAAAAAATGTAATCAAAATAAAAAGAAAGTGTGTCTGTTTTCTTCTTTCTCTTTTTTTTCCTTTTCCTATTGCAGAATCTGGAAAGTGCATATTGGATTTCCCAGACTCCCTTGCAGCTAGGTATGTCTATATGACCTCGTACTATCCAATAAATGGTTATATGTTGAGGACTTGTAGAATTGATCTTTTAAAAAGAGGCATAAAAAAGAATAGCCTAATTTTGAGTTGTCTTCAGCTATAAAAACAAGGAAGCCATTCAAAAGGACTGTGTGTTAACTATTGATATGGTGTGTGTGTGGAGAGAAAAAACAAAACATAATAAAGAAAAATGAAGCCTGAAGTTATCATTATATTGCTCGAAAACAATCAAAACTACTTTCCTCTAGATATTTCTGTTTAGTAAACATTGAACACCCTTATGAGTTATTATTTTTTTTTACCAAAAGCAACCCACCAAAGATGCATGAAATGACCTCACTTACTTATTTGTGTACTTGATTTGAGATTACATTCCTTCCTTTAAACCTCAAACACTGTGAAAGTAGAGATCTTGTGTTTTTATTTTAGAGTGAGATCCTCTGCATTTGTAAGTGCCTGGAACACAGAAATATTCAACGAATGTTTAGAGTGAATGAGTTGTAAATGCATGTAAATGATTGAGCTTGATTCTGCTTTCCACATCATTAGAAAAGATGAGGAGGCACCCTGAAGAACATTGGGAGAGGATATAATGAGAACCCACACACTTGGGCACTGAGGACTCTCACCATCATCGGAAAGGAAACTATGATGCAGCTTGTTTATTCTACCAATGATTGCTATATAAGTTTACCCAGAAGTGAAGGAAGTTTTTCCAGGTCCACTGTTCTAAAAAATCTTATGAAAACATGATTTTTGAATTGGGTTATTTTTGTGGAATTAAAGGTTTTATAAAATCCCTTACATTTCATTTGAGTTTTAAACATATGGATTTTAATGATTTCTGCTTTGAATATGTTAAGAATCATAATTTCCTTTTACTTTTGTCCTGTCCCACTATCTTGTTCGACTTTCATTCAGCACTCAGTATTTCCTCTCAGCTACATTGCACTTGATCAAACCTCACCAGGCGTTCTACACCCTCCTCGCCATTGGTTTTAGCTCTTGTTGTTTCCTTGTCCTGGGTTTGTTGGCTCCTCATTCCCTTTCCCCCACCTTCCCAACTCCCTTGCCTCCCAAGAACCATTGGTAAAATTGTTTGCTAATCCATACACAATGTTTTCAGGATCAAATCTGATGAGGTATCAAGCCATGCTATCAGTCTGAAGTCTATTTTCAGGATTCCTCAGGGACATCCTTGTTTTGTTCTCCTTGCTGTTCTGTAGCTCTCACCCTGGTGTGTGTGTGTGTGATGGGGGGTGGGGGGCGGGGGCTCAGACTGGCACAATTCCCACACTGTGTCTCCAGTGCTTTCCTCTGCAGTGCTGTGGGTCAGTGAGGGCATGTCATGTGGTAATCCCAGCCCTATGGTCCTCTCTGTGCCTTGGCTGCTCCAAGGAAGAGTATTGCCTTTGGGGCTTGGTGGACCTGAATGAGGTCCAGTCTCTCTCTCTCTCTCTCTCTCTCTCTCTCTCTCTCTCTCTCTCTGTCTGTCTCTGTCTCTCTCTCCCACTTAGTTTGCTCAAGTGTGTTCTGGGCCGCTGTGCTCTGTAGTGCAATCTTCTGGGGTGGGGGATGGGGGGCATCCAATATTGTTGGGGTTGGGGCCAGCCCCACAGAGCTCTCTGTTAGTTCACTGTTTTGTGTCATAATGCTGCCCTCAGGGCTTGGAGGACAAGAAAAAAAGTTGTTTTAATCTAATTTCCTAAAATTTGCATTTTGCAATAGAAATATGAGAACCACATGTGTTAGACTGGGTTCTCTAGAGAAACAAAACAGAAGGCCAAAGACTGTTGGAGGTAGAGGCAGAAGGATCGAAGATCAGCAGGTTGCAGCTTATTGCTGCAGAGTCCAAAGAATCCAAGACTGATGAGCCTTCGGTTAGAAGGTGTTGTGGTTCATGTACACCATTAGTTTTTTTTTAAAACTAAATGCTTCTATGAGGTTTTAATTTTCTTCATTCTCCCTTGCTCCACAATAAAAAAAAGATCAACAGTTGCTTCTTAGATGACCATTCTGAAGGTTTTCAGATCTCAGATGGTATTCAGATGTAGAACATTATATTTGTGCTTTGTCAATCTACCTATCTCTTCCCTGGAAGTCTGATCCTTAGCCTTCAAGTGCTGTGGTTCAGTAGTCTATGGAGTTTCCTATAGTTGTACCCCCAATGTGCTCTATCGTACATATGAATCTACCTGCAGCATTTACAAATTTGTATGTAGAAATATCCACAACCATACCTCAAACCAAAAACTCATTGCAATCAAGTTGATGCTGACTCATAGTGACCCTATGCTTATACATAGGATAGATAGATAGATAGATGCATTCTCATAAAACTTCCCTCACCTACTTAACATACATATTTACCTATGTATCTACTCAAATGCTACTCAAACATACATATTTACCTATGTATCTACTCTATTGCTTATTTTTACTGCCCACTTGGGACTATATATATTTTAGCATTGACCTAATTGTTCTTTTTCTAACATGTTTCTCCCTGCCTTCCTTTGCTCTGGCCACATCGTGCTGACTTCCCCTGTATTTGGCATTGTCTTTCCCTGCACCATAATTAACACTTATGAACTATATAGTTAGTGATTTTTAGTCCCTCCTCTCCTATCTCCAGTAATCATCAGAGAATGTTTCTTTCTGTGTACAATCTTTTCTTGACTATTTTCATAGCAGTGGTCTCACACAATATTTGACATTTTGCAATTGGCTTATTTCACTCAGCATATCCTGTATATTAATTCATGTTGTGAGATGTTTCATGATTTCATCATTACAGTTACATCTCGTTCTATCATATGCATGTATCACTGTTTGTGTATGTATTCATCTGTTGGTGACTATTTAGAGTGTTTCCATATTTTTACTTTTAAAATATTATTACATTAAACAAGATTGTTTGTATGTCATTTATGGTACAGTTCTTATTTCTCTGGGACATATTCCTAAGAAAAATATTGGCAAATTGTATGGTATTTAATTTATAGCTTTTTGAAGGAAGCACTACACTGTTTTCCACAGTGTTGTCATTTTGCAGTTACCCCAACAGCATACAAGAGTTCAAATCTCCTTTTGCCAGCATTTGTTGATTTTTCTGTCTCTTAAAAAAAATCGATTCCATTATTCCCAAGGCAAGGTGTTACGTCATTATAGTTTCCATTTGCATCTCTCTAATGGCTAATGCATTCCTATGGAAGAAATGTTTGGAACCTTATATTGATTATTTCAGCTTCCCATTTTTATTTCCTTTGTCAATGGGACCCGTGATTTGTGATTTTATTATTTTTTAAAAGAAATAACTTCTAGTCCTCTTTATTCTTTCTATTGACTTTATGGTTTACTTCTGAAAACTTTTTTTAAGTGAATGAAGATTACAGAGAAAACCATCCTTTTGTATTCAATGATCGCATGCACTTTGTTTCATCTTCTTGTTAGCAATCCATTCAATGAGCCCTCACGTTTTCCACCTCCTCCCTGTGTTTCTACATTCCAGGCATCCTTCTCTCCTAACCCTCCTGAACGTTGTTCCTCAGTAAATGCCGATCTTTGGATCTTAAATGGTTGATTATACTAAGTTGTGTGAACCTAACCAGTGATGTTATCCCCCTATACACTTGTCTATTGTTAGGCTGAAATTTGAGCCAGCAGGGCGAGTTCAGTTCCAGACCTGAAGAATGACTAAGGGCCAAATTTTAGGACCTCCAACACTCTCTGTGCGACCAGGAAATCTGCTTATTTCTTTTGATTTTGAGATTTTCCCACACTTTTCTCCCACTGGGTCGGGTCTAAGGTAATTTCTTTCAAAGCAGTCAGTTGTGATCGGGGAGCACCCTCCACTATTCTGGTCTCAGCGTAGTATAGACTGATGTCCCTGTGGTCCTTTAGTTCATTAGATTGTTTCCGTAAGTCTTTCCATTTTCATCCCGAGTCTTTCCTCTGAACAGGGAGAGACTAATAGCTGCAGCATAATTGGTTGTCCATGCGCGTTGAAGATTCCAAGCACTTACTCACCCGTGTAGGATGGAGAGCATCGTCTGTGCTAGTCATGGTTATGTCCTTCTTTTGGTGATGTGGGCTTCTTTGGCACTGTTTTTCCATTTACCCACATTATAGGATTAAGATATGGATTTCTGCCCTCCTTCATTACTTAGTACCATGATGTTTTGCTTCTGATAGTATAGTTCTCTGAAAACAATGCTAAGTGACATGAATGGTAAAATAGATAGAGAAAAGCCACAACTGGAAAACTCAATCTGTGTGAATTTTAATTCTGATCATGGCATCTGAAAGTTATAAAGTTAAGCCAATATTTAATTCCAAGTGGAACAGGATAAACAGTCATATTCCAAACTGCCTTTGGGTTCAGGCATGTCTAACAGCTGTTAACAGAAGTTTCAAAAAGGTTCATTTCTGACAGATTTTGGTAAATCTATTCCTAAGGAACTGAAAATGAACAAACGAAGGCCTAACATTATAAGACAATGGAATAAATATGAAAGATCAGTTTCAAGCTGCAAGAAAACTATGAAGTTCAGAACCGATCTCTTACCAGTCGGATGCACTTCATAATCATTTGGATAATCCTTTGGGTTTGCTTTGTGGAAAAGCTCCCTTCACTCAAGTGGAGATGTTCTTTGGAGCAATCCATGATGACACGATCGAGGTGTGTTTGGATGATAAGTAAATTTTTATGCCATGAGTGCCCAAAGGGAGGGACAGTCCATGACATCATGCACCATTTACTTTTATCTGGGCTGTGAAGCTAGTCTTTGCATTATGGACTCCAGATTTATTAGATATTAGTGTGTTCATGGTGTGATAAATAACATAAAAAGGCAAAATAAATCATATATAGCAGATACTAATGTTTGTGGAACTTTTAATAAATGTGTCTGAGAGGAAGAGAGCGTATTGGGATACAAAACTTAACAGTAAGTTTATCCATTTCTTTGAGTGAGTTTAGCATCCACAATGAGGCATATACCAAGGGGTTTCTCTGATGAACATAAAAAATGCACACCGTTAGTGACATGCCTCTGAAGACCACCTGTCCTCATGTTATGTGAATATTCTTTTGAATGTAAGTATATGAAAAGCTATGGAAAATAATCAAAGCATATATTTTGGAGAAGTATAGTGAATTTAAAACCTGAGGTTTAAAGAGAAAAATGCAATACTTCAGTACTTGTGCAAAGTGGCATCAGTTTGAAAATTGCTCCCCATTTGTAGCTTATACTTTGTGTCAGACTAGAGCTCAATCACGCATGTTTTGAACTTCTATGATACATCAGAATCTATCCCAGACACTGGAAGAATAAAAGCCAAATAGCACACCATTATACAGTGAGCAGAGTGATTTAAAAAAACAAAATATCTCATCTTGAAGTGTATAATAGATGAAAGGATTGAAGAACAAATACATGCATCTGAGACACAAGAGATACGGTGGGGTTTGAGCTCTTTTTGCCTTTATAAAATGGCAGATTTTGAAAATTAAAAAGTTGAGACCAAATATATTCCAGGGAGAGAGAAAATAGGCATGAAAAGCAAAGAGGCATGAAAGTGTATTGGTTAAAAACCAATTCATAGAGGTTTAGGGGAATGGTTAGGGCACGGAAAGAAATGAAGGACAGAATGGCTAGAGAGGCTGAAAGTAAGGTTTGAGCCAGATCAACAATTTACATTTACTTAAGCAAAGAGCCTATGGGTAAGTAGGTAGGGGATGTAAATGTATCATGAGCGCCCTGAGGCTCGGCCAACTTTCAAGCACAAATGAGACCTTACTGAAATCAAAATCGAAATGCAGGTCTCTGGCACTGCTTTCTCACGCTACCTGCAGACTCATCATCCCCGTACGCTTCTCCAAGCAGACCTAGAGTCCGAAGGGCACATCCCATACCGTTCACAAGTTATGTTCACAAACGATGGCTGCGGACGCTTCCTGCTGTCCCACAAGGACACAGGATAAGATGAAAAATACTACGTTTCAGAGAACTTCTTTTCTCCCTTGACATTTCTCCACATGGAAAGTGAACGTGTGCACACAGCAGTCAGTTGCGTAAGCACAATGCTGTGGCGTGCTGCGGGAACATGGAGGCCTCATGCCAGCATCAAGGACGTCATGAAACATGCCCTGGAAACCTGATGTCCGATGTATGTCTTAAAATGATACATAGGAGCTAATACAGTAAAGATGAAGGAAAGGCCATTTCAGACAGAAATCCAATTATTTAAAGGGTATGGAATTTACTCTTTAAGCAACGAAGATGCTTAGGGTTTCTAAGTAGACAAATAAACCAATCTTAAGTATTGAAGAAAAAATGGCAGTTTGGGACAAGATAATTTAGTATGGGACTTGCCTGATACAAAGTTACTATTTAAGATATTGAAATAATTCCATCAGCTTGACTTGAACAGACAATGAAAGAATAAAGAAAGTAGATGTGAGGTCAAGCCCTAAACAAAATTGGGAGAAAATTTTATTTATTTTAAAGTATGAGAAGAGAGAGTAAAGGAAAATAGAGCAGATATAAACTCAGATTTCTAAACACTTTGAGGGAATAAAGGCTTGGGCCAGGGGATCCCAGACCATCAGTTGGCATTGTTTAGTCCACAAGGTCAATGTTCCACATCCTATTTTGGAGAATAGCCACGGGGACTTAAAAGCTTCTGAGGAGCCATCTAAGGAGTAACTCTTGATCTCTCCCTTTTGGAAGCAAAGAAAAGTAAAGAAAATCAGGGAACGAGGAAACAATTAGTCCATATGAATATGGACCACAGAAACCCAGCATAAATGAGTCAAGACTAGAAAAACCAAATGGTGCTTGATGACCATTGGAGACCACTCTTAAAGGAATCACAATGGGAGGTTCTGGAGGAAAAAGCACCAAAAAATGTAGGAGCACGTTAGCTTTCTCTACTAGACATAAACTTGAGACAGGAAAAATCATGTACAGTATCTAAACATTCAGCCTTTAATGTATACCTATTTATTTTAGCTCAGTTCCTTTCAAATGAGTTGTCCAAAGGAAAAATAAAGACAACTTTATTTTCCTTTTGTCTCATGACTCTCATTTGCATTTTTAATATGTCCATAAATTTCTCCAAAAGACACTCTAGACTGGGTCAAATGGGAAGCAGAATCTTCTTCTTTAGCTGAAACCACAGGGGTGCCAAGAACACAGGGAATGACTACATTTCTGAGAATCCATCAGTTTGTTGTTATCCTCTGGGCTACAAAAGGTTTCAGAGGTCCATTAATGTCCACAGGAAATCCAATCACTGAAAATGAATCAAAGGGATTCCTCAGGACCTAGGAACACAAGGGAGTTTGTTCCTACCACCAAAATTAGTCATCTGCTTGTGGAAGTTGTCTGAAATTGTCTGGCGAAGTGAATGAGATGTCTTCTTGTACATCCTCACAATTGTTATTGTGAGCCCATTGTTGCTGCCATTATGTCACCTATCTCTTTTTTTGCTGACAATCTACTTTACCAAGCCTATTGTTGTTTTTGTTTGTTTTTTTCAAAGGACTGGTCGATCTTGAAAATATGCCCCAAATGCACTGTCTTTGTTTCCAAGGAGCATTCTTACTGCACTTCTCTCTGTAAGACAGATGTGTTTGGTCTTTGGGTGGACAGTGGGATTTTCAATATTCTTCACCAAGACTGTAATTCAAAGCAGTATTTTTTTCTTCTTTACTGTTTTTTATTTGTTGTCTCACTTTCCTACGCATATGCAGTAGTGAAAACTCTCTTGGCTTGGGGCAGGTGCACCTTAGTCCTCACAGTGAAGTGTTCTTTAACACTTTAAAGAGAGGTCTTATGTAGTTTTCCCCAGAATAATATGTCTTGATTTCTTATCTGCTGCTTCCATGAGTGTTGATTTGGACTGAAGTAAAATGAAATTCTTCATATATCATAATGTTGCCTATTGGTCCAGTAGTAGGTGTTTTGTTTACATAGTGCTGTAATCCATATCGACAGCTGTCGTGACTGATCTGTGTTTGAGCTTCATCAGTAAATGTTTCAGGTCTTTTTATTATTTTGTTTTTACTTTAAGCCTACCCAAGCTGGCCAGAAACCCTCCTTCAATCACAATCCCATGTACGTCTTCAAAATACACAGCTCCTCAAATTACTTGCTCAACAGATTGAATTGTCATGGTTAAAGGCTACAAATCTGACACCACTTTGACAGGTGTTAAACCAAGCAGTGTTCTTTGGTCTCATCTAGTCAAATGCCTGCAGATAGTTGGCAGGGAGCTGTCTTTCAAATTTCTTAGCTTAGCCGAGTGAATATTTTCAGTATTTCGCTTGTTGGAACATTACAACTGGTATTAGGTCAATTTCTAAAGCTTTGTTTCTGGATAATGCCTTGAAAGTATCGTTATCGTTTTCCTTCTGTACCATGGGTTCGTGATCATATTCTATGTCTCTGTATGTTTGAATGTGGACAGATTATTTTGCTACAGGGACTTGTCATGCATTCTGCATCATTCACTCTTTTGCTCACAGTATCCTTCAGTATTGCAACTCAAGGTCTGGTATTTTCTTCTAGTCTTCTAGCTTGAGAGATGCTGAGCATGTTCTTTCCTTTTGCTTTCTAATAATAATTTTCACACGTTTCATTATAATGAATTACTTTGTCTTACTGAAGTGCCTTTTGAATTGTTCTGTTCAGCTCTTGAATGTTATCAATTCTTCTACTGTTCACTTTAGCTACTCTATATTCAAGAGAAAGTTTTAAAGTCTTTATTTGCATCCACTTTAGGTTTTTAATTGTTATTTTAAGACTCTTTGTTACTGTCTTAACAAATGCTCTTAAAGATGTCACCACCCAACTTATCTGACCTAATTTCTGAAATTGTTCACCTTTAATCTGAACTTGCACAAAGGCCATTGATGTCTGTTTTTACATAGCCTTGGGCCTTTTTTTGGTTGATGGTATGGCGTTTTTCCATTTTCTATTCCCACTGACACAGTCAGTTTGATTCGTATGCATTCTATCTGGTTAATCTCTACTTATAATCACCATGTATGTTGGTTTTTAAAAAAGAATTTACAACAAAGAAGTACTTGGTCTTGCAAAAATTATGCCATGTGGTTTCCATCTTGTCTATCACCAAGGCCATATTAACCAACCAGCCATCTTTCCACTTGGTTTACAAATACCACTTCCCAATCACATATATTTATCAATTCAGCTTAATTGCATGCTTGATCTATTTCAACCTACAGCAGTTGATAGAATTCTTAAATTTCTTCATCGATGGCTTTAGTGTTGTTATGTAAACATGAATAACAGTTCTATTAATGGATGTTCTTTGTAGACAAACAGATTATCTTACCACAGAGTATGGTAATTCAATATAGATATTAAAATGTTCTTAAAGAATTTTATGCCATTCCTCCGAAGTTTGTCATTCTTAGCATAGTACTGTAAGATTGTAACACTCACAATTGCCAATGTCAACCCATTTCAACTAATTCTAGGATATCTGACCTTATGAAACTTCAATATATCTAGAGATATACTTTATAAATTCCATGTTCTACATTTCTAAATATTTTTAATGTGTGTCATGTTCCCATAGATATAGTCAATTTAATTATTGCATATTCCATCAGGCAAGGTCTGGCATCACCAGTTATGTTGTTGAAATAAACAGGTAATTGCAATGAAGGAGTAGTTGGTGTTATACAATTTTGTCAGGTGATTGCCGTCTTTTTGATCACTAAGACCACTGGCAAATGAAGACTACACCACCCTCGTGACTGCAGTCAGCTCTCCTTTGAGAAGGCAGCTCTTCCACATGCATATTTTGAGTGCCCTTCCATCTGAGGAATTCAAATTCTGGCATGATATTAAACACTTTTGCGCAGCTACTTATTAGATTTTCATTGAGTAATCCTTCAGAGTGAGTCAGCAATTTCTTCTTTGTAGTATGTTCTTAGTCTAGAGGCTCTGAGAAAACCTGTTCGCCATGGATTACATGGGGTTGGAAATACCTACGGTGTAGCTTCTAGCAACACACAAACCACCACAGTGTGGCAAACTGACATACGAGTAGGGCGGATGAATTAATATTATTCAGGAAATATGAAGTACAATTTATATGTACTTGTAGTTTGGGACCTCTGATTAGAGGCAATTTTGCCACATCTTTATTACTAATTGCCATCTAGCTGGCCCCGAATAAATGGCGACGTCAAGTACAATGGAATGAAATGCGGCTCCATCCCGTGCCATCCCTATGACAGGTTGCAAATTGGATCGTTGTGATCCAACTGATTTTCAAAAGTAAATATTAGGCCTTTCTTCCGCCCCTGCCTTTGTCTTGTAGCCTCAGTGAAACCTACGTGGCATCGAGTAGCACTAACGTTTCCATGGCCAAGGGATCGGAGCTGCACTGAAGCGCAGTGGCTGGCACGCAATAATTCCACCCCTGAGCTCCTGCTGCCTTGGTTTAGCTCTAAAAGTAAAACCCTTGCACCATAAAGTTGATTCTGACTGACTGGCAACCCTGGGAATGACCGACTAGAACTGAACCAACCAGTTTTCTCCAGCGTAAGCTTTACAAATTAGTTCTGTGCCGGTGTGAGTCGGCAAGTCCTTGACAACTAGTCTACCTGTTGGACTCAGAGAGACGCACCTTGGATGACAGGCCTCCGCAAAATCCGACGGAGCAGTTACGCTTTGCACACATGGTGTTTGCTGGGATCAACCTGCAGGAAGCTAACAAAGTAGACTGCCTCGTTTTCTTCTAAGGTACCTCTGGGTCTGTTTGAACTCCCAGCCTTTGAGTTGTGAGCCAAACACCTACCAATTTGCACCGCCCAGGAACTCTTGGCAGCTCCTCAAATCCCGCCCCAGTCCCGCCCACCACCATTGCCAGGTTCTGACCAGAGCAACCCTGCCGTTAGCAGCCCGCCACCCCACAGCGCACCTTGGACTCTAGCACGTCCTTTCATTTCAAAAATGTAAACGCACTGCCATCGAGCTGATCTCAGTTGGCAGCAACCATAGAGAACAAAGCGGAACAGTTGATTTCCAACCTGCAACTTTTGATTGTGTGAAAAACCTCCTCTTTCCCCCATGGAGTAGCTAGTATTTCAAACTGCTGACCTTGCAGTTAGAAGCCCAGGTGCAGCCCCTACATCACCATCCCTCCTTACATTTACGAAAACGATCTCTCTGAAGATACAATGTACATCTCAAAGCAAACAAGGACTGGGAGGAACATTACAGATTACTTAAGCTGAACCATTCAATTAATGGCAAGTAAACTGAGTCTTGAGCTTCCCTAGTGACATGAATAATTCCATGGATGCTCTCTAATTAAGTAAAACAACTGTGACTAATACCTTCAAGTGAATGAATATTCAATTTTACACTTTATCAAGTTGCCAGTGAAATGAAGCGATACAACAAAAGCATGTGCTTCTATTTCAGCTACTAGTTTAGATTGGGGAACCACTAATATTGTCAGCTAGACAGAACCAAGTGAAGGGGTAAAAGAGAGTGCCAATCTTAATACCAAAGGGCACAGACAGCAAGGTGAAGGGCAAATAAGACGCATATCCCTTATCAAAGGGTGAGACAGAGAGAGTGAACAGGCATGAGCTAGGAGACAGGACGTTCACATTTAACCTTACAATGACTAAATAGAATCTTCAGTTTAGGGGTCTGGGGAAAAGGACACTGTATGAACCCTGGAATGAAGGGGTGCATGTACTTGGAAATGGGAGGTGCAATATAGAAAGCCAGCCAATAGCAGAGGACCTTCCAGAAAGTCAGTCCATGGTGGGAGGTCCACTTTGTGCTGGAAAAAAAAAAGCCACTTAACTTCCCTTTCTACCGTGTCTTCCAAACATTTGGTGGCTGTTTGGGGCTCAACACCAAAGTTCTCCCTTAAAAATACTCACTTGATCCATTCAAACTTTTTTTTTCTGACTCTACTTTGAAGCCTGTCTGTGAGCAAGACAAGAACTGAAAGGACTCAAAACCTTGAGTTCACACTATGTAATTTAAAGTCCCCTTTCTCATGAAACTTCTACAGAAAATAAACTCTATTATAATGCCTAGTATGTACCAAGTACATGTAGTCCGTCTAGATGTTTGGGTTCACTTTATTCTCACCATAAACAATGAACAATTATGCATCAAGGCGTTTGCAGTTTGAAAGAACCTGGGTCAAAGGAATATAAAAAGTAATCCTAAAATAAAACATATCACCAGCCCCTCCAAGGGAATAATCCCAGATAATTAGATTTTCAAGATTTTTATTGATGCATAGACCTATGACCTTTTAACCTATTGTGGAAACATTGATGGTGGATTCTGAATGTAATTTCAAATGATTTTCATTCACCAATCTACCTCTGAAAGTACTCAGCTTTTACAAATAAACTGCTCCCTTCACAACTAATTTGGCATTTTGAATAAAGTTTGGATGTTTTAAAGAGCAAACATTACTTATTTGGTAAAACTATATGCTTTACTCATCAATTTAGAGGACAGATTTCAAAGAACATGAGAACATTAAGAAATTTCTCATCATTTCATTGTAGTGGGCTCTTATACTTAAAAAATGAAGAAAGTGCTGAGGAGAGTATGTGCTTTCTCTGCATGCACCAAATGATTTTATAGACAATCCTAAAAAGAACAGGTTTATCATTTCTGTCTTCAAAGAGTAATTAGAAATTATAAAAGTATGACTAAGATGATGAATAATCCTCTCCAATTCCAAAACCAATAACTGAAATGCCAAGTCTTTCCTCTCTTGGTTGAAGTGGGCTTGATTTTCTCCCCAACAGGCTAGATAAACACAATAGAGAGTCATCACTCCCTTCATACCCACTGTAGCCCTCATGAATAAGACACTGCGTCTGGCAATAGCTATATGTATGACAGAACCTAATCATGATTAAAAACTGCCATCACCACGTGGAGTCCCACTCACGGCTATGCTATGTAGGATTTCAGCCTCCACTTTCTCCTGCAGAGTGTGGAGAGGTAGCTGCTTGTCTTTAATAGCTCAACTCCTCAGCCCCACCTGGGCTCCTTCTTCTTCTTCTTTTTTTTTTTTTTTTAAATTTTGGCTCCTTCTTATACCTATAATCAATATTTATAAAAACATATCATGTGATTCAATCTTCTGAGGCTGATATTTTATGCAGTATTCTATTCAAAACTTGCCACATAAGAAATTAAAAACCAAATTAGAGCAATTGTTGAGCAAATGTTAGCATTTCTGCATCAATAATGTCTATAGCGAGGAAAATATTTTGTAAAGGATTTGAGTGATACGTGAATTCTAAATGCAAAAACAGACTCTTCTTGATTCAGTAGCTTACAGTGCATATGGCTATTAGCAATTGACTCACGCCCCTCTATTCTTTTGTAAATTGTCACTGAAATTACCAACCTCACAGACTGTGCATGATGACTTATCCCAATAGGTCTACTAGATGAATGACGTCATACCATCGTACCCCATGTCTCCTTTCCATGCCTTAGGTCCATGTTTTCATCTCTCTCAGTGAGATAGTTGAAGTTTTTTTGCCAACCTAGCCGATGGCACATGTGGGGTTAATTGAAGGGCAGAGAGATAAATGGCTTGGTGAGCCTCGCCTTGCTAGTTCTTAGGTCTCTTGCTTTCTGATGGTCTGACCAGGGTGCAGCTGCCTTAGCCAGTTCCCTGCTTCAGCTGGCAAGGCTCATTTCCTTCAAGACAACCCTGAGGAGAAGCCACATGGACCTACTTCGATGCAGCCCTGGGTGCTGGAGCAGCTGTGTGGAGACTCCTGTCAGAGCTGAGATGCTTACACATTCACCGATTCAGCTTTCCTCTTGCAGTCAACATCATTGTGTGAGCTGGAGGAGGACTTTGTGGATTGGTGTCAGACACATGGGCGAATGTTGGACTTGTGGGCTTGGGCAGCACTGGGTTAGGATGTTTTCTTGATGTGTACTTAACCATTATATGAAACTCTCTCTTATAAATGAGTTTCTGTAGATTTGTTTCCCTAATGTACTCAAACTAACACACTCAGATATTTTATTTTATTTTTGGAATAAACATATTGTTCTTGCAATTTTAATTCCTCTTTGAAACCTGCCTTTTCTTTTACCTTTGCTTAAAATAAATTCTATGTGTATATTTTTACCTGCTGGAAAATTTCTATTGTAAATTTTAAATCTACCAGTCTCCATTTAATCTCACTAACTTTAAACTTGATGTTCCCCAAAAACACTTACTCGTTTTCTCAGTTTTGTGACAAGTACCATCTTCTTTCCATTCTCTCCTTCAACTCACAGTGCTTCCTGCAATGACTCATTTGTTAGCAAATTATAATCTGAATCATGGTGTTTTTAACGACATGATATTCTTGATTAGTATCGAACAAATAGCTTTGGGAAAATTTATCCAGAGTGACCAAACAAAATCATTGTATACATAAAAATTATTTGAGAATCATCAACCCCGTGAAAAACAGTCCACTCATGTATCCCTGCGGTAGACCTTCTCACCCCTTTATGGCGTGCTTCCCTAGGTAGAGTCGTGCTTCTCAACCTTCCTCAGGCTACGACCCCTAAACACAGGTCCTCAGTGGTGGTGACCTCCCAACCATAACATTATTTTCCTTTCCACTTCGTAAATGTGATTTTGCTACTGTTGTGAACCGGGCGACCCCTGTGAAAGAGTCATTGAACCCCCAAGGGGGTCGCAACTCACAGGTTGAGACCCGCGGAGTTAGAGTAATAGTCACCCGTGTATCCCACAGTTTCTAAGTCCTTGCCAGCCACTAGTACTCATAACTGTTTTTGACTGCATAAAAATATAATACAAGCAAAAATGGGGAAATAAATAGAAATTTTAATTTTATAAAATATTGTGCATAATATTAAACAAAATCCATATTTTTCCAGTTTAATCTCAAATTAAAGTACCCTTTCATTTCTAAAATGTAATTTCCTGGTGTCTGTTAGGTGATAGCCAAATAATTAATGTCAGTAAATCCTGTGGCTGAAGAAGAAAAATATATATTTTACTATGCTACCTAGTTCTCTCCAAATTCAGCATCTTGAGTCATTTTAGTGGTGGCATTTCATTATGTATTTCTACCAATTCTAGTAAATTGTCTTTCAACTCCCAAACCAAATCCCTGCTCATGGAGTTTCCTAGAGTGTAAATCTTTGAGTGTTTCTCTGGCAGAGAAGCTGGTGGGTTTGAATCACTGACCTTGTGGTTAGTTGCTAGAACCTTGGACCACTGTACCAGCAGAGTGCCCTCCAAATTACTTTAAGTGACATTGAAAAAGGGGGTTCATTTTTTGGGAATAATTTTCAACATCAGTGTGGGTAAAAGTAGACCAGTATTATAGTTTTAAAAGTAATTAAAAGAATAGTTCTAAAGAAAAAAAATTCTCTTTACTAGACTAGCTAAGAAAGTGTTCCTATATAATAAGTGAGTAATTTACTATAAACACAAGTAAATTATTATTCTTTGTAAAGAAAAAGAATATTAAACTTATAATAGAATTGAGAAGAGTTCAGAAAGTTTTGGTCATTTCAATGTTTAAGTGTTTGAAAAACAAGCACATCATATTCTCTTAAACTCACTTTTAGAGCCCTGGTGGTGGAGAAAGATGAGGCTGTTTGCTCCCATCAAGATTTATAGTCATAGAAACACTATATAGGATCCTTATGAGTCACATGGGTGGGGTTGGGGAACAATTATTTACTCTTGGATCTTAATTTATTAATCCTAAAACAAAGAAATGAATAGGAGGTCATAAACAGAAAACAACCATTTCTCTCCATACTATATTGGCCTTGGATGTGAGAAACACTAAGTGCAGGCATTGAATTAGTGAAACTAGATGTGGAGGAAGCATCGATTTAATTTTCTCTTATATTGACACAGAAGTCTAAAAGTGATCATACTGTCAAGGAGGGAGCCAGGCGTCTCTCTCCCGAGTCTACAGCAGACAGAATAACTGAAGGGCGTGGTGTATGGTGGCAGAAGCACTGAGGATTGCAATCCTGCTTGGCAAGGTCCCAATCTTGGTTCCTCTACCCATAATAAAAATTTCCATCGGTTGATTCCAACTCGCAGTGACCCATGTGTGTTACAGGTGAACTGTGCTCCATTACGCTAATGTTTCAGAGGTGGATCACCAGGCCTGTCCTGTGAGGAATCTCGGGGTAAATTAGAACTGCCAACGTTTAGGTTAGCAGCTGAAGATGTTCTCAATATGTCTGCTATCTGCACCACCCACTGATGAGGCTAGAGGGAATGCCCGAAAGATTAAGAAAAGCATTGCCAAAGGAAACAGTCATAAACCAACAATTTCAGTGGCACTGCACACATCATAAACTTTGATGTATGTGATTTTCTTTGGGCCGACATATAAGCAGCTGGTATCCCTGTGGCCAATATAAGACTGAGGAAAGTGTGTGGCTGATGGAGGCAAGTTAGTTTTTTAAAGGCCTTGTTGTAATGTCAGTATTCAAAACCACTGACTAAATTCCAGGTTCTTCCTAGGACAACAAGCTGCTTCCTAAGGTGAGTGGGCTTACCCTCAGCAGGCTCATCCATGCATCCTTGATCCAGCTATCCAAATTGTTTCTACGATTCATTGCTTGCTGTGGACTCGGTCACTGCGTGCTTTACTGCTGTCTGTAGCGACTGTGCGGTGGCTTGTACTGATGGTCTGGTGCCACTCTCCTGCCCTGTAGCTCTCTATTCAGGAACGTGTGATTGCCTTGCTTCGAACTTGTTTACTTCTAATTAGGTTGAGATTAACAATGGTAGCAATTATCCTGAAGACTTGTCAACTTTTTTCCTGAACTGACAACAGCATTGACTGATGATACAAAAATGTCTTTGGCATCCAAGCTGCCATGCTAATTTGGCAGTCCCATCCCATTCCAATTACATAGGTTTGAAACTACCTGTTAATTAACATCTTTTCTGATTTTTAACCAAGCAGTCGCACAACAGTTGTGAGGCTGGTCCAGGACCCAGCAGGGTTTTGTTCCATTGTGCATGAGGTCACTAAGAGTAGGGCCGGCTCGCTGGGCAGCCCCTATCAACAATGTTACTTCACAACCTGAGCATAATAATGTGGTGGTCAAGGATACTTGGGACAGATGTACGAGAATTTTGGAATGATTGCCTATTCCTAAATCTGTACTTTTATTCTGTAAATTCCGACTAGATCTTGAATCATATATTTAACTCTCTGTGATACTGTCTTATTCTATCGATTTTGTTCTTGCAATGTGTTTCTTTAATATCATAACCTTTTATACTAAGTGCTGTTACATTTTAATTAATATTACTCATAGAACATTAGTTTTCCTATTAAATGAACTCATCTGCTGTTTTTTAATGCACTACAATCCCCTGTGGTTAGATAGCCTGAATACTATCATCATTTCTGTTGGAAAAACTCTCTGTGGATGCTTCAAGGGAAACTCTCACTCTTATAAACAAAACAACACCTTAAAAATTAGACTTGATTTACTAAATGGCTAAATTAAAGAGTCAATAAAATGTTGGACTTTTATAAAAGAATTTTAAATAAGAATCTCTTCCAAATTAGAATCTCCTCATTCTTATCTCACGTATATTTTGGCAGGATGGCTTGGCCTAAATGTATACTGAACCCTCAGAATTTTGACAACTCACTGGCACCACCAATCTTCTCCCTACAGTCATTGTTATAAGATCATATTGTCTAATCTTTCAGCTTGCATCTGGGAAAACTGACTCATGACAATGTTGGATCATTTGGCCAAATGCCAACAGCACTTGGGGATATTATAATGCCTAGGTCTTGTACTTCTCTTTATATTTTCACCTCTTCTGCTTTCTTCTTAGTCCTTGTGTTTATAAACAGTATGCATCCACTTCATCTACTTCTTTATTGTGTGTGTTGTTAAGTGTGTGTGTGCATGTGTGTTGGAATAGATGTAAAATATAAAGGATAAATTATTAGTTTAGGAATCATAATTATAGTAAATTCTTTTTTTCAACGAAGAAGAACTCAATCGGCCTCTTGCTTTATCATTGCTTTTTTACCACACCATCTTCCCTGAGATTGAAGGCAAAAAATGGCATGATAGAACAATGTAGGTGGTTCAGTGAAGACTACAGGAAAAGAATTGTATTTGAAGACATTGTGTTAGTCTGGGTACATTAGAGAAACAAATCCACAGAAACCCATATGTGTAAGAGAGAGTGTTATATAAAGGGTAAAGTGCACATCGAGAAAACATCCCAACCCAGTGCTGCCCAAGCCCACAAGTCCAACAGTAACCCGTATGTCCAACACCAATCCACAAAGTCCTCCTCCATCTCACAAAACACACACAATGTTGCTGACTGTAGGAAGAAAGCTGATCAGTGAATGTGTAACATGGCTGCTCCAGCACCCAGGGCTGCATCAGAATAGGTCCTTGTGGTTTCTCCTCAGGGATGTCTTGCAGGAAGTGAACCTTGCCAGCTGATTCAGGGAACTGGCTAAGGCAACTGCACCCTGGTCTGACCATCAGAAAGCATGAGACCTGAGAACTAGAAAGGCAAGGCTCAATGAGTCATTTATCCCTCCGCCCTTCAATTAACCTCACATGTGTTTATCGGCCATGTTGGCATAATAATCATTAACTATTGCAGACACTAAAAGAAACCTGAAAAATATAGGCATGAATTATCAAACAGAATGTTCATGTCAGTGATTGCCCATTAAGAAAATGATACTCCTCAAAAAGCAATCACAGACTGCCTCAGAAGATTAACTGAAAAGATAAGAAATCTCTGAGTTTGGGGACTGCATTTTATCTATAGTGTGACTGAAATGGGAGTGTAATTTACATGAATTTATTTCTAATTAACAATAATGTGGCAGCAAAAGTAAAATCAGCTAGTGGGCATGGAATTGATCTATAAAACACTATGAAGCCATGTTTTTAGTTATTAGTTGGCATACAATTGGCTCTGGTCCATGGGGAACTTATGTGCATTATAACAGAATATCGCCCGAGTTTGGATCAATTGCTGGCGTGTTCGTTGTTACAGCTATTGTGCGATGCCTTCTGACCGTGGGAGCTCACTTTCCAGCACCATCTCTGACACTATTTCATTTTGATCCATAGAGTTTTTATTGGCTGCTTTTAGGAAGTACATCACCAGCCCTTTCTATACAGTTGGTCTTTATCTGGATGCTCTACTAAGATCTATCCACCACAAGTGACCTTGATGGTATCTGCAACAATAATTGTGGAGCTCCTGACCCCATAGCAACGTGGAAGCCAGTGACCTCAGCAAACTGACAGCCTGGATAATTCTAGAGCTGAACTTTAAATTATATCAACTGTAGTTGATAATTTAAAAAGCAGGACAAAGTTTTCAAACTGAGTCATAAAAAGAGTGCTCATTAGACATTAAAGAGTTAATAAAAATAAATTGATGGGGCAGGTATTTAGAAGATTACCAAGAAGTAAAACATGTGACTTGAACTAATAACCAAAATTTGGGATTTATAAAATGATATTTCAGCAACAGAATGTATTCAATTGGCTGAAATCTAACTCAAACAGTTCAATAATAAAGAGATGTTATTATTAAGAATCAAAATTATCAGAGATAGAGCAGCTAAGGCCTATTTTGACTTTGTATTTGCTTCTCCAAAACTGTTTTTACTCTCTTTGTATGAGACTGCTTCAAATTCTGACAAGTCTGATGATAGACAACTGGTTTTATCAGCTCCGGGTTACATATGTCTGTCAACAGTAGAAGGACATCCTAATGAAATCCCCCTGAAGAATGGCATACTCCAAAGAAGACAAGCAAGAAGGTGAGGAAGCTCTGAAATTTACTTCCAACAAGCAATTAAAAAAAAATCTGAACCTAGTTTGCTTAAAGCGGAAAGAAATTAGAGTTATATGATTTTATAGTATCATTTTTAAGTATTTTAATGAAGTAACTTGTTTTACATTGTTCTTGAACCAGAAAAAAACGAAACATTATAAGAAACCAAATAACAGCTCAATATAAGGAAGAATTTCCTGAAAGTCCACAACTACCCTGCCCCCTTATGAAAAGTGTCCACCGATGCTAGAGAGTAACCTGTTAGAATCAGGACCAACATATGACAGAACACAAAACCGAATCAAACCTTTTGCAGTCAATTCTGACCGACAATACAAAGTAGGACCATCCGAAAGTGTTTCCAAGACAGTAATATACACATA
Organism: Tenrec ecaudatus; assembly: GCF_050624435.1. NCBI lineage: Eukaryota > Metazoa > Chordata > Mammalia > Afrosoricida > Tenrecidae > Tenrec > Tenrec ecaudatus. Next base: position 116,494,611 of record NC_134536.1, read on the forward strand.
TTTTTTTAGATGAACATGTTTGTTACTAAAGACTAAGTCCATTTCAATTTTATTTTTCCTGGCATTTTTCTAAGTCACTCAAACCACTATTTAGATTCGAGGAATGAGGAATTTGTTGGGATTTAAAAATTTTTAATGAAGGATTTCTCTCTCTCTCTCTCTCTCTCTCTCACACACACACACACACACACACACACACACGCACGCACGGGAGTACAAAAAAAACCCCAAAACACGATTTTCCCCCCTAAACTATGTATTTAATTTTTTTTTCAAAACAACCTTAACACCGACAAAGTACTCTTAACACTTATATATTTGTCAAATCTGCGATTCCATTATTGGATACATTTTTCAAACTCATCTGTTTGGATTGCTGACAGCACCTCCCTCGTTTTGGTGTTGTTGTGGGTTTATTTGGGTCACATCTTCTATGTTGTCAAATTGCTGTTCTTTCATGTTCCTCCTCATTCACAGAAAGAAAAAGAAGTCTCACGGAGCAAGGTCAGGTGAGTAAGGTGCATGGGACTCAGAGAGATATGCTGCTTTTTACCAAACACTGGAGCACTGGGAAGGCTGAGTGAGCAGGTACATTGTCATGGTGGCAAAACCCGTCCCCCTTCTGCCACAAATCATGCCTTTTTTGTCACACATTGTTATGCAATCTTTTCTGACCTAGTGGAATGAATTCCCAATGCACTACAGGTTGACATTTTTGTCCATTCCAGAAGTTGACAGGTCCAGGCGAGGTTTGTCATCAATCGATGTTTCATCTTTTTGGAAACCATGAGAAAGCACTCATGCACTTGAGTTTCCCCCATAGTGTGGTCCTTTTAGCTGTATTCAACAGCAGAACAATGTCTGCGGCATTTTTCCCCAAGAGGAAACAAAATTTCACAGCCTCACACTGTTTCCTTTAATCAGCATCACCCTAAAAAAAAACAAGATTCAAGAGAAACTCTTTTTATGGAAAATTTCACTGTGACCAGAGAGAACCTTCCCAGGCAACTCCACTGGGTGCACTAACAATAACCAGTTGTTTGATGCTTGCCTAATGGGGAAAATGTGTACTAAGAAAGCTCTCTTTCACCCATGGCAATTTGAGTCAGGGGGAGACGGTACCCTCCTCATACAATACAGCTCATCTCAAGAAATCTTTATGTAACATTTATTGTATTATATAAGACGGTATTCTTGATGGCAGCAAACTGCCACATCTTTCTCACACGTGACAGCTGGTGAGTTCAAACCATCAACGCTTTGGTTAGTGATCAAGTGCTTAAGAAGGCTTCTAATGGAGACACACGGGAAGGGAATTTTCCATTGGTAAAAAGTTTTAATTTCGATCTTTTCTAATAGTATACCTCTAACTAGCATTTTTTGAGGCTTTAGCTGCTATTTGTATGAATAATTTGTCAAAATGCTCCCTCTTGAATCATATTAATTCCATCTAGGCTTATCTTGTCTAATCGTTGGACTGTAAAATGTTATTGATCTTTCTGCACGACAAAGGACTACTAGGGACTTGGAGAGGCTACACTGGCACAAAGTTAAATGTGTCTCTCCAAACCGTCTGCAGGTGCTGGCCACCTTGATTTGCGAAAAGCAAAACTTGAGGCAGTCTCCCAGAGAGAATCTATTTTAAATTCCCCATTTTAAGAAACTGTATAAACAGTACATTTGGTGTTATTTCTGATTGTTCATTTTTCACTTTTGTAACATTGAAGAAGACCCCAGAACAACTAAAAGCAAGAGAGGGAACAATAGTAAGATGCTATTTCGAAAGTATTGCTACAAAATCACAGAAACTTCCGTTAAACGAAAGCATTAAAGGACACAGCCCTTTTTCTCATCGTATCCCCCATCGAGGTCTGTACTCCTCTGCAGATGGTATTTCCATCATCCTGAACTTCCCCCAGGAATTCTGTGCTCCTTGACTTACATCATGCCAAAGGTTTTACTTAATCCGGTGACTACACCCTGTTCTTTTAAACATTCCGTGTTTTAGGAACGAACGGAATATAAAAGGGAAAAAAAATCAGGGATGTTGTGTAGATGGGATGAGGTTTCTCTGTAAACTTCTCGGGCAATCTTTGGTACTCTACGTGAATTCACAGGTGCACTGTGACAGAAGAAAACTGCGAGTGCAGCATTTTTCCTCACAAGGGCAGAATTTATAACATTGCTGACAAAAATATCTAATAGCATCTTTTGTTCTGTTTTATTTTACTTATAAAGATGTCTCTAAATACTTTTTTAATTCTTTAGTTTTATTTTTTGAGAAATTTGACAGGAAAAATAAACCCACTAGTTACTTACTGACTGGCATTTTTCATCTATGACAATAGTAAAACAATCTACTGTCCTACTATTTATTTTGCACATCCAGTAGTAATAAACATCGAGGTGTGTGGTAAGAGGAATGTTAACTGTGAATGTGGGGTATGCTGTCCATATGTCTGGGCCACGATTCTCAGTGGTTTGGCAGCTAACTAATGATGCAATTTGGTAATTATGTAATAATGCTCTCACTCTCCATTTTGTGATCTGAGGTGGTCATCTATTTTTGTATAATGCCAGTATTTACATAAGGATTTCATCCTTGGAACATGACCATGTTGATAAGCGAGAAGCGAGATAGTTGGAGTTTTAGATTTTGAAGTTCAGGAAAATAAAAAAGGACCACAATGTGTCTGCCTAACCCAGGCGCTGGCATCAGTGGACACCAGCTAATGACCCCATCTTGATATATATTCCCATTAAACAATAACTAGAGATTCTGAGGTGTGGGTGGTTTTATATATTCTAATTAGTCCCTGAGTTCAACCTACACCTGGATTTTCTTTGAGCCATTGTTTTGTTTTGTTTTTTGACTAAAACATTTTTTTTATTTTAACAATTTATTGGGGCTGATACAATTCTTTTCACAGTTCATACATATACATACATCAATTGTATAAAGCACATCTGTACAGTCTTTGCCCTAATCATTTTTTTCTCTTTTCTTCTTTTACATTTTATTAGGGACTCAACTCTTACCACAATCCATACATATACATACATCAATTGTATAAAGCACATCCATACATTCCCTGCCCCAATCATTCTCAGGGCATTTGCTCTCCACTTAAGCCCCTTGCATCAGGTCCTCTTTTTTTTTCCCCCCTCCCTCCCCATTCCCCCCTCCCTCATATGCCCTTGGTAATTTATACATCGTTATTTTGTCATATCTTGCCCTATCCTGAGTCTCCCTTCCCCCCTTCTCTGCTGTCCCTCTCCCAGGGAAGAGGTCACATGTGGATCCTTGTAATCAGTTCCCCCTTTCCAACCCACTCACCCTCCACTCTCCCAGCATCGTCCCTCACACCCTTGGTCCTGAAGGTATCATCCACCCTGGATTTCCTGTACCTCCAACCCTCATATGTACCAGTGTACAGCCTCTGTCCTATCCAGCCCTGCAAGGTAGAATTCGGATCATGGTAGTTTGGGGGAGGAAGCATCCAGGATCTAGGGGAAAGCTGTGTTCTTCATCGATACTACCTCACACCCTAATTAACCCATCTCCTCTCCTAAACCCCTCTATGAGGGGATCTCCATTGGCCGACACTTGGGCCTTGGGTCTCCACTCTGCACTTCCCCCTTCATTTAATTTGATATATATATACATATATACACATACATATATACATATACACATATATACACATACATACACACATTTATACCTTTTTTTTTGCATGATGCCTTATACCTGGTCCCTTGGGCACCTCGTGATCGCACTGGCTGGTGTGCTTCTTCCATGTGGGCTTATTTGCTTCTGAGCTAGATGGCCGCTTGTTCACCTTCAAGCCTTTAAAACCCCAGACACTATCTCTTTTGATAGCCGGGCACCATCAGCTTTCTTCACCACATTTGCTTATGCACCCATTTGTCTTCAGCGATCCTATCATGGAGGTGTGCAGTCAATGATATGATTTTTTGTTCTTTGATGCCTGGTAACTGATCCCTTTGGGACCACTCGATCACACAGGCTGGCGTGGTCTTCCATGTGGACTTTGTTGCTTCTGAGCTAGATGGCCGCTTGTTTATCTTCAAGCCTTTAAGACCCCAGTCACTATCTCTTTTGATAGCCGGGCATCATCAGCTTTCTTCACCACATTTACTTGTTCACCCACTTTGGCTCCAGCCGTTGTGTCGGGAGAGTGAGCATCATAGAGTTCCAATTTTTTTATTGGACTGTCAAGCACTTTATGAATCTCTTGAGACCTCTGAAATATCTCTTGTTTAACCAACCACCTCAACAGTTATTATGCTTATAATATCTTAAAATACAAAGTGTCACATGCACCGCCAAGGGTACAACAATTCTCAGCCTTCTTAGACTAGGTCATAATTTCAGGAGACCTTGAGGCACTACTATATGCCTGGATAAGCCACATGATGAAGTCCTCAACTATTCGCCAGAAGGGTAGTAATCCAACCCCACCCAGAAAGACTTCCTAAGACAGGATTTCTGATCTGCTCCCAGAAGAGCACAATCTTGAAAATCCTGTGACATGAGTCCACTCTGCATACAGGGAGTCACCACGCGTAAAAAGAATGTGAGGGCAACGAACATCAGCAGCAAAGTTGTACAGAAGAGATGGAAGAGATTTGGAAGCCATGCATGCTCACATATGCATTTTTAGCCATTCACATGTGGATGCTAGGAGAGCATATTTGAGAAGATTCTCCCTACATGCCCTCTGGGCTGCCATGGCACTGTGGGACTGCCTATATCTGACCCTATGCAATTCTCAGCCAAGTGTCTGTCAGATGGAAAATGCAGCTGCCCACACGGTGGAATCTGAAAAGCCTCCACAGGCCCTCCTACCAGTCTGTTGCCATGTCTGGAACGTCAAACACTGTAGTCATTCATCTGAATGAGAGACAGTGTCCTTATGAGACCTTTTCTAAAAGGAAAAGGGAGTGATGTGTTTATCCATTACAGCTATATTTAAATTAAGGATACTCTGGTTACAGGTATAAAATCACACTTCAAAATTGCTTCAGCTAATTTATTAGAATGTAATTGAGGTATCTTTCAAACTAAGGAGAAAATGAACCACAAATATGCAAAAACTGGGGTGGGGAGCCAGCTAGAATTACGGTGTCAGAAACAAGCGAGTATTGGCCTTTCTCTGGGGGGCTCTCTTGTGTATGGTCTGTGCTTCCCTGACATGCTTCCATTTCTTCCCTAGGCAACCAGCTTCGCATGTTTCTCTGAACATGTGGGTGGACATAATCTCAGCCTCTGCTCCCCAATTCAGATTAGTTCTCGTCAAAGGAACAGGTCATCATAAAGAAACAGACCAGCTCTGTCCTAAGCACGTTTCTGTCAGATTGAATATGGCTGGCTTGGTATCTTGGCATTGATTCGATTATCTATCCTTGGCTTAACCACCTATGTCCAGGAGTGTCGAACAGTCTTCATATGATAAAAGTGTATACTGAAGCCATTTGTAGAGAAAGTGGGGTGATACATTATTGTGTAGCTACCTCAAGAAAACATCTCTCGTGGATCCTTAAAGCCTGCTAAGGAGGGCGAGGAACTCCTGGTAGAGAAAAATGGCATGGGATGAAGAAGAGGAGGTTGCATCTTCTGCAGGGGCAGAAATATGGCACCACTGAGCCATGGTTGGTTTCAGGTGGCGATCCAGCGACAGCTGCAGGAAGTGAGGGTCAGGGGCACCAGAGGGACAGGGGGCTTTGAAGACTGTGTTCTGGCCTGGGCGCTACCTTCATTCCCTGACATTTCTAGTAGCAGCAGCTACATGAGTCTCCTGTTCAAGTGACTGGGGGAATTCTAAGGAACATCAATGGAACTTCTAAGGAACGACTTGACTAAGCTAGCATTTTACAAAGTGAGCTCTGGGGAATGTTCATTCCATGAAATCCTATAGGTTTTCTTTGTTCTTTTTTAACATTTTATTAGGGGCTCATACAACTCTTATCACAATCCATGCATATGCATACATCAATTGTATAAAGCACATCTGTACATTCTTTGCCTTAATCATTTTCTTCTTTTTTTCTTTTCTCTTTTTACATTTTATTAGGGGCTCATACAACTCTTATCACAATCTATACATATACATACTTCAATTGTATAAAGCATATCCGTACATTCTTTGACCTAATCACTCTCAAAGCATTTGCTCTCCACTTAAGCCCTCTGCATCAGGTCATCTTTTTTTCCCCCTCCCTCCCCACTCCCCCCTCCCTCATGTGCCCTTGATAATCCACAGATTGTTATTTTGTCATATCTTGCCCTATCCGGAGTCTCCCCCCACCCCTTCTCTGCCATCCATCTCCCAGGGAAGAGGTCACATGTGGATCCTTTTAATCAGTTCCCCCTTTCCAACCCATTCTCCCTCCATGCTCCCAGCCTCGCCCCTCACACCCCTGGTCCTGAAGGTATCGTCCACCCTTGATTCCCTGTGCCTCCAGCTCCCATATGCACCAGTGTACAATCTCTGCCCTATCCAGTCCTCAAGGTTTAAAAAAAAAATTAGTGGTCATGCTTTTGAGACTCCCAAGATTAGACTCAACTTAGCTTCCATGCAGTAATTACTTCAGAGGGTTTGCCATGATTTGGCTACTTAGTTGTAGCATGATGGTATTCATTGACCATTTACCTGCATTTTCAGTGTTGCTGGAATTTGGTTTCTATTTCAAGACATGAGGGGCAAAGAAAATATGCATGAATATTCCACAGCCAGTAGAGCTCACTATTTGTAATTAGATGTAATATTGATCACACGGGTCATACTAGGATCACATACAGAAGTAAAGGTTTTGTGAACAATTTCAGAAACATTTTAAATCTCTTTTGAAAGAGTCAGCCTGTAAGATTACTGGGCTGAAAACCACGAAGTGGTTTCAAGTCTGGTTGGTATCTTACACTCAATGAGACCTTTGCCTCGTCACCACCACTGTGAATCACAAATCATGGGGCACACATTTCTAAAATATTTGCTCTCCAGATATTAGAATATTTCTATGGGAATTTAAGACACAGTTTATGTGAACATGCCATGAATGGTATACAATTGCACACAAAGTTATTCTCCCCAACTCTGGTAAGAGTCGGAATGTAAAACTGATGGATAGTATTTAATCCTGTAGTTAGCGATCCTGTTGACGAAATTGCCATGACATTGGCACAGGTTGTACTCTCATGCTGGTGACTTGAAATGGACTAAACCATCGACAACAACAAAGATTACCATAGCTCTGAGTTGAAATGGACTAAACCATCGACAACAACAAAGATTATCATAGTTCTGCATTGTTTTCATGTATTTGTATATATATTCATAAATTCAGTATGAAGCACTAAAGAAACTTACAAAGGATAATACACATAGCTGGGTTAAATGAACCAATTTCATCAATTTACTTATACTGGACTGGCTATAAAGAGTTTGTAAGTTTCACCTACTTCTAAGCTTGTATTTTCCATATAGCTATATATTTCATAAATATTGAAAATATTCTATTATGCAATATGTGATTTAAAATGATTCATCAATTGAGTAGTTAATCTTTATTTGTGGATAATTAAGTGTCAAAGAGGAAGCCAAGTGCTTTGTGAGGGTGAATGTTAATCCAAAGTTCTATAATATCTGTATTGGTAGTGATAGATTTATTTAACGTATCACAAAATTGAAGCTTTAAAAATATTGAAGCTTGAAAAAATATAGACATTTCCAGCTCCCACAGGTAGAGCTTGAGTATAATGAATATCAATTTGAATTCAGTTTGCTTCTAATTTTGCTATATTAACTATTTCTTTAATGAATGGTTTCCCATATAGTTCTTTTGTTGTTTAATGAATTACTTTATTAAATTCCTGGAGATGGACTTACTTGCTCAGAGAGGTTAAGTGTTTTATTACTCTTATTGCATGTTATTTTGCTGTGTTGTACTCATAATTCATTTTAATTTATGACCTGCATAACCTTAGCTTTGTTGGCTTTTATCGCCTCCGTTTTCTTGCTATTACTGATTTATTTGGTTCTCACCCTGGTAATATAATGTACAACAGAAGAAAACATTGCCTGGTCCTATTTATACTCAAAATCATGGTGACGTGGAGCCCATTTTGAGCCCACTGAGCCATGTGTCAATCCACCTCATTGACAGTCTCCATTTTTTGCCGATTCTCTACTTTACCAAGCACGATGTCCTCTTCCAGGGATTATTCTCTCCTGAAAGCATGTACAAATCATGTGAGATTAAATATTGCCACCTTCTGTTCTAAGGAGAATTCTGCTTGTACCTCTTACTTAACGTTCTTCACAAATTTTGTTTTTCCAGATCTGTTCTCAGAATCTCCTCTTATCTTTGGATCTCAAACGCTAGAGTATAATACATCTTGGTGACTTTCTTTTAGGGTTCATCCCATTCGGGGCTCTGAGGATACTTCGTGGAGCCCACATCTGACCTCCCTGTGGCTACACCAAAGAGGACACTCCAACTCCACATCAACCCGAGGCCAATTGTCACAGGTAGAGATTGGACAAGCCTCCACGTGGCATCATTCTTTCACTCCCTGCTGATACCAGCCTTTCTTTCAAAAAAAACTCTGCTTCCCTGGGGGACTAGAGGATTCCTTGTAATGACCAAACAGCACTAATAGACAAATTCATGATTATGGTGGGTTACTAGGAAATTAAAGAGGTTCAATCAGGATCACAAAGCATTCAACAGTCTTTTGTCCACAGGAGGACCTATCCTTAGCCAACAGTCAAGTCTTTCACTGCTTCTCAGCCTCTCAATGATGTGCTGCCATGACCTCTGCTTCCATGGTCCAGGAAGCTGAGCTGCCACTCGGTTTCACGGCTTCATGGTCCCAGCATCGTGGCTCCTGTGCTCTGTTTTGCTGTGGCTGCTTTTCTCTATTTCATAGTCTCCGAGCCATGTCCTCTGATACCTCTGTCACTTCAGAAAGGGATCTTACATGTGATCATGGGTGGCTGTTCTTTCTTGATGATCTTGGGATTCTCCCTGTTCCTGTTTCTAAATTCTCCTTCACTTAGAGGAATGGCAAAATTGATGAACCTTCCAGTTTGAATCTTCTACTCATTTGTACCTTCCCACACAATCGTTTTGTTGGGTTATAGGAAGATGCATAGAAGAGCCATATTTAAGCAATTTCTCATCACCACTGGTTCACTCAACTTCTTAAATGCATCTTTTATGAGGACATCAAAGTTTTCTTCCACCAACTTTCCAACTATTTTCTCTGTGTTTTTTGTTATCTTTTCCTGTTATGCAATTCTGATGAGAATCTATTCCTAGTGATGTTATCCCACATATGTCTTAGTTTTCTTTGGGCTTTTCAGTGTGTTTTAATGATTGCTTTTCTAGCAGCTAGGTCCCCAAACTTAATTAAGCTTCTGTTCCCTTTAAAGAAAAATAAAAATAAAAAGCCTCAGAGCTTCCTTGGCAATTACAAACACCCGCTAATAATCAGAAAATGGAATGTGTGAAGCATGAATCTAGGAAAATTTTAAGCGTTCATAAATGAAATGAAGTGCGTAAAGATTGATATACCACACATCAGTGAGATGAAATGGACTGCGATGGACCCTTTGTAACCAGATACTTGTATGGTTTACTATGTCAGAAATGAAAATTTCAATGATGCAGCAATCATGCCTAAAAAGAACATTTCAAGACCTATCTTGAAATACAATGTTTCCTATAATAAGATAATATGACTATACAAGCAAAAACACCAAATTAATAATCTATTATTCATATGTATGCACCAACCAATAAAGTTAGTGATAACGAAATTGAAGAATTCTACCAATTTCTTCATCTGAAATTGATCAAGGATGCAATCAAGATACATTAATAATTATTGGACACTGAAATCACAGGACAGAATTTTGCAAGAACAAGAACTTCATTGCAATTCTGTTCTTGCAATGAAATAAGCAGTGACAATATGGAATACACGGGATCAAGAAGAGACAGTGCAGTAGCGCAATGTAAGTAGCCAAAATGAGGCCAGAGGCCGATTGTGCAAAAGACCATCAATTGTTCATATGTAAGTTTAGGTTAACATAGAAGAAAAGTAAAGTCCACGAGAGTGAAAACATGCCCTTGCATATATCCTATCAGAATTTCAAAGAAATGTGAAACTCTGAAGACCTGATGAGCTGTGGGAAGACATCACGAACATCATCCATGAAGAAAACAAAAAGTGTTTAAAAAAAAAATCAAAGTGAATGTCAGGAGAAACTCTGAATTTCGTGCCTGATCATTGAGGAACTAAAGCAATTGGAAATATTGTGAAGTAAAAAACCTGAACAGAACATTTAGAAGTCAGCACAAACACAGGAAATAGTTTTATAGTGAAAAATGTTCACGTCCTGTAATTAGAAAGTCAAAAGGAAAGAAAATCCTGAGCATATCTTATGTTGAAAGAACCGATGAAGAAAACCAGCCTTTGATTTACAAAATTCAAGGATTTTATAGGAAAATAACGAAAAGTGCAAGTAGCATCAAAATAAGGTTGAAGAAATACCAAAAGATCCTACCAAAGAGAACTAGCAGACATTCAAGATTGTCAAGAGGCAGCGTAAGCTTGAGAACCAATGACACTGAGGAAGGAAGTCCAAGCTGCATCCAAAGCCCGAGCCACATTGCTATATGAACGATAGATAATAGCACTGTACCTTGATTTTTCTATGATTATTCTTTAGTTAAAATATTTTTGTTCTTAAATGAGCAACAGGGAGAGAGAATAAAACTAATGTATATGTTATTGATGATATCTGTATGAAGGATATATAGCATTCCTTGTGCCATCTTTTATAAATTTTCTGTAGTTTAAAACTTTACCAAAATAAAAATATTAATAATTTAAACCAAAAAAAAGCACGAGTCACAAAAAGGGAGAGAGAGAGAGAGAGAGAGAGAGAGAGAGAGAGAGAGAGAGAGAGAGAGAGAGGAAAAAGAAGACTGCAGGAATTAATGGAATACCAATTGAAACATTTCAACAAGTTGTTGAAGCACTGGGAGCACTCAGTCACTCACCTCCGCCAAGAACTTTGGAAGATGGTTGCCTGGCCAACATTTGTCCCTATTGCAAAAAAAGATGACACAAGAGAATACTCAAATATCATTAATGTCACGTGCAAGTAAAAATTGGCTAGAGACCATCCAAAAATGATTGTAACAGTACATTGACCAGAAGCTGCCAGAAGTTCAGGCTGGAGTTAGAAGGGAATGTGGACAAGGGATATGATTGCTGATGTCAGAGCTTGGCTGAAAGCAGAGAATACCAGAAAGAGGTTTACTTGTGTTTCATTGACTATGCCAAGGCATTTTATTGTGTGCATCATAGCAAATTATGGAAAGTCCTGAGAAAAATGGCATTTCCAGAATAGTTCATTGTGTTCAGGTAGAACCTGTACACGGGACTAGAGATAGTTACATGGGAGATTGTGTTCTAAAGTCAGGGAAAGAATAAGCCAGAGTGCTACTCTTTCACAATATTTTCCTAATCTGTATGTTGAGCAAATAATCCAAGAAAGTAGATTATATGAAGCATAAAAAATGTCAGGACTGAAGGATGGTTAATAAATAGCCTATGATACACAGATAACACTACTTTGCTTGCTGGAAGCAAGGAGGGCACAAAGTCCTTGTTGGGAAAGATGAAGGACTTGGGGGCTTCTTTTCAATGTAATGAAAACCAAAATTCTCATAACTGAACTAGAGAAGAACATCCCAATAAATGGAGATCATGATAGACATCATGAGCCACCAAGGTTGTGAAGGAATTGGTTTGTTGAATCTGTAGTCAATGCTGATGGCAGCAGCCCTCAGGAACTCAGATGGTTTATTTCATTGAACACATAGGCTGCATAGAAGCTCTTTCTAGCGTCAAAGAGCAACGATGTCACTCTGAAGACTGTGTGACTGACCTGGTCACACAGTCAAGGCATATTCATTTGGAAACTGGACAATCAAAAAGGATGAATGAAAAAGAATTGATAATTTTGAATTATGCTGTGGGCGAAAAATATTAAAAACGCAGTGGAATGGCAGAATAACAAGCAATACTCTCTTGGAATAAATACAACCAGAATACTCCATGGAAACAATAGTGGAACATTATCTTACGTAAAGTGTACATATTGTCAGGGGGGTTTCAATTCTTGGAAAAGAAATTCATGCTTGTTGAAATGAGAATGAGGGAAAAAGAGGAAGACCATCAAGGAAATGTGCTGAAACAGTGGGTGAAGCAATGGAGTCAAATATAAAACCAATTGTGGGCATGACACAAGACCAGTGTCTTGTACATAAAGTTGCTATGAGTCCACAGCTACTTGAGGACAACTAAAGATAACAATAACAACATGAAGACATGAATGGCTAGATAAGCAGGCTTAACAGGTATGGGAGGGAAAGCGAGAGCATATCCACGTGTGTGTGTGTGTGTGTGTTTGACAAAGAGTTTTGTCACATGGTCATTGATTTGCCTTTGTTGAAAATAGAAGCATGCATGGGATGAAGCCTATAGGGGACATCGTTCTGAAAATTTTTTTCAAGCCAAGACAAAAAATCAAGTTCACTTCCACTAAGGTCATTGTGACTCATTGTCAATCAGGATAGAGTACAACTCCCTCCATTTCCAAATTGGAAACTCTTCATGGTAGTAGAAAGCCTAGTCTCTCCCCCGCAGAACAGCTGGTGGTTGGGGGCTGCTGCCCGACAGCAGACTCTGGGGGAAGGAGTCGCTGTGCATGAGGCCTCAGGACTGTGTTTTTTTTCTCCCTTCTTAGACATAGCTTTTCTTTATAAATTGTCCTTATTCTTCTTTTCTTCACAATTATCCTAAAGACTTCAGCTCTTTCTGCCCTGTGGAAGATGTTAAAATTACTATCATCTGTTTGAAACGTTGCTTTATGTTCGTGAACTTGAAAATACAGTCCTGATTAAATGGACACCTCGCCGAAACCCAGCCTGTCAAAAAGCAACTCTTTACTGTCTTTCCAAATCAGCACCTCCTCAGGGGTTCCGGCCGACACACCATTACCCAGTCTTCAACGCTTTTGCCTTTTTAGCAGCTGCTCTCCTTGCTGTTGGATTCTAAGACTTGCTGATTTTTACTCTTTTTTCTTTCTTTAAACTATTATTCCCCTTTGCTGTTGCTGCGATCTTGTTTCAAACATCCTTGTGATTAGTATGCTTCCCCATCTGGCTACTTGCTGCCTGCCATACTTTCCCAGATTCAAGTCACCTAACACTATTATTTGATCAATTTTCCTTAAGTACATTCATTTTTTCTTTGCTTTAAAGGCCGAACTTTCCTTCAACTATAATGATCGCCAGTGCCAGTCAGCACAGAGTTGTTTCTGACAATATGCACCAGCATGTTTCTATATGTATTCAGAGACCTTCCCGACAAAAGTAATGATTGAAATGAGTTACTGTTTTGACTCCTGGATGTGTCAAGTTTCCAGCCATGATGAGTTTGCTTATGAAATCTCGCCTTATTGGAATGACTTATTTCCAACCAGGTCATGTTATCATTTCCAAAAATATTATTTTCCTTACAGGACTCTTTAACACTACCCTTCAGTGAACCATCCAAATATAAATGTTTCTTCAATGAACTTTGTTTAGTATTTGGAAAATCTCCACATTGGCTAACTATTTTGGCGAGCTATTTTTCCTACCTTATATCAGAATTATGTATTTATATATTTTCCTTCCAGATGTTAAGGTATTTAAGGAAAGTTTCATGCAGCTGAATTAGATTTGTTAATATATTTAATGAATTCTTTAAATTATCTGCCATATGTACCAAAAATCTGGCAGTTGTGGTGGTTACACTTTGGGCTGCTAACTACAAGGTCAGCAGTCTGGAACCACCAGCTGCTACACAGGGCGAAGAAGGAGCTTTCTACTCCTGTAAATAGTGACATTGTCAGAAACTCATAGGTACAGTTCTTGCCTGTTCTGAGGTCTCTTTAAGGCAGGATCAACTTCATGGCAGTGAGTTTTTGGGTTTTTTTGGTCCCACATGTTAAATCTTCATTAAATTTTTTCAAATAGATTGATAGGTGACAAAAAGTATCCTGGCTCTTTAAACATGATTAATTTTTAACCTAGCTTCCATCACAAAGTTTTTCCTATGGGGATTGGATGAATCTTTTCTCTAGGGAAAGAGCCTTGTAGAATGCATTTAATTATCCGAATCTGTTGGATGTGATAAAAAATGTGTGCTAACCCTGTCAAATTGTCTTACAAATTAAATTACCTTCATGAAGGCCCAACAATATGATGAGCTGACAAAAGAGGATTTAGAAAAGGAGAAGCCAGATTCTTTTAAAATATCAATGTCATAACCAAAGCAATAAAATGATAGGGTGCCACTTTCCTCTAGTTCCTAAATGCTTCCTCCTCTCCACACCCCCCACTATCATGATCCCAATTCTACCTTACAAATCTGGCTAGACCAGAGACCAGAGGATGTGCACTGGTACAGATAGGAACTGGAAACACAGGGAATCCAGGACTAATGACCTCTTCAGGACCAGTGGTGAGAGTGGCAACACCGGGAGAGTGGAGGGAGGGTGGGGTGGAAAGGGGGAAGCGATTATAGGGATCCATATATAACCTTCTCCCTGGGGGACAGATAACAGAAAAGTGGGTGAAGAGAGATGTCGAACAGTGTAAGATATGACAAAATAATAATTTATAAATTATCACAGGTTCATGAGGGAGGAGGGAAATGAGGAGCTGATGTCAGGGGCTTAAGCAGAGAGCAACTGTTTAGAGAATGATGAGGGCAACGAATGTACAAATGTGTTTTACACAATTGATGTATGTATGGATTGTGATAAAATTGTGATAAGATAAAATTATATTTAAAAAAATGATAGGGTGTCACATACCATGATATGCTGCAATTCCTGATAAGGAGCAAAGTAGGTATCATTTCAGTAATAAACTCCCAAGGGTCTAATCTTTGGAAAAACCTCACACTTTTCCTTTTCAACTTAGAATCTCAGTATTTCATGTTTATAGCAACACTATGAAGATGTAGAAATAAAGTAATATAATTTAAAATGAAATTATAACTCATATTCAATTTATGTATGATGGCATTTTAGGTTGGGCATTGGCATTCTTACCACAAGTTTGGCAGTGTAAACCCACCAGAGATTCTGCAGGAGAGGCAATTGGCTTTCTGCACTAGTAAAAAGTTACAATCTCACAAATTCTGTGTGGGGGTGTTATGCGTCAGAATCTCACTGGCAGGGTGTTATTAACTGGGATTTCGGTGATAGATACCCATGTAAGTGTTTTGTATGTACTTCCAATTCAATTCTAGTAACTTTTTATTGTAGATACCATTATTGATCTCTTTTTACATTTGAAGAGAACGGAGGTAGGTACAGGCAAGTGAAGTAGTAAGACTGTGTACATTCACATATGACGGCCGTGGGATCTAAATCTAGGCAATTCGGCTCCATAGCATATCCACTGTGAACGATCAGACTACCCTCCAGTTTATCATTTACAGACAAAGGTCTCTTTCTCAGTTTACCAAAGGAAAGTGAATGCAAGAAAACTAATGAGCAATATTTATTCACACCAATTAATTTATTGGATCAATATCTATTGAGTACTTACAATATTATAGGCACTATTCTAGGCACCATGAATACACTTAGGAGCAAAATAAAACAAAACAAAGTTCTACCTTCACAATGACTTCATGCTGGTTAGCAACACACACAATGAATACATGAATTATATAGATGATAGTTCAATTAAGTAACTTAAAGGAAGTAGAGAAGATACACAGGGAAAAGGAGTCCTACTCAAGGCAGTGTGCTCCAGGAAGGCATGCCCAAAGGACTATTACTTGCCCACAGAATGGATGGAGCATACTATTTGAAGGTATGGATAAGATGAACCTGGTGGTCAGTAAGTTGAGAGGAGACAGACCATATAGAACTTTTTACTTTTATTTTAAAGCCAAGGCAAGCCCAAACAATTGCTATTGAGTCCATTCTGACTCACAGGGACCCTGTATAGAGTTTTCGAGGCTGTAAATCTTCGTGGGAACAGAGAGTCTCATTTTCCAAACTCACTGCCGAGTGAATCATGAGTTATAGTGACTCTATGGGGCAGATACATCTGCCCGTGTGGGTTTCTGAGACTGTAAATCTTTGTGGGACTAAAAAGCCTCATCTTTCTTTCACAGAGCAACTGGTGATTTCAAAATGCTGACCTTGCGGTTAGCCTTCCAAAGTGTAACCTACTATGCTACGAAGCCTTCTTGTCTTATCTTAGGGAGTTTGAATTTTGTATTCAAAATATTATGAAAAGCCAGAATTACAACTGGATAGATGAACTGACAATATTTACATTGTAAAAAGGTTATTGTGGCTAAAATGTGGGAAATGACCTACAGACATAAGGGTGATGCACAGATGAAACGGTAACGATTTAGGAAGCTATTATTTAAGCCTTCCATATGGTTTACACCTAATTGGGAAGAAAGCCCAGATCCTCACAATTGGACCAATAGAAAACATGATACAGGGAGAAAAGGCGACATTATCGAGGATCTCATCTTACATGGATCCACAATCAATGCTCATGATGCAGCAGTCAAGAGATCGCATGACTCATTTCACTGGGTGAATCCTGCTACACAAGATCTCTCTGAAGTGTTGAAAAGAAAGGATGTCATTTTGGGGACTAAGGTATATCTAACTCAAGTCGTGGTATTTTCAGTTGCCTTGTCTGCAAAGTAGGACATTGAATAAGGAAGACAGAAGAGAAGCAGCTACATTTGAACTACGATGTTGGCAAAGTCTTACGCTTATCTTGAAAACAAACAGTTTCAAGTTGCTGTCTTAAGGTGCCTTTCATTAGGTCTGCCTCATCGCGACTCTACAACAGAACAAATGCCCTCCCAATTGCTCTGATGTTGGAGGTTCCACAGAAAGTACCATGGACTGCAAAAGGGCAAACAGCCGTCTTGGAAGAAGCACAGCCCAAATGCTCCTTAGAGGCGAGGATGGCAAGGCTTCTTCTGATGTATTTTGGACATGTTATCAAGAGAGACCAATACCCGGTCAAGGACACGATGCCTAATAAAACAGAAGAAGTCATCAATGAAATAGATTGACAAAGTGACTGCAATAATGGACTAAAACAAGAACAATTGTGAGGCAAGGACAAGACCAGGCAGTGTTTTTGTTCTGTTGTGGATACAGCTGCTGTGAGGGGGAACTGACTCGGCCACAACAATGGCCAGTAATAAATATATTCTAGTGGAAATGTTTCAGAAACTTTTGTTTATGTGAGATAGGTGTGTGCCTTCTAGCATACTGACAGAGGGGTCAAGCTGGAGATAACATTTGGGATTTGTCAGCATAAAGGAAGAGAGTCAAAATCATGAATGTGGAAGATGTCACTTTGGAGCTGAGCATGTTACACAGAAACTCTTTGAAAGGATCTTAGGGATCCGAAGTTCAGGCTTGGGAAGGATGCAGCAATGAACCGCATCATTCAGTAGTAAATAGTTATTAATTTTCAAGATGAAGAAGCAATGCATATAGTCTTGTGAAATGTACTTCATGTATCCGACATTTACTTAGCAGTCATTGACTGGTTTCTGTGTGCAAGGCTCATTGGTAAAATACAATCATGCACCTCAGTCTCAAAGTGATTCTTGAAAGACTAAATCTTGCCTTTTCTCAGGCCTGATGAAATTGTTTGCTGAGGAAGTATCTATTTTTTTCTTCCCTTTGTTTAACCTGCTATTATATCTCTTCAGTTTCAACATAAACTAGTCTTACACTTCTCTAGAAAACAAAAGGTTTCCATCTGTTTTCAAGCTACTTCCGTCGTCAATTCTGACTCATAGTGATTCTACAAAAGAACACAGTACTTCCGGATTCTGCACTAGCCCCTCCCAGCTGCTCTGATGTTTGAGGTAATTGTTGCAGCCACTGTACTAATCCATAACTTCCTTTTCTGTGCCGACACTCTACCAAGCATGATGGCCTTTTCAGTTACTGGGCTCTTCTGATTCCCTACCCAGAGTACATGAGATGAAGTCCTTAACTCCTCTCTTTAGGGAGCATTCGAGCTGTACTTGTTCGAAGATGGACTTTTGTTCTTCTGGTTGTTGCTGATTTTAGGGGGCATCAAGTCAGCCTGACCCTGCGTACAACAGACTCAAACACTGTCCGGTCTGGCTCGATCCTCCCCATTGTCGCTATATTTGAGCCCATGGTTGCAGCCACTGCGTCAATCTCCCTTGTCCACCTTTCACTTTTCTGCTGCCATTCTCCTTTAGCAGGCATGATGACCTTCTCCAGGAGTAGACCCTCCTGAAAATTGTCCTAAGTCATGAGAAGAAGTCTCATCATCCTCACCGCGAAGGGCTTTCTAAATACACTTCTTTCAAGACAAGCGTGCTCGCTCTTTTGGCAGTCAATGGTGTTTGCAATACACTTTGCCAACACTGTAATTTAAAGGTATAGATTTTCTTTAGTTTTCTTCATACGATGTCTGAATATCACATGCACAGGAAGTGACTAAAAAGACCAGGACTTGGATCAGGCCTACCTTAGTCCTTAAAGTAACATCCTTGATGCTCAACATGTTAAAGAAGCCATGCCAGCAATGCTATCTGTTGTGCCCCATCTTCTTCTGGACCCAGTTTGTACTTCTTGCAGGCCCCTATAGATGTATAGGGGAAGCTGTTTTTAAATTATCTTCATTTGCATATTATATTGATATTGTTGTATAATTTCAGTAGTCTATTGAGTCACCTTTCCCTTGAATGGGCACAAATATGTCTCTCTTCCAGTGGATTGACCAGAGCTATCTTCTAAATTTCTTCACATAGGTGAGAAAGTGTTTGCAGTGTCTCATCAGCTGTTGAAACCTTCCTGTTGGTGTTGCATGACTTCCTGGAGTCTTGATTTTTGCTAATTGCTCGTGATCATTTGCTACCTCTGGAGACGGCTGATGGTCGACCAGTTAGTGCTACAGTAACTTTGAGTACCCTTTCCCTCTCCTTTTGGTGACTAGTGCATCATTCAATACCATGCCAATGGAATTCACCAATATTGCAACTTGAGACTTGAATTATTTCTTCAGTTTATCACCTTGAGATACAGTCGACCTTTCTTTGAGAAGGCAGTTCTTCTCCAGAGCTGTGTTGTGTGCTTTCACCCCGAAGGCCTGATCTTCCAGAGCAGTATATTCCCACACAGCTGTCCGGAAGGTTTTCAGTGGCTAAACTCTCCGAAGTAAAGGTCTTAGTCCTAATTGGTAGATAAACTGTTCTTTGTCTCAAAGTTCTAGGAGACTCTGCTGGGATTTGAAATACCAGTGACATAACTTCCAACAACACAATAACACACAAAGCATGACAAAAAAGTAAACTGGTAGACAAGTGATGACATTCCCAGCAGCAGATAATATTCATTTGGGCTAGCTGAGGTCTTAAAGTATGAAATTCTACTACCTCTTGGCAAGATGTGGCCTCTTGATTTCAACCACATTGTATACCACTCACTATTGCACTATGACTAAATGAATCTACATAATGAATGATATCTCCTATAAGCATTGAGTTTTCATTTCCACTCTATATTTTTTCTCATGTGATTTCTTTACTTCCGTGTGTTGTTACAAAGTCCTTCTGTTTTTGCCTCTGATCAATAAAATTATCACTTCCTTTTTCCTGTTCATCACTAAAATTTATCATTCACAGAATATGGTATTTTGCTTCGATAAAGTTCTTTATGCACGCTTCTTGAGGTGCTTAATTTCTTATTTGTACAAGCTATAAAAATAATTTTAATTTATTTTGCCATAAAAGAAGCCACATTACTTTACTTATTTTTCCTGAGCAATTTTAAAACTTATCATTGCTTTTTTTCCTTCTCGTGAGCTAAGGGTACCTCTAAATCTGTACACATCAGGATATTAGTATCTCTTAGGAGATAACAAAACTTCAGAAAACAGGAGAAAATACATTCTTTTCCCCATGAGGCAGTATGAAATCAGTTGACAAAAATGAGATTTTTCTCACCGTATATTGTGATACAGGCTAGTAGTAGTTTAAGATTCTCCAAATGCTCTTTAGATGGAAGTGTTATCTTCTATCTGCATGCATCATTTGTGTAGGACAGCAGAGAAGACCCTCTCTGTCTGGACCCCCAGCACCTAGAGTATTATACAGACCCATCCAGAAGAGAATTCAGTACGAGATTAATTAAGGTATCTTCTCACACAATTGGTTTCAGGGAGGTGGTATAATTTCGTGGTCCTTACTCCCTACAAAATTTGATACTCTTTTATCCCTATAAACAACAAAGTTTTTTTTTCTTGCAAATTTTGAAGATCTCAAGTCTTGGTATCTATCAGATTTCCTACAGACTAATTTAATAGGGTTACTGTATTTGTTGAGATCTCCTGCAAGGAGCTAGCAAGGAAAAAGAATCAATAATATGAATGTAAATCATCATGCCTCATTAAAAATCAAATCTCATGGATTTTCATCTTATATAGAAGCTCAGCACAACCATACTACTTCCCATTCCTTTTTCTCTTATGATCTTCAACCTTTAATCTCTAACTATAAACTTCCTTGAAATGCCTAGTTCTGAATTTCAAACTTCTCATTGGCTATTTGTTCCTGGAGTGCCCACTAGTCCCACCTGTTCAATAAGTTTAAGTTTCAATGTATTATCTGTTCTGACATATTTTCTCTTTGTTTTTGTATTCCAAAGATTCCATCAAGCAATCTCAGCATTCTTCTAGTCTTTGATCAAGTGAGAGGCTTAAAACCACCACTTAATAGCTCTAGTTTTCTAAAATAATAAAACATTAATGTTTATCTGATTAGCATCCTTTATGGACTTTCTTCATGTGTAGAAGGCACTTTATAAAAATATTCTTAAAAGAATCTCTATGTCTGTCTTTTATATTTTATAGCACTTTTATCAATATTCCATTTTCTCCAAATGATCAGTCTCCTATAATTTCCTTCAAAACAAAATAAAATAATGTTACATTTTAATATAAATTGTTTAACATAATTTCTTCAGTGGCTATATTTCTATAATATAGAATATCTAGTCCTATAAATCCATCTTCAGCCTCCCTTGTACTACAGGGATATCTCGTTGTCTAGCTATGTCAACATACTTATTCTTCTCCATAAATTACAATGTAATGCCCTGGCTCATCTAGTTACCCATCATGCTTTTGTGTCTTTTCCTGACTTCCACTAATCCTTTCACACTCAGCTCCACTATCACAGCATTTTTAAAACCTTTTCTGAATTTACTTCCAATTACATTTTTCTCTAACACCTCCATTAGCTTTTGGGCATTTATCACATTGTTTTTGAGATTTTTATTATGAATTAGGTGAATGTACATGGAAAAGATTATGTTTTATGTTAAAAATGTTTATACACATTTTGTTTCAATCATTTACTGGAATCTCCTAAATGGGCCTTCACTGACCCCATCCCCTACTCCTGCATCCTGCTTCATTCTCCTCCTTGTCTAACCCTTGGAATCTTACCTGTGGGTAAATGGTGCCCTTTTGATCTCAAATGGGTGATTATTCTAATACAGGTGTGAGAGCAGGTCCACACCTGAAGAGTGACCCCGGCCAGACAGCCTTCGGGGTTCTACAAGCCTCGGAGTGGTAAAACTGTTTGTTTCTTGGTGATTTTGAGTCTGTTCCACATTTTTCTCCCACCCTATGCAGAACATTCTAATGTGATGTTTTTCAGCGTAGTTGAGAGTAAGTAGCAGACACTAGCTTGAGCTTGCCTGATATCCAGCCTGTGGACACTGAAGTTTGTGTGATCTCCTTGGATTCATTGCTTCCATATGTTTGTAAGTTTTCATCACTCTTTTTATCCTTAAGAGGAGAAATCAATAGCTGCTACTCACCAAAGTAGGGGGCTAAACATTATCTGTGCAAGTTATGTTTTACCAGTTGACTCTGGTGCCCCTGAGAATAGGGTTCTGAATACCCAGGCCCAGGGACTCATTCCCTTCCCTCAAGGGAAGTTGTGTTTAAAAAGTTTTCTTAACTTTTCCCTCCCTGTGGGATATATTTGCCACAAAAGTAAACTCATTAATATATTTGAAGCCAAGGGAAATGCACATATACAAATACCCTCTACCAAACCTATTCATGGGCATGCTCCCACTGTCCCTGCCACCCACCTGCATGTCTATACTAGCAGCTATTTCTCAGTAATCTTAATGTAGTTATCTCCTTAGCCATATTATAAACTCTGGAAAACCTGTGCTTCATTTGCATGTCATTAATATACAGAAAATAAAACACACCCAACCAAATGTATCAGTTTCTTGTCTATTCAAATTCATAGTTACTCTTATGAGGCAGAGTAGAAGTTCCCTGTATGCTTTCCAAGATTTTAATCATTACAGAATTAGAGAGTAAAAATTATCTCAAGAAAAGAAATGGCACAGTGAACACTCATGACTGAAGGCCAGACAAGCTGTCAGACGACATCAAGAAAGAAAGTCAAAGATCACAAAGCACGTCAAAGATTATTAAAAAAAAAAGGAAAGCAATTTATACCTAAAGGCTAAAGGGATGTCAGAATAGACTCTGAAATTTGTCTTAAATATAGAACATCTAAAAAGAGTAAGTGAAATAATGAAATTAAAGGAATGAGTAGAAAATATCAAAGAGTAGCAATAATCAAATCTGGAATTAGGAAACCAAAAGAGAAAGACATACTCTACATTTCATGGGAGAAGGAGCTGAATAATTCACACCCTAACTTACTATATAGATGGCAAGGTAGGCACAATATTGAACGGGGCAAGAAGCATCAAGGGATGATGGAAGGAGTGCACACTCATTCTATCCCCAAAAGAATTGATCAACACGCAACCATTTCAAGAATTGGCATACAAACACACCTATGGGGTTGAAGGAAGAAAGTCAAGCTTCATTGAAGGAATAATCAAAAATCAAGGCCCAGGGATTTATGAAACACCAATGAAAATGTCTCAGTATATTGCTGCAGTACTGAAAGCATACTAATTTCTTCATTGATAATTTTGAAATACCTAGTCCATTGACTGGTAAAGGGACATATTTTTGCCCATTCCAAAAAAAAGTGCCTAAAGAGAATGCAGAAATTATCAAGCAATATTATTATCATCACATGAAAGTAAAACTTTGCAGAAAGTAAATTAAAATCAGTGCCAGCAGTACATCATCAAGAAGCTGCCAGAAATTCACATCGAATTCAGAAGAGAATTTGAAAAAGGAGATCATATTGCTGAGATGAGACTGGTATGGGATGAAAGAAGAAAATACAAGCAATACGTTTCCTTTATTTCACTGTTTCTTTAAATGTGGGGATCATAACAAACTATGGAAAACTCTGAAAACACTGAGAATTCCAGAACACAGCCCTGCTCATGTGGACGTGGAAGAGAACAAGAGACTACTGCATAGTTTGAGATCAGGACAATTGTACAGCAGGGTTCTGCGCTTTCATTAGACTTGTCAGGTTATATACTGAGAAAATAATATGTACTAGAGGAAGACGAATTTGGTATCAGGTTTGAAGGAAGACTTATTAACCATCTGTGATAGCAGATGACACAATTTTACTTGCAAAAAATTGAAGAGTACATGAAGTACTAACTGATGAAGATCAGATTACAGACTTCAGTATGGATTCTATTCTAACATAAAGGAAAGAAAAATCCTCATTATTGAATCAATAAATAGCATCATGATAAACTGAGAACACATTAAAATTGTCAATGACTTTGTTTTACACAATCTATTAGCAATGTCCATGGAAGTGGTGATTAAGACATCAAGTTATATATTGTACTGGGCATATTTATTGGGGATGCTGTTATTATTGTTGTTAGGTGCTATTGAGTTGACTCTGACCCATAATGACCTTATGCACAACAGGACAATACACTGTACGGTCCTGTGCCATCCACACAATTGCTCTTATATCTGAGCCAATTCATGTAGCCACTGTGTCAGTCCATCTCATCGAGGGCCTTCCAAGAGTCTTGCTGATATCCTTCCACTTTACCAAGTATGATGTCTCTCTCCAGACACTGTTCTCTCCTGATACTATATCTAAAGTATGTAAGACAAAAGCTAGCCATTCTTGCCTTACTACTTCCAATACAGATCAGTTTGGCCCTTTATCAGTACATGGTACTTTCAAAATTCTCTCCAGCACCACAATTCAAATACATCAATTCTTCTTGGGTCTTCCTTTCACATACATATGAGGCAAAGGAGAACACCATGGCTTGGATGAGATGTGCCTTAGTTCTCAAAGTAGTGTATTTGCTCTTCAATACTCTAAAGAGGTCTTGTGCAGCAGCTTGAACTGATGTAGTATGTCTTTTGATCTCTTGACTGTTGTTCCATGAGCATTGATTGTAGATCCAAGCAAGAAAAAATCCTTGATCAAATTTCAGTCCTTACTCTATCATGATGTTACCTACTGGCATAGTTGGAGGATTTGGGTCTCCCTTATGTTGAGTGGTATTCCATACTGCAAGCTACGATCCTTGAGCTTCACCACCCAGTACGTCAATTCCTCCTCACTTTCTCAATCAAGTTTGTGTCATATGTAAATTGTAGGATGTTAATAAACCTTCCTCCAATCGTAATGCCATATTCTTTTTATACACAATCCAGCTTCTTTGATTGTTTGCTCAGCATACAGATTAAACAAGTATGGTGAGAGTATTCAACACTAATTCACACCATTCCTGATTTTATATCATGCAATATGCTCTTGTTCCATTCACACAAATGCCTCTTGATCCATGTAGAACTTGCCCATTTATTTTTAGAACTTTCATTCTGATTGTGATGAATGTTTCCCAAGTACATTTATTTTCCTTTGAACAATTCATACTCCTTGTTCTTGACATTGACTAAGAAATCCACAATGTAACAGCAGTCTTTCCATTTCCTCCCAATGTTTGCCATCGCTGTTTACCGACACCTCTCCCTGAACCCTTAGTGCTTTCTACCTTGTAATGTATATCTTTGGGAAAATGATTGATTTTTTAAAGGAATTTGTGTCTCCCTGGTGTTAATGTTCACCTTATAGGCCTATCTTTGTCTGTATTGGAGCCATAGGGGACAGTTCCATTTTAGAGATGAGGGTGACTGAGGGATATATTCTTGGATTTTCTACAAGTCCCTTTTAGAACAGTAAGCTTAGTCTTTTTTTTTCTTTCAGTTTTCTTCCACATTTTTCTCCCACTCTAACCTGGATCTTCTGCCTCCATATCTTTCAGAGAAATCAGCAGGCACCTTCTAGTTCTTCTGGTTTCAGGGTTGTGGAGACTGGAATTTACATGGCCCACTAGACTTTTGGACAAATTGTTTCTTTGAATCTTTCTTCACTCATCTTTGCTTGGCTAGAGAGAGACCAATATTTTCACTTCAGAGAATATATATATTCTTAAAGTATATTTATATACTTACAATATTGCTAAGGGCATTAAATTTCTATGAAAAAATGAAACATTTCTTAAAACAAACTCACTGCCAAGGTGTCAGTTCCAACTCAGAACAATCTTCTGCAGGGTTTCCAAGAAGAGAAATCTTGTGGGGAACAGATAGTCGTTGCTCCCCTGCCTAGCTGCTGTTGGGTCTGAACCACCAACAGTAAGGCTAACAGCCCACTGCTTAACGGACAGTGCCCAAACAGTTTCTTTTTAGCACAACAGAATTTTAGAAGTGTGTTATTTTGCGAGCTTTCAATTAAACTAAGATTAAAAAAATCAAGATTCTTGATTGAATGTACATGCATTATTGATTATACCTGCATCTATTTTTTAATCAGTCTAAGAGAATCACATAACACTTCAAATTATGATTGGCTCATAATTTAGTGCTTTTTAGTGCATCACTAAATGTAACATCCACTTTAAGATGCTCTAAAATTTATATATTCAGAATTCTAATGTGCATACTGTTTATTGCTACTTTTCCTCATAGAGTGAAACAGAAAATTTAAATTAATTTTTATAATTTTATCTTGAGATGCATGCACTTATTTTGGAAAGAGAGTTAGCGGTTACTTTTGTTTGATTGACTAATGAAAAATGAGAGGACAGGGTTTGAAGAATCAAGCATCTCACTTCATTGACTTGGTATTCATGAAGGTTACTTGAATGCAAACGGCTGTAATAGTTAGCCATGAATGTGTGTACATCTGTGTGTGTTACAAGCATTGTTTCTTTCTAGGTCCAAGAAATCTGGACAGTAAAGAAATCAAGGCTGACTCTAATTTTCCTTAAGAGACTCAAATCTCCTATTTGTTTCTTCGCTCCTACCTTTAATAGTCAACCTTATCCTTAGGTTCCAAAATAACTACTTCAGTACCAGGACGCAGAGGAAGTGACAAGAAGAAAAGAATTGTGCCTATCTCAAAAAAAGTGAAGTTTTTCCAGAAATTCTGAGTGACAATTTGCTCATATCTTACTGGTCAGAACTAAATAACATAGACACTACTGGTGTTTTGAGGCTAAACAAGTAAAATCTGAGTTTTGATCATTAAACAAAACAACAGAGAAGGATGTATAATGAGAGAAAACTCTTGATTGTGCAGCACAGCTTACAACCCTTTATTATCATTATTATTATCAATCATTTTTCAGGGAGCTCTTACAGCTATTGTACCAATCTGTAATTCAACTAGATCAAGCATGACTATAAGGTTGCTGCCACCATTGGCTTCAAAACATT
This sequence comes from Tenrec ecaudatus, assembly GCF_050624435.1. Taxonomy (NCBI): domain Eukaryota; kingdom Metazoa; phylum Chordata; class Mammalia; order Afrosoricida; family Tenrecidae; genus Tenrec; species Tenrec ecaudatus. The sequence goes on from NC_134536.1 coordinate 116,521,476, forward strand.
TTCTTTCTTCTTGAACTCTTTGATATCAGCTCCCCTCTATCCCCTCCCTTCCCCTCCCCACCAGGAACTATTATTATTATATTACACCTTAGTTATTTATTTTTCTATTTATTTATTTTTCTATTTATTTATTTATTTATGCCATATCTTACATCATTCAATGTATCCATTCACCTGCAATTCCATTATTCCTTCCCCTCATGTGGTGCTATACAGTCGCCAATGCTGTCAGTTTTTTCTTCCTCCTCATCTGCCCACCTCTCTTCCCATACCCTCAGGGAATCATTACTACCATTACTGTTTTTGAAAGGTAATACATCTTGGCTTTCATGCATGGAATGATCTTAATTATACAAATGAACCTATAAGGTCTAATAAAATTAATTAGTTAAAATCAAAGTCCATAATGGTAAGGGTAGGAAAGACTAAAGAATTAGAGGATAGTTATGTATTTCATCAGTGCCGTACCACACCCTGGATATATCATCCTTTCCTTGTGGTCCTTCTGTGAGGGACTGTCCAATTATTTTACTTGTGAGTTTTGGTCTCCACTTTGTCCACACTCCTTCACATCAATTTTGTTGCTTGTTTTTGAATTTCTGATACCTATTCTCATCAATACATCATGATCACACAGGCTGATATGCTTCTCCAAGGTGGACTTTTTTGCTTCCCTACTAGATGGCTTCTTGTTTAATTTCAAGTCTGTTAAGACCCCAGATGCTGTATCTTTTAATAGCCTGTCACCATCCACTTTCTTCACCACTACATTTGTTTATACACCCATTTTTTTCCTTCAGTGATTGTACAACTCTTAAAGTGCTAATCATGAACAAAAGAAGCTGAAGAAAGAATAAATTGTGCTGATATAAAAAGGCATCAAATACAACTCAGTAAAAGTTTGTTCTTTCACAAGAACAATAAGCCCACAGATATAACTAGATTAAATGGAATATGAAGGAAATGATGCCTATATATCATGATTTGTTTTGGTTTATATATTTTCTTCTTACCCTGGAGAATCCTGGACCAACTACCCCTACAACTTTGATGAAAAGCTTTTTCATTTAAGTCTGTCTATTGAGTTATTAAAATAACATTTTCATCAGATAATCACCATTGAAATTTACTTTGGAAATAGGCTGCAGTGCTTAGTTCTTTTTACTGGGAACACTATTGTTGTTTCATTTTTAAATTAGCCGCATTCTTCTCCTCGGGAGAGAGGGGAAGAAGTAGGCCCATGAGGTAGTAGTATAAGGACTCAAGGTCACCGTATTGGGTGACTGCCATGGTCCTTGGGAAAGGTCCAGAGGATGTCGATATCTATAAAATCTTTCCTAACACATGACCTAAATGCTCTTGTTTTTGTTGCAAATAAAATGAAAATGGATCAAGAGGTCCAATGTCAGTTTTTTAAACTTTCTTTAAATCAGTCCCATCTCCAAGGTATCGTGTCTTTCTTCTTAATGAAGAAAACAAGGATGCTGAACCCAAAGGTAATTTTTAACCTATCAGTTGTGAAATTAGGCCAGAAAAAGGAATATGATTCCTATGTCCTATTCCTCTTACAGATAGATGGTGAGATAAATTACATGGTGGGATCCCTTGGAGTCCCACCTACAAAGAATCTGCAAAATCATGGTTTATAATTACTAGGGAAAAGGCAATTTCATTTAAAAATCTGTGAAATACACAGACATGGTTATTCAACATCATTTATAAAATATAGCTAATTTAAAGTTTCAAATTAAATAAACAGATTTGCTGGAAATCTACTCCCATATTTATCCCACATTTATGGATATATTTTCATATTATACATATATCTTCTATGTTTAAAATCTGATTTATTGGATATGTGTCTAAATATTCTAAAAAATAAATATGCATATTATGCATGTACCTTTATCAAGCATTATCTATAATAATCCAAATTTGTGAACAAACACCATCCATACAATAGACTATATGTAGTTATTTAAAATGATGCTTAGCTGGTTACTTATTGATTGAAAATATTTTTGTAAAGGTATATGTGGATTAATGTAGGTCAAGAAAACAACAGACTATTGCTGTGACGTCAGTGTCCACCTGTAGTGACTATAGGACACAGTACAATGTTCTGGAAGGTGTCTTAGTCAGTAATGATATACAGAAACAAGAAGTAGACTACCATATTTACCCCTATGGAGTGCCTGGGGGCTCCAGAAGAACAGACCTTCTTATTTATGTAGGTGGTGGTCGTTGTTAGGTGCCACCCAGTCAGTCCAATTCCTAGAGCTCTATGCATGGCAGAAGGAAACACTGCTGGGTCTTGTACCATCCCCATGACACTTGCTACGTCTGAGCCCATTCTCACCACCACTGTGTCAGTTCTTCTTATTGAAAGTATTCTCTCTCTCTTTTTTTTTGTTGATGTCCCTATACTTCACCAAGCATGATATCCTTCTTCAGAGACTTGTCTCTCATCATAACATTTTCAATATACATGAGATGAAGTCTCACCACTCTTGCTGCTAAGGAATGTTCTGGCTGTACTTGTGGACAGATCTCTTCCTGCTTCTAGAATTCCATTATATCCTTCATATGCTTTGCCAACAGCATAAGTCAAAGGCAGCAATTCACTCCAGTATACCTTATTCATAGTCCAACCTTTTCATGCAAATGCAGAATTATATTTTGTATTCATTAGAAAAGCATATTGTTTATAATAGTAAATTATAAATGATATGAACTAAGCTGTAGATAGTGGTTATTTATTACTGCAGAGTGGAATATTTTTACTTGTCTTCTTAAACTGTTACATATTTTATAATTAAAAAGGATTGTGTATTATTTTTAAAAAGAAAATAAAATCAACAAGAATTTATATAAAGAAAGTCAGATTTAAAAAGCTTTCCTTAGAATAAATGAAACTCATCAAGATAAAGTAATTCATTTTAAGGCAGAGAAAATGATCTAGTAAATTATACAAATTAAACAAATAAAAGAGAATGGAAATTAAATTTCACTCTTAAGACATTATTATTCAGTGATATTCCTTCAATATAACTTTGCATTAAATATTGATTTTATTCTGAAACATATCCACAGAAGAATAGTTTTCCTAATTCTCTTCTAAGAGAAAGTATTCAGATTTAAGTTTTTGAAATGAAATAATAAAAATGAAGACTTCCAAACTTGACATTTAGTAGTGAAAAGAGTACTCAAGTTTCAGAGTGAAAAACAAGTCTGAGAGTGAAAAACAAAAACAAGTCACCGATCATGTCAACACTTTAGGCCATAGTGCATGTTTATAAAAGCAATGGGTGGACTCTTTTCTTTCATTGGGGGCCCTATTCAAATGTGGGAGGTCTTTACTTGCCACCCCACCCTCCACCCCAAAGACTCTTCACATTGCCACTTTGTAACTTTTCAGTCTTAGGTTGCTCCATAATTAGTAAAGATCCACAACACTGCGGATTCATTTTTAATATTTTTCTCCTGGAACTCATCAAAATATTTACCCTACACTACATATTGGGCTGCTAACCGAGAGGTCACAAGATCAAAACCAGAAGTCATTCCTTGGGAGAAAGGTAAGGTTTCTATTCCTGTAAGGATTCACAGTCTGGGAGCCCACAGGAGCAGTTCCACCCTGTCCTATCCATGGAAATCGCTAGGAGTTGGGATTGCCAAGGGAGCTGAACTCCCTTCTCTCGTGTCTTCTGAGGATCTTTGACGGTCTATGTAGTGAGATAAGGTCACCGTGGCTGCTCTGTTATCTAACAATGACTATGATTTCTACCCCCAATGACACGCACCAGACTCTAGAAAATACCTCAGAATGGAAAAGAAGCCCCAGATTTTGACCCTGGGCCTTTACACAACTGAGAAACATGAATGCTATCTCCAGAGGACTAGTGATATAGTGTAGAGCAGGCCAAGACCCAAAATGCCTTTGAATCTTTGTGGATTCTTGCTAAATTTATACGCGTTTGTATTCTGCTCCATAGTATGTCTGCTTGGACAAAACCCTAACTTTGTGAACCATGGGTGACAAATGAAAGCAGAAAAATAAAATATTTTATTTACAATTAAGAAAAAAAATGAAAGGAAGAAATGCTTCATTGTCTTATCAATTGATGGGATTGATGCTAATAGAATAAGGCACTACAGTTAAAAAGAAAGAACCTCTTACTGTATGGTATGCAGCTGGTGGCCATGGGACTTGAATTAAACACCCTCTCTTCACAGTTGTCTGGGTACGTTGCTTAATTCTCCTTCTCTGTTGCCTTATCTGTAAAATGGAAATGATGCCTATTGATTATGTGCTAGAAGAAAGAAATGAAGTGATATAGGTAAGCATTTCTCTGAAATTCTTATACGTGAAATGTGTTCTAATATGGCAGCAATGATTACTAATAGTATCACAGAATGCTAATGAAGTTATCATCGTGGAGATGTGTTAGTGAAGAACATGAGCAGAGCTAAGACTCACAGCTATACGAGCATCCCAATGGCAGCCCCATTTCTTCATCACCTGGGACCCTGCAAGGAAGGTTCTCCAAACACCAAGCAGCACAGCATCATAAAAATCTTTATAAACTGATACTGGGAGAAATGTTCATAAGTGTGTTTCCTTACTGAGGGTGGAGCCATTTGTTCCTCAGCGCCATTAACCATGAGAGCAAAATTCTCATCAAAGGAACTTTATAGCAAACTTTAAAAAACCAAGTAATTAATTATGCATGCTATTCATTTTACCACCGGTATTTAAATCTCCTCAAAGCCTCAAAAAGCTCAAGGTTTCATGATCAACTATGTCATAAACTTTAAAATTTAATTTTCATTCCAGTTTGACATAGTAATACCCTGCTTTTCAGTTGTTAGATTAGGAGGGTTCAAACTTTTTATTGAAAGTTGTTTTTGTGATATTTTTATCATTAAAATGAACATTATGGTAATTTCTTTTATTTTCCTGTCAGGGGAAGCCAGCCCCTGACACATCATTATGGGTCCGGTAGGCACAGTTGTACAGTGATAATAAGTAAAGATCATAGTAAAGTTAGAGAGAGTATGAGAGATAGAAGTATTGAAATAAATGGAGTCAGACACAATTCATAGTAGCATCCTCACCTCAGCCCCGCTTGGTGGTCCACGTGGAGGGAGAGAGATTTAATGCTAGCCCAGCCTCTTATCTTCTCTGGGGACATGCAAGCCCCCTAATTACAGGTGACGACATACATCACAGGAAGGGGTTGTGCTATAGGTAATACAGTAATGAGAGGCGGTGATCTAGGGAAATGCATACAATAGGAAGAGGAGGGATTGGGGGTATACATGTGACAAGATGGGCAGATCCTAGATACAGGATGGCAGCCTAACCTTGGGTGTCACAGATCTGTTTGGCCTGTTCCCTGGATCAACTGATAGAGACCGTTATCAGTGGGGTGTGAACTCCACCTACAGGAACCAAGCTAATGGTTACAGGCCCCCAACCCCTGTGGTATAGGGAGACACCTTTCTGGCAGGGACTGCCTTCAGGGAAGATGCCTGTGAGCATCTGACCTCCCCCACATTTTCCAGTTACAATTTTCCTCCCTTTAAAACCACTCAGATCAATGTTTAGCTCTGGCACAAGGAATCTGGAGGGTTTTTAAAGGCTGTGACTCTTCACTTTCTCTCTTTTTCAATTTTTAATATATATTTGACTTAGTTCAATCTGGTTCTAAAGTGGGATCTTAAGTTGTCATCAAGGAATTTGGGCCCAATTCACACTCTACTAAAACACACCAAAACTCACTGCCATCTAGTCAATGCTGACTTCTAGTGACCCCTTGTGGGTTCCTGAGACATTAGATGTTTACGGTAGATGTTTACTGGAAATCCGAGTCTCCCAGGGAGCTTCTGGTGGTTTCTAAATGCCAATTGGGCAGATCTCAACCCAACAGGTAACCACTATGCCAGGACTCTAAGTCAGGTCTTAATCCGAACCTATTCCTGTTCCCTAGAAAAGAATGCCCTTCAAACTGGGATGATAGCCATGGGCATAGGAAACCTAGAATTACATCGCATAAGAAATTATGGCTCTAATGGTCAAATTAATTGACTATTACACAAATATTAATTCATTTATATTAAAGAACTCTTTTTAATGTGCTCCAAAAGCATACCTGACCAAATGGTTGCAACCTCAGGTGGGTTCGGTCCACTTATTTTGCAGTTGAATGGAAACACAGGATGGGAAATGTGCTATCATCTTTAATAGTCTCTTAAAAATCATAACCATTGAGATGAGAATATGCAAACTTGTGATTCAATAAGTAAATAGCTAGAGCTTTGAGATATATAAATCTATTTAAATTGCTATACAGCAGTATTATCAACAGGTACAAGAAGTATAGCAATAAATAAGACCATAACAATAAATAACAAATTAATACATCCTCTACCATTATTGCAAAGAAAAATAAAGCAGGCTTAAAAATTAAAGAAGAAATATACTTTATAGAAGTTTTAAGACTAGACATCTTTTTAAAAGGTAATATTTGAACCCAGAGCTGAATAAATAGATAAGAAAAGGGCACCGTTATTGCAACTGTTGACAAATCAGGTTTCATATCCTAATGGCTTGAGAGTGAGAAGGGGTGAAGCATACTTTGTATACAGAACATGGAAGTACCCCAAGGGTTGTTCCATTTGATCAGTGGAAAGATGGATGCCATCAACATGATTCAAGCAAAGCTTCACAGTCACTGCTCCTACCAAAACACAAAAACTGAAGATGGGAATCAGTCATCTTAATTACCACATGCACTACAGGGGAGAGTTTGGGATGTGCGATCTATCTTCCCGAGAGTAATGTCATAGAGATTCCATCTGCGTGTGCTACTTCTGCATACACCAGCTCTAGGCACAGTGGTTTGCCCTTATAGTGCACTCAAGGTTTGGGAAAAAATGAATAAATTGATGAATGTATGCATAAATAGATGGACAAGAGAATGAACAGGATTCTGTAGTTTCATGTTTTCTTTAGCATTCTAAATACACCTCAATAGCAGTTTTTACAGTCACTGTACATAAACCCTGTCTACAATGTAGGTTCATAAAAAGCAATAGTCATAATAACAACAAAAATAATAACACAATGAGATTGTCAACATTGAATTTTGTGGTTACATGTTGGGCTGCGATCCACACTGTTGGCAGTTCAAAACCACCAGCAGCTCTGTGGGAGAAAGACTGGGTTTTCTACTCCTGTAAACACTTACAGTCTCAGAAACCCACAGAGATCGCTGAGTCAGAAATGACTCCATGACAGTGAGAGATGCATTATCAATATGCAGATGTATAATAAAATCTTACAGAAATGCATACTTTGATCCATCATGATCACCCATTAGCTAAACAACAGATAGGCCTACACAGTGAATAAAAACACTCACAGTGAATAAAAACACTCACTAGGCCTGTCTGTTGTTTAGTGAGGAAGCCTGCTACTCATAGTAATCAGCCATAGAAGACCCTATGGGCACCCCTGACAGCAGCATTTACCCCCAAAGAAAGCACAAAAGGCAAACGAGGCCAGAAAGAAGGAAGAATGGATATGAGAGAAATAGCAAGGAAGAGGGAAGAGTGCTTTATATGAAAAGAATTGCAACTCAGATGTGTAGAAAGTGTTAAATGGGAAGTTAGTATGCTCTGCAAACTTTCATCCAAACCATAATAAAAAATTTCATAAACAGAAACAAAACATTTGTGGAATATTCAAGTTGCAAATTTTAAAAATATAGTTCAGGTCATACATGTATTGGAATTAGAAGGGAATTCAAATTCCTACACTGGGTGCCCAGCTATCAAAAGATATAGTGTCGGGGTCTTAAAGGCTTGAAGGTAAATCAGCAGCCATCTAGTTCAGAAATAACAAAGCTCACATGGAAGAAGCACACCAGCCTGTGTGATCACAAGATGTCGAAGGGATGAGGTATCAGGCATCAAAGAACAAAAAATCATATCATTGTGTGCTCACCTCCATGATACGATCGCTGAAGACAAATGGGTGCATAAGCAAATGTGGCGAAGAAAGCTGATGGTACCTGGGTATCAAATGATATTGAATCTGGGGTCTTAAAGACTTGAAGGTAAACAAGTGGTCATCTAGCACAGAAGCATCAAAGCCCACATGGAAGAAGCACACTAGCCTATGTGATCACAAAGTATTGAAGGGATCAGGTACCAAGCATCAAGGAACAAAAATCATATCATTGTGAATAAGGGGAAGTGTGGAGTGGGGATGCAAAGCCTTTCTGTAGGCAAATGGACATCCCCTTACAGAAGGGTTGTGGGGAGGAGATGAGCCAGTCAGGGTTCAGTATAGCACCGATGAAACATACACCTTTCCTCTAGGTCTTTAATGTTTGCTCCCCCCACTATCATGATCCCAATTCTACCTTACAAATATGTCTGTACCAGAGGATGTTGTTGAAGATCATTAGGACTCAGCCTTGAAATGGCTGAGCATTCTCATGACCTATGTGTCAGGGTTTGCCGATTTCTTCTATGACTTAACGTTTTGAACAGACTGTTAAGAACAAGGACAAGAACGTATGCAAGGTCTGGGAAAAACAGGTGGTTTAATTTTCTAAAGGATGTCTGGCTTGGCAGAAGATAGAGTTGTTATGTGTATCAAACGTGCTTGCTTAACAATGAGATAATTAACCTCGGGTTGTTTCTGCATGGATATAAGGAGTGTATATAAACTCAGTGCTTCCGTCCATCAGACTGTTGCCCTCCCAATACTTTTTGTCTCTCTTTTTTTCCTTAATCCTCACTCCTCCTTTCAGGACTGTTCAACTTGTTGGCTGGTTCCGACAGGATGGACACTGGTACAGATAGAAACTGGAAACACAGGGAATCCAGGACAGATGACTCCTTCAGGACCAGTGGTAAGAGTGGCAATACCGGGAGGGTAGAGGGAAGTTGGGTAGAAAGGGGGAACCAATTACAAGGATCTACATATAACCTCCTTTCTGGAGGATAGACAACAGAAAAGTGGGTGAAAGGAGATGTCGGACAGTGTAAGATATGACAAAATAATAATAACATAAATTATCAAGGGTTCATGAGGGAGGAGGGAACAGGGAGGGAGGGGAAAATTAGGAACTGATGCCAAAGGCTCAAGTAGAAAGCAAATGTTTTGAGAATGATGATGGCAACAAATGTATAAATGTGCTTGACACAATGGATGGATGTATGGATTGTGATAGGGGTTGTACAAGCTCCCAATAAAATGATTAAAACACACACACACACACACACACACACACATTCCTACATTGGCTAGTGGTCTATTGCTCCATCTATTCCCCACTCAGTCACTCCCCAACCTCACCTGAACCCTAACCCATGTCAATGCTGTATTCTGTTCCTTTAATACAGCAATCTCTTTTCCACTTACGACAATGTACACTTTCCCACAAGTTCTTTCCTTAGCTTTTTCTTGGATGACTGTCCACATGCCTCCTCTGCAAAGTGAACTTTGTAACTACTTTGCCTGAGTTGCTCCTTCTCTTCTCAAGAAACTATTTTTTTCTTCCTAAACTACTTTCCTAACTACCTCCCTAACGTAACCACCTTCACAGCATTTCTACGTATCAAATAAGATTTAGAATGTTGTGTATAGAGTTTCTTTTACTCATAATTCTCTCATAACCCCTTTCCCTCTGCTCTGAATGTTTTTGAATTCTTTTGGAATGAGTGTATCTTTTAGTTTTACCAGTTTTTAATTTGAAAGTAAATACAAACACATGTCTTCCATTGGCATTAGCACACGATTGTTTTAGTTATTTTCTGGTAGGTGTTATTACTCATGCAATTCAATCGTCAATACATTGAATGGAGACTTTATTTTCCTTCTAAAGGCATCATGTTGTCCTTTTTTCCTTCTCATCATTCTCACTTTAAATACTATCAGTATGAATTTGGCTTCCCTTTTCTTTCTAAAAACTCTCTTAACTTTGACAAGTTGTACTTCTTCAATCTTAGAAAAGCACCAGTCACTTAAAAAGTAGCTTTCTCATTAACTCAACAGATTCTCATTTAAAAATTAGTTGTATGATCCAGCAATGTTACTCGGTGAAGTTTCCATAGAAAAATTAAAATATATGTTCTCTCAAAACTCGACACACAAGCATGTCATAACAGCTTTATTTGCAGTGGCCACAGGCTGGAAATCACCTCCATGTCTTTCAACCGGTGATTGCATAAACTGTGGTGCATCTCCACAAAGTGTAAACGGACGATGTTTGTGCTGAATCAAAGAACTCAGTCTCTAAAGATTACATATTATATGGTTATATTTATTTGATATTTTCAAAATGACCAAAAAAACTTGCAGTGATGGAAAAAGAGATGAGCATTTCCCTGGTTACAGGGCAGTTTAGGAAGTAGCTATAAAGTGATTCAACAAGGGAGCAATTAACAGAGACTGAATTATTCTGTCTGCTGAATATGGTGAGGGGTGTCACATAAAGTTATGAATTTCTTACAATTCATAAAACAGTGCAATAAAAGAAAAATACTCAATTTCACTGTATAATAATTTAAAAAATAAAATTAAAAATTACTAATTCTTTTTCAATAATTTCTATTAGGATTTTGGACTGACCATGTGATTTTAAGTTCCATGTCTCATATATTCTTATTCATATTTCTTATTATGCTCCCTTTATCTGTTATTTTTTATCAGAATGCTTTTCTTGTCTAATGTTTTTGTATAGATCAGAACTGATTGCCATGTAGTATCTGCTTGTCAGCTTTTTTTTCTCTCAGTCTTCTACTGGGTTCCCTAGAGAAGCAAAACCAGTTAAGTTTATAAGCATGTGTGTGTGTGTGTGTGTGTGTGTGTGTGTGTGTGCGTGTGTGTGTATAAAGATAGAAGATAGGTATATAGATAGATGATTGAGTGATAGATCGATATCACATGGTTTTAGAGACTAATCCCAAGTTTGTTAATCAAGCTGACAGCTTAACGTATATTATAAAACTGCAAGAGATGATGAATCCAAAGCAGCAAGTCAGGTGGCAGACCGCGATCTCACCGACTGCAGAGGCTAATGGATCCCAAAGTAGGCAAGCCATCTGGTAGTCTGCTGGCTCAAGTCCCAAGAACAGAGGTCCAGTGATAAGAGTCAGATACATGATCTATAGCAAGCAAACATTTAGTGAACTTGACCATGACGTCCATATATATTTATGTAAGCCACACTCCTGATAAAACTTCTTTTGTCATTGGTTCAGGGCTAAGGCCAGGTTGAAAGTGTAGAATCCCATCCTAATCCCTTTCTAGGGCACCTCATACGAATCCCCTTTCATCAGATAGGACCACCTCATGGTGGAGGATCACATCATTACGTAATTGGCAAACAAGGGAACAGCCACATTGATAGACCACCTCATCCGTCACACCCTCTTTTGGAGTGTGAGAGTACAGAGACTGGTACTTTGTCAATCCTTGGGCCTGGTAATTGATCAATGTTGGTGCCTTATAAAATGGATGATAAATAAACAAATGCTTAACTCATGGATTTGATTATTCTCTGGCCCACTATGGGGGCAAATTTACTCTACTTTGACAAATTCACCCTTCATAATAATCCAAATATAGATGTCTTAACATTAAGATGTTAGGACACAGGGGGTCACTGGAAATGGAGTTGGAATTGGACAGACTGTAATTTGTTAGTAGGAAAGATACTTCAATGTAGAAAATGTAAATTGCTGCCTCCTTGTGAATCAAAATGAAGATACGAGCCCCGTGTGAGCAAGGCCAATCTGCACTCAATTCTTACATGGACAACTATTCTCTGTGAGTTTAAAGCAGAAAGAACTGATTGGCCTCCATATTCAAGGGAGCACAAGAAGAAAAAAAACTTCATTACTTTGATAGAACAATATTGATAACTTTATCTGATTCATAGCATTTTTGTGGTTCATTCATCTTTAAGAATACTGTGTCCTAGAACTCCTTTCTGCTTTCAAAAGCAACATCTTAACTGCTCATTTCTCAGCGATGTCTCTTTCACTGTGTCAGGTCATGCTGTCACCCTTTAACTACATTCTCCTATTATCTAGTCAAGTACATTCACATATTTTTAACTTAAAAACATCTTTTAATTTATTTCTTTAAAGAAAATAGTTGATATAGCAAGAATTTTAAGTACAATGCCCGCATTTACTTGCATAATTGGCTTCCTATTTAAAAACCAAGAATGTATTTTACTTCTGTTTTGTTTCCGATTGAAATGTGATAAGTACAAAACAAGCTGTCTTGAAAGTACAACCAGATGCTTTTTAAAAGCCAAGATGGCGAGACTTCGTCTTCTGTGGAAATGTTTAAAAATTTGGGAGGCACATTATGCTTGGAAAAGTAGAGGGTCAACTGAAAAAAGGAAAGACCTTCAATGAGATGGATTGACACAATCCTGCACAATGGGTTCAATGTTAGCAATATTTGTGAGGATGGAACAGGACAGAAGAGTTCTGTTTAAATAAGGTCTAGGTAAGTTGGATCTGACTCAATAGCACAGAATAACTATGAAATGATAAAATAAGTGAAGACACCAATAATAATAAAATGGCCACTTAGGCATTCCCATTTGTTTAAAGAATGAATAAGAACATTCTGTCCCTTTGGAATCTCATCCTATTCATGAATCATCATCATGACATTTGGGCCTATTCAACTCTGTTGAAAAATACTATTTTTTAACTTTTAATTTTGAATTGGGTGAAGGTTTTCAGTGTAGGACATCCCTTTTACATTCAACATTTCATAGACATTTTTTGTCATCTCATTTGTTGCAATTCCTTCAATGGAACATCACTCCAGGTGTTCCCTGTTTCTGTTGCTCTTCCTATATTACTCTTTGGAACTTTGTCCTTGGGTGGATGCTGTCCTGTTGATCTCAAACGGTCGATAATTCTAAGGTGTGCATACGTCATTTGTGTCATTGGTCCTCTTATTGACCTAATGAAGGTTACTTTGAGTACCAAGGTGCACTTGACTCAAGTCATAATCACTTCCTTTGCCTCATTTGCATGTAAAAGTTGGACATTGAATAAGGAATGCCAAAAATGAATCAATGCATGTGAACTGTGGTATTAATGACGGATTTTGAAAGGACCAGGGACTGCCCCAAACCAAAGAAACCTGTCTTGGAAGAAGTACAGGCAGAATGCTCCTTAGAGGCAAGGATGACAAGACTTCATGTCACTTACTTGAACATGATATCAGAAGAACCCAGCTCCTGGAGAAGGACAGCAGACTTCGTCAAAGAGAGGGAGAGCCCAGACCTAGCTGGGATGGACTGACCCAGTGGGGCAACTATTGGCTCAAACATAAGAAAGAATTAAAAAGGGCACAGGGTCAACCAGGGCTTCCTTCTATTGTAAACAAGGTCCTTATGTATCAGGGCCAACTTGACGGTACCTAAAAGCAGCAACAGTATACATGAGCACACCTATATCTAGGTTATAGTTTACACCCACTGTGACATCAGCTAACGAGGCTCTGAGTATCCAGAGCCCCTGAACAGTTTCCCGGAAACATCTTCTCTCATCATGTCCTTCTCCGCAGAGAGTGGCTAGAGCAAAGTGAAGTGTGACATGGAAGTCTGAACCTGGAGGCGGTCCAGGTTCTCTTGGGCTCTTATCACGGTGCTCTCAGACACCTTGTGACCCACCACAGAGTGCTAGATCACTGAGTATCTACTTCTGAGTGGGACTTATTCAATGTGTGCCATTGCTACCATAAAGCAGGGGTTCTGGTTCCAGGAGGTCAACAAACATAGCCTGTAGCTCACAAGGGATTGATCCATAGGGGGTGGGGTGGGGATTATGGAGATTCCATGTGTATCTCTGATGCATCATCTTCAAATATACTAGATAGTTTTATTGAGGGTGGGTGGGGGGAGCTTGTATGCTCTTTAATTTGAAAAACATCAGAAAGAGCTTTGCTACATTTGATTTCACCTCTTGCCATGCTAGACTTTTTTTTGTGGTTTGATAGATTTTTTCTTTACAAACATTATTGCATTTATGGATGTATCATAGTTTATTAATTCACCTATCGGGAGACACTTTAGTTGCTTCCAATTTTCAGCAATTATGTGAGGCTAGTGTGTGGACATAGATTTTCACGTCATCTTGGTAAAGACCTAGAAGTATGATTTCTGGATCGAATGGAAAGCTCATGTTTTGCAACGAACTGTCAGACTCTCTTCCGAAGTGCTTGACCCATGTTGCATTCCCCCAGCAAGGAATTAGAATTCCCGCATACCCTCAATCACATTTGGTGTTAGCAGTGCTTTCAATATTTGTAATTATAAATCACTGTTTGATTTTAGATTCTCAAATGACATATGATAAGGAGCCCCGGGTGTGTAGTGTTTATTCATTGGGCTACTAACTCCAAGCTCAGCAACAGCCAACCAACAGCGTCTCCAAAGGGAAAGATGGGGCTTTCTGCTCCATCGGAAGCCATAGAACTGGACGCTCATAGAGGCTGCTGTACCCTGGCCTACATTGGTTGCTTTAAGTCTGCATTAGCGCTAAGGCAGTGAGATTTTTGTTTGATTTTCTTAATGTTAAGCATTTTTCATATGCGTAATTGATGTCTGTATATCTACTTTGTGAGCCTTAAAAAGATAACTGAGACAAAACATCATGTTTCTGATATATATGATCACCTAAATATATCTTAGAAACCCTGGTAGCACTGTGGATTAGGCACTGAACTGCAACCTACAAGGTTACTGGATCAAAGCCAACAGCCCCTCAACTAGAGAAAGATGCTCCTTTAAGGACTGACAGTCTCCTAAAGCCTATGGAGGGCTGCAAGGAGTTGGAACAGGCTTGATGTCAGAGGGTTTGGTTTGGTAAGCCCTTTTTAGGGGAGTATGGTGGGGGATGGGTGAACTTTCATGTGGCTCATTCAGCACAGTGGGGAAGACCTAAGGTGTTTCCATTCCCAGGTCTCCCTAAAGTACTCCTCATTGAAAAAAACAAAAAGTTTTTGTTTTATTTTTCAATTCAACTAGATCTAAAACCTTTCTGGGTGGTGAAAATTTTTAAAGTGGTCTTTAAATCATAGATGACAGAGAAATGTGCAAATAAATTATACCAGTTTTGCTTTGACATGGGCGATTTTTTTACCATGATAGTTCATAATGGTGAGCATTTTGCAAGTTCACTTCTCCAAAACCCATCCCTGACATAATTTGCTTCTGTAGAGGGATGTCAGGAATTGGTTTATGGTGGAGTGCTATTTATTTTGACCCAAAGATAAACTTCAGTCAGCTAGACATAGTTTGGCATCATCACCATGCCTGATGAGGTGAAATGGGAGAAATATGTGTCTTGGGCAACTTAATCACTTATTAGACTTCAAGAATGTGTTACTAATTAATAGCATAATAGCTTGAAGATAGAAAGTATAAGTAAATGTGGTAATTACACAATTTCATGTCAACTTGATAAATAAGAATGAAGGGGTGGAGTCTAGTCTCTCAGTCAGGTAACAGCCTGGTCATCCCTCCTTGAGGGCATGGTCTTCTCATGAGAATTCTTGGACTTCCTCTCTTGCTCCCTGGAGGCAGGACACACTCTTCTCCTCTTTGCCTTCCTGTTGATAAGAAGTCACCTGGAGCCACACTGATGGCAGCCAGTGCCCTGGAGGTGCTTCCACTGTCCCTAGATCCACAGGACTTTTCACCAGCCTGTGATCTTCCTGCATTTGGCATCATTGCATGTGCTGTGTGCATCTGAGGAGGAATTCATGGGCTAATGGGCTAATCAAACTTGTGGGTTAATATTGAACTTATGGTCTTGTTCTGGACTGGCTGGGATGTTTTATTGATCCATAATTACTTTATATGAAGTCCACTGTTACACATATATGAGTGTCTCTGGATTTGTTTTTCTAGTCAACTAAATCCAACATAGTAAATTACTTTAGGAAAACAAATGTAGTGATACCACAAAGAATGGCTTATCCATGCAGAAACAGTTGTTTCTGATCTTGGCATAAAGTTGATCATATTATAATAGTCCTATGGGTTCAAGGCTGAGTCTTAGAAAAGAAAAATGAGGGTGACAGTCTTAGCAGAAATAAAAACCATAACCCAGAGCGTGCGAGCTGCCGTAAGGAAAAGTTGATCGGTTGTTCTTGCTACTGCCTGCACAGGCCAGGCTTGGTCATGACTCTAGACAGCAACTCTCTCATATTTGCCCACTAAGAACCAATGGAACAAAACAACATGAAACAAAACAGTCAGTAGCCATTGGGGCACCCACGATGATGGAATGAGAATGATTTTACTGTATGATCAGTGCTATGAAGACATGCATGACATGTCTCGCTCAGTGTCATCAGAGTCCCTGCTGAGTCCCTGCTGAGTGTTGTAGACTAAAGATGGGAAGTCGTGGCTGCGTGTTGCTACTTCAGTACACCTTTGGGCAGGTGTTACAGCCCCTTGCTAGGCTTTTGCTTTCTCTTCTTCACTCAACCCCTCAAACCACATGGGCTTTCATCATCTGCTTAAGGCCCAGCCCAATCCCATATTTGCTCTCAAACACTGCGATTAAGACATTGTCCTGGGGGCCGAGGAATCAATGAGGAAATGAGACACTGTCTCTTCCACCAGGAATCTTATTGTCAGCAACAGATGTTCATGAATTTCCTGATAATAGCCCTCTCCAACTCCTTGTTGCCCAAGACTTTCTATAATTCCACCTCTTTCTTGGTGTCATTTTTGTGGTCCTGGGCTACCCAGCATATTCCTGTTTTACTTGGTCCTTTGTGTTTGTCTCAGAATTTAGTACTTTCACACTATATATCCAATGTTGGACTATGTTTTCCATGAAGTTTTCTGTTATTCTTAACCTGAGATTCCAGGGTTGTCTCCATAAGTCATCTCCATAGGA
This sequence comes from Tenrec ecaudatus, assembly GCF_050624435.1. Classification (NCBI taxonomy): domain Eukaryota; kingdom Metazoa; phylum Chordata; class Mammalia; order Afrosoricida; family Tenrecidae; genus Tenrec; species Tenrec ecaudatus. The sequence continues at coordinate 116,538,441 of NC_134536.1, forward strand.
GTGTGCAGTTCCAGGTCCGATCCCATAGAATCTAGCATTTGGCTCATTCAATCCGTCCTACTTACAGAGAAAAATAGGCCCAATTCTTATAACATTTCCCTTAAAAATCCCCTTATGATGTAGCCTGTTAATAGATACTGAGAAGGCTAGAGCATTTGCTCTATCTCCCAAGGAGCTTGTCATACAGTGTGAGGCTGGGAGGAATAGAAAACATTAGTTCAGGGTTGGCCAGAGTAGAATATGAATCTTAATGCTGCCACTTCCTACTTATATCCTGTTGGGCAAATTGCTTAACATGGAAAACACACTTTCATTCTTAATAATAAGGACACAACATGTCATTTATTAAAGGAAGGAAGCCATTCATGGTTTTCTACATGATGATAAGCATAGACAATGATAATGCATAGTTGTACCCCTCTGATGGTAGCGGAGCAGTACAGAACAAGGACAAAACAAGTATAGCCACAGTCACAAGGCTGTCTTCTTACATGTCCCCCCAAATATATACGTGCCAGAAGATACAGAGAAATAATTACAGTCAAATATACCAGTGCAAATTGACTCTCTCCCTTAGTGGAATGAAATAACACAGAAGCTCTTTGTCTCCAAAAGTTCCTTTGAGCAGACAAAAATAAAACCCAAAGCCCTCTGTCATCAAGTTGATTCTAACTCATAATGACCCTATACAGGTTTTGCAAGATGGTAAATTTAACATGGACAGACAGCCTCTTCTTTCTCTTCCAGTGTGACTGGTGGCTTGAAAATGAAGACATGGGGTTTAGCAGCACAATACTTAACCCACAATGACAAGAGAAAAATAGATGCCAACAATCCATACTTCTTTCACTCAAAGGACAATTCTCTAGACAACTTTCAGAGTCAATTTTTTTAACAAAACGTTGCTTCAAATTTGCTTTTCTAATTTCCTGGTTCAGAACATTGTGTGGGTGTTGACTGATGTTGAGTTGGTCCCGCTCGTCTTGACTCCATGCATAGCAACATGCAACGGTGCTTTGTTCCGTCCCATGCGCTCCCCGTCGTTACTGGCAGATTGGATCATTCTGCTACCTAGGGTTGCCCTTGGTGTCTCCATCAGCAAGTTCTTCCAGTCCTCCTCGTTTTCAATAAGCGAGGTTGTGCCATCTGCATATTGCAGGGTGTGAAAGAAGCCTTCCTCCAATCCATATGCCAGAGTCTTCATGCAGTCCAGCTTCTCTGATTATTCCCTGATCGTAAGACATAGAGTCTTCCCTTATTCTATTTGCACAACTGCCTCTTGATCCATGTACGAGTGCCATATGGGCACAATGAAGTGTTCTGGAATTCCCATTCTTATCAAGGATATCCCTAGTTCGGTATGATCCACAGAGTTGAAAGCATTGGCATAGTCAATAAAACACAAATAAACATTTTTCTAGCATTCTCTGCTTTCAATTCTTATTTCTACTCCTTAGTAAAAGATTACTGTTCACTCTACTTACATTCTCTTTCTCCTTATGCTCTCAATCTTTTTTCTGGTTGGGGGAGATACGCTTTCAAATTCACCTCTTTGCCCTTGGCTTTGAACCAAGCTCTCTTTTTAGGGTGGTTCTTTCCACACGATCATCTACAGGCTTGATTTCCACCAGGGCCACACTCCAATATGCATTGCTTCAATTTTTATGCAGCGTCTTTGGGTTGGGAAAATCCTCACATAAGCTATCTCTAAAATGTGTCTTTTTATTTCTTAATATCCTAGATAGATATGTAAGTAGGCTCATGTTAGCACATTTCATTGCTGGACCGCTCCTGGCAAATCAAGAATGAAGCCTGTGGATGGTTTCAGAAGGCAGCTTTCTGCCCTTTTCTCTTTTGTGTCAATACGTGCTCTGTATTTTATCAGTGCATTGGAAAGATGTAACAAAGTACCACAAATCTGGGTGGCTGAAAACCACAGACATTGATTTTCTAATCCTTAAGGAGACCAGATGGCCAAAATCAAATTGTCAGAGTCACCTGCTCTCTGAAGACGTTGGGGGAGCAGCCCTTCCTTGCCTCCGCAGGTGGCCTCAGTGCTCCTTGTTTAGTGAAAGCCTAACTTCATTTCCTGCATCTGTTTCCACTTGGTCATCTTCCCGCTGCATCTGCACGTTTTATTCTCTGGTTTGAAAACCGAACCTCAGTCATATTGGAGTAAGGGTACTGTACTCCAGTATGACTTCATTTTAACTTAAAATATACGAATGCACTTATACACACTATCAATGCACTTATACATACTATCAGGACTTCAACATAGCAACCCACACATGGCCATACCAACCCATTTGTTACAAATATAGCAGTTCTCCAATAACGAAATTAAATGTATGTCTTAAAGATTGAGAAAACAAAGAAAATATTTTTCAATTAATAATTAAATTTCAATTCAGAAGGAAGAACTCACCTATGAAAAATTCTGGCAATGAAATGCTGCCTTCAGGATGAATGTTCATTCAACATTCTCCCATCTACTCTTAATACCCCAATCCAAAAACCTTAACATGAACGGCTCAGAAGTATTCATGTATGTAGCCCATTTGTCTTCCCACTCCTGTTTAGCTTGTCTGTCTATTCACTTTCAACTTTTTGTTATTACTGCTAAAGAATTATTATGTGAGTATACAATTCTGTTATTTTACATAATACTATTACTGTATGTACTACTATTTGCTTCTGATGGAGAGAGAGAGAGACAGAGACAGACAGAGAGAGAGAGAGAGAGAGAGAGAGAGAGAGAGAGAGAGAGAGAGAGAGAGACCTCTACGGGAAAAGGAAGAATAATACAACTGACAGAAAAAGAGAAGTTCACAGTATTGCATATGTAATGGACACACATTACTTGAAATACATCTCTCTGGTTCATAATGATTTACTTACATTGAGTCCTGAGAGTATTTGAAAAGCATTATTTTGCAAAAATCAAAACATAAATAAACAGACAAGAAACATTTTGGAATAGTTATGGTGTATCGTATGTAGAACTTTTTAAGTCCATGTTTGAAAAACTCTATCCTCTGATTCGAGTATAATGATTATATTGTCACACAGAAAAGTATAATGATTATACTTTTCTTACACACTTGGGTCATACAGTCAGGAAAGACCAGTCCCCGGAGAAGGACATGATGCTTGATAAAGTAGAGAGGCTGCGAGAAAGACGGCCCCCGACAAGATGGACACAGTTGGCTGCAAGAATGGGCTCAAGCGTAGGGACAATTATTCGGATGGCACAGGACTGGGTAGTTCTTTGTTCCATTGTGCTTAGGGTTGCTATGGGTCAGAACCTACTTCAGACCACCCAACAACAACAACAACAAACAACAGCATAGTTTTCTATTTTCCCTTTTAACACTTTTACTATAATTGGGGACTAAAGTAGGGTTGGAATTATGCAATAAGTAATAATACTCTACTCCCTACCGCTCTCAGAGTTTCCAGTAATTCATTTCTAACTTCTAATTACCAAATTATGGAAAGTCATCTTATACAATGATCAGGGACAAGGGTTATTAGGAATTTAATCTATTGGCAAAATATATCTGAAAGGCAAAAATTATATTTTATAGGGAATCAAAAACCATTTCTATTATAGCAAACATTAAAAAATAAATCTGAAATAAAGAAAAACAACGAGGAATTCTAGTTTTAACATTATTTAAAATGCTCACCAAATATTGGAATTAAAACAATTAAGGATAAAAAGAAATAAATAAAGGGCCAGTAACCAAACACCTGTGGCTTTAACCCACAAACCGCTGTACAGGATAAAAATATGAATCTACTTCTGTAAAGATTACGTCCTTGGAAACTCGATGGAGACATTTAACTTGGTCCAGTGGAGTTTCTTGGTGCCCTGGTGGTGTGGTGGGCTACACATCAGGATGCTAAATGCAAGGTCAGCAATCTGCAACCACCAGCCACTCCGAGGGAGAAAGGGGAGACTTTCTACTCTCGCAAAGATTTATATCTTCAGAAACCCACAGGAGCAGCCACGCTCTGTCCTGAAAGGTCTCTGTGAGTTGGAATCAGCTTAATGGCAGTAAGGTGGGCTTTTGGTGGGTTTTGCTTTGTTTTTAATAGGGTTGGTATAAGCCAGAATCAGTACTGTAGCAGTGTGTTTGGTTTGGAAAAAAAGAGGAAGTCCAAAACTAACCCTCAATTCAAATTTTATATGTTAAAATGCGCATTTAGCACAGTTAGGAAAGCACTCATTGTTTTACTGGAAATACTAGGGGACAATAGCGGGGCTCTAACTCCAGATTTCTACCTTGATCTGTATGATTTGTACAGGTACCTGTTACTACCAAACAGCAAACCTAACCCATCGCCATCGAGTTGATTCAGACTCACTGTGTGACTGACGTGAGGGATCTGAGCCTACACCTCTTTACTGAAGCCGAGTGTCATCTTTCTCCTGCCGGGGAGCTTCAGGGACCTTTCATTTGCAGCCAGTCCAATGCCTAGACCCAGCACAAACCCGGCTCTTTGTTGCTATCTACCTTCAGTTTTGCCCCCAAGCGTGATGACTCCATCCACAATGGATTCCGACCATTGTAGCCCACTGCTTTTTCCTTGACTGAACTTTGAAAGTAGATTGCCAGGTCTTTTCTTCTGCACCAAAGGTGATCATGCTACCACCAAGTCATCACTCTGCGTATGCCTCTCTCTAAACACTCGTTGCCATTGGTGCCCCTTTCAACAACAGCCAAGCCACATGCAACATAATAGTACTACGTTCCATACGATGTTCTGGACTGTAGCCCTCACAAAGGCAGAGGTATAATAATTTCTCTTGGGAAATTTAATACCAGACACGTTCCAAGGAGTTAGAAATTGAATATGTTCCAAAGTCCAACTCTTCCAAGATGCTATTCTGCTTCATTGACACCCCACCCCTCTCCCTTTCTATTCGAGTCCTCGGTATCAGCTCTTCTTTCCCCCTCCCTCTCCCTCCTCCCTCCGTGACTCCTTGATAAATTAGAAATTATTATCCTTTTCATTTCTAACACCGACTGCTGTCTCCCTTCAACCACATTTCTGCTGTTTATCCCCCTGGGGCGGGAGGTGGGAGAGATTATGTGTCAATCATTGCCATCAGTTCTTCCTTTCTCCCCTCCTCCCGCTACATTACCTTCCCCCTACCTTACCCTCCCCCTACATTACCCTCCCCCTACAATACCATCCTGGTATTGCTGCTCCCATTTCTGTCCCTGAGGGGTTTATCTGGGCTGGATTCCATGTGTTGTGGACTCTTAGCTGTAACAGTGTGCATGCTCTAGTTTCGCCAGAACTATTTGGGGGGAAGGAAGCCTCTAAGAACCGGAGGATAATTGTGTGTTTCATCAGTGCTATGTTGGACCCTGGCTGACTCATCCCCTCCCTTGTGACCTTTCTGTAATGGGATGCCCTATTGTCTGCATATGAGTTTGGGGTTACTGCTCTGACCCTCCCCCCCTCATTCTCAACAATATGCTTTTGTTTGTTTGTTTGATGTCTTCTGGTGCCTGTTACCTAATTATATTGACACCTCAGGATCACACAGATTGGTGTGCTTGTTCCATGGGGGTTTGTTGCTTATCTGCTAGAGAACCACTTGCTTCATTTTAAGCTTTTATGATCCCAGACACTGTATCTTTTGATAGCCGGCTACCATCAACTTTCTTCACCACAATTCTTATGCACCCATTTTGTCTTCAGCGATTGCACTGGGAGGGTGAGCATCACAGAATGCCTGGTTGTTAGAACAATGTATTCTTGTGTTGAGGGAGGGCTTGAGCAGAGGCCCAAAGTCCATGCACTTCCTTAATGTATTACCACATAAATATATGCACATAGGCCGAACCCTCTATTTTTATGAATTAATGTATTTACATAAGTGCACACCTATGTGTATGCCTCTATCCGTAACATTGCTTCCTACATCTTTCCTTTTTTCTTTTACTTCCCTCCTGCCCCACCAGCATTCTCATCCCTTCTTCTGTATCCAGTATGTATTTTAATACTCAAATGCTTCTATTAAATTTAAACCAAAATATATTAATGACTTACAACTCTATAGTACTTATAAATATCATGTATGTGTTCTTACTATATCAGAACAATTCAAAATTTATGGTCCAAAGAGCTACAGTCTGGAAAGATTACGCAGTAAGCAAACCATGAGCTCACTGTAGATCCTTTCAGGGGCTCAGTGGAGCTGGCTGCTTCTTTGTTGTCTTCAGTTGTAAATTAGGTGGTGTTTACATTTCAGATAATCAACTTTATATTCAACAGTTCAGCAACACACCCAATATTTTATCCCTCACCTCCCTGATTTTTCCTTTCCCTCTTGTGTTCTTCCACTTTACTAAAGTCTAGCCCTTTGCTTTGTCTTCCCTTCCTTGTTCTCCTCCCTTCCCAAACTCCAAAGTCGATTGCCCTTGGTATATTTCCATAAGTATCTGCTTCCGTATTTCCATCAGGAAACCCCATGGGAAGTTCTACTCTGTCACACTAGGTCTCTATGTCAGAATCAATTTGATGACACCCAAGAACAACAAACGGCACGATGTTCAACCTCTTCTCATGCATTTATTCACCATTCATGTACTTTCTTGGGTGAAATGCCTGATCAAATATTTTATCATTTATTGTGTTTTTAGTTTCCTTATTAGATTTTGTAAGCTATTTCTATATTTTGGATACATGCCCTATGAGGAAGAAACAGCAGTGGGTTTGAGTGTTGCTCTTTGAAAGCTATTCTCAAGAATTTTTTTTATTCCTTTAGAACAAGGTTGAAATTAGGAGAAAATATCTGCAAATCATGGAGCTAATAAAGAACATGTGCCCCAACTCTAGAAAAAGCTTTGAAAGTCCCACAGGAAAACCAAGAACACAATGAATAAATGGGAAATATGTGAGCAAACATTTTACCAAAGAAGGTACCAGAATGGCAAATAAACACATGGGCATTTTTAAAAAGTTCTTAATTTTAATAAAGTCCAATCTATCACTTGTTTTCCTGGACTGAAAATTACATTTGGTTTTGAACTTTTGGATATTAAGTTTATTATGTTAATAAGTTTTGTGTGATCTAAGATCAAAATGCTTTTTTTCTGGTGTCTGTTTTGTTTTGCATTTAAGATATGCATAGTTATATCTTTTCTATTTAACTGTTTGCTAGGCTGTGTGTCGCTGCCTCACATCCTGGTGTTTTTCTCATTGTTTTGGTTGTGTTCATGCTGAAGGTCTGGGACGTGGCCTAACCTCAGCCATAACTGAAAGACAGAGTCGGGGGGGAAACTGTACTGTAGACGTTGTTCCTGAGGCTTGGATTTCCCTGCCAATGAACCTGCTCCGGCTTTATACTGTCTAGTCCTCTGGTTAATGTTTTTTTACTCTGTTCAGAAAATTAGGGATAGCGAAGGGCATAAAGTATAGTGAAGTTACTTCATCATTACGGTCAACACAGTGTCAACTCAGTGAGACAGGCTCAAAATAGAAATCCAAAATATATTAGAAGAAAATATAAGATCATATGTTTTATAAAAATAGAATAAGGAAAGCCACTGTTAAGTGACAATGTAGTCCTGACCCCATCAACAACACGTAATTCAACTTACGTTTCCACACAATAGAAGTACCACAAAATGAAGACAGAGAAATACAGTGATCAAAAGTCATTGGGAACACTTGAAACATGTTAAACATCCTTAATGTTTAAGAAGGCCTTATAACTTGATGTGTAAAAAAATTAAAACCTAGACAAAGTGCATTAGAAACTAGTCATAGCAGAAAGGTAATTAAAGTTGTGCAAAGTTGTCCAGCCTCATTCAAAATCAATGACCCATGTAAATTATAAACAAAATATGATACAAGGATAACAGTTGGTATCCTTGTTAACTCCATCAGCAAAAGTTTGGGAAGCCAATCTCATACTCTGTTAATGGCCAAATTCATCAGCATTATTTCTTTGAAACAAAATTTACAAGATGCATATGTATTAGGACTTAATGTTTAAAATGTTTACCTTACCTGATTACTTGATTTCGCCCTCTCAGTATGGGAGATAGTAATTACACCCATTTTTAAGATAAGAAAACTGAAACTCTGCCCAAAGGCATGCCTAGTTAAATTCATACAACCAATAAGTGACATGGTCAGGTTAAAGTTCTTATCTTTGGATTTCAAGTTCTGCTACCGTTCCATTAATGAGAGTTGGTGCGCCTTGGAAAACAAGTGTTTTGTACAGTAAAGGGTGTTCCTGTGTCCTTCAGTGTAAATGAAAGATGCTGCATCTATTAACTTGTGAGATAAGAAGTAATGTGCTGGGAACCTTCCTACTTTTAAGTTGAATTATTACAGAAAAAGAAGTATTTCATAGGCAAAGAAATATTCAAGGCATTTTTCTTCATTGAAAAAAAAACATTTCTTATTAAAATTCCATAGGTGGTTTTATTTGTTTTTCATCTATCATTTGAGTGGTTTAGGAAATAATCCTTATGGTGGTGGTTCAAAGAAAAACACTCTGGAGATATTTTATTAGCATGATAAACTGATTATTGTAAGTAAAGTAGAAAAAGGAAGTTCAGTTTTGAAAAGGCTTATTATCTGCCTTTGAACCAAATTTTGAGAGAAATAATTATTCTGAGCTACTGAAGGTTGTTGCAATTTTCACATAGAATTATTTGTCTTGTGCATTTCTCTATGTTGTTGAAGACCTATTTAAAAAGCTATATCAGATGTTTGCAGTTTGGAAGTCATTTGATATAGCTGATAAGAGTTTATTTCCATTTCATAAAACATGACCTCACTCAGACTTGTAAAACTCTTTTGCTGTATAAAATGGTGAACAACTGGATAGCAGTGTTAATTGGTTTTGGAACTATATTTGAATCAACTCTCTTCCTTATTGTGTTTCCATCAGATTTTGCTGGAATTATTGAAACAAATTATTTATTCAGATTTGTAAAACAGTGGAACATTTGTCTGTTTAATCATTCAGCATTGTATAGGAATTTTCTGTGCTTTAAAAATCACTAAAACGACTCTAAAACGTGTGTTCGCCTGAATGGTTATTGTTCAGTATTCAATGATCTTCATGTAAGGATGACGGGATAATTAAAATACAGTGTGATAAAAGCTGAAGGATGGGCTTGGGAGCCAACCCTAGTTCCTTTAGAAGCCTTTCTTCGCTTCGCTGTCTCGGGCCTTGCAGCTGGACTGACTAATGAGACGGACCCAGCAGTTAAACCACCTCTCTGTGACCTTTTCCTAGATTTGTGATTTGGGACAAGTACTTAGCTTCTTTGAAATTCAGTTTCTTATCCGCAAAATAAAAGCAACCACCTAAACACAGTTGTAATAATAATCTAAAATAACCTAATGGGGAACCTCGTCCAATGTCAAGAGTGTCAAACAACATTGAAAAAGCATTCATTTTCATCTCATCCTACTACTTAAACACTTTTCTGCTTTTCCTCAAGACATACAAATTTTTCAACTGGTTGGGGGCTTCCTGTAGACTGTAAGGTGCACCCGGATTTCCTCCCAGGAAGGGTTTGCGGTCCCAGGGTCTGGTAGTGGCAGTCCCTTCAGATTGTTTCACCTGGTGACAGCCATCTTGCAAAGAGTTATAGCTCTTCCCAGAGCAGCCCACACTTAATGACTGGCCAGTCATGCTGCATAGAGAGAGCTGGCCATTTCTGCCCAACTCATAATAGCTCTGCACGGTGACTGACACTCCGGAGTTTATGTGTGGGGCCCCTGAACTCCCATTATGCAATGCATATCCTTTCTCTACTTTTTGCTTGGGTTAATCCCAAGCACATGCTCAATAAGCAACCTTTAATCCAAACTCCAGTGTAGTCCGCTTTGCTGAAAATTCAGTGTGCAACCTGGATCCTGCTTTTTCTGACAGACTCAGCAATTCACTTAAGTTCTTCACATAGTCCAAGATACTCACATGACTTCTTCCCTGTACTTCCCTTGCCTACTGCATCCCACCCTAGCACCTTCACATTGCAGATTTGGTAAGCGCCAGCAATTAATAGAGAACACTGATTTTTGATCAGAGATCATTAGGTTGAATACTGATTGTTTCATATAGGCTAGAATGCTTCATCTCAGGTTGATCAGAGTTTTAAAATTTTAGATAAAATAGAATTTTAAGGTATTTTATTAAAATCAAATTAACCACAGAACTGTTAAATTATCTAGGGTGAGATTTTAATAATGCACTTTTATTTGGACAAAACAGAATATTCAACAACACTACTCTACCATCAACCATTTTTATGCACTCACCAACAAGAACAACAATAGTAATAATACTTAAATTTCAATTACTACATTATAGTTTAAACGTTTTGATATATAAAAGTAAGGTAGGAAGGTAACTAGAGTATCCCCAATAATATATGAGAGGAAAATGAGATCTAAAGGGCTTACAGGTTCTGAGAAGTTCATGAAATGAATTGATATCATGGATTCTAAGATTTAAATACAGGCTTCTGAATGAGTGGTCTTTCCCTACATTGTCATAAACCTTACATCACTTTCAAAAAAACCAAACAAACTTAAAAAAAGTTCTGTGGGAGAACAAAAATACAACCTGGAGACCTGAACTCCTTCATGCTATGCTATTGTTGAAAAAGTAGAAGTGCTTGTCCGTGGAACTCAGCTTTGCAGCATACTGGTCCCCAAAGCTCAATGTGCCTGCACATAATAACTAACTACCTCATTAGTATATACTTACCCTGATAATAATTATTAGCCCTGATTACCCACAGAGACAACATCCCACAAATGAATAATGTGGCTTATCTATGAGCTTAAAAATCAACAGAACTGATGAAAGAGGTTTGTTTGAGGAAAGGTCTAGCTGTGTGTTCCAGATAAGGAGACCTTAGACCATAAACCAAATCCACTGCTGTTGAGCCTATTCCAGCCCACAGGGACCCTGTAACACAGGTTAGACCTGCCTCATCGTCTTCATGAGGCTGTGAATCTTCATAAAAGCAAACTGACTAACCTTTCTCCCACCGAGGGAGTGGTAAATTCAAACCATGACCCTTTTGGTAAATATCCCAGCAATGAATGCACTGTGGCACCATGAATCTTTCAGAGAGAATTGACCCTGGAGGATCTGGAAGTTTGGACATGGAAACTGGTCCTCTGATTTAGCATATGCTGCCTGTGTGCACAGGACACACGGAGGCCAGGACGTAATTCAAATGGTGAGCTCTTTGCACGAGTTCTACCTTCGGAAATCACTGAACACATTATCAAAATTATAATGACCTGGAGTACTTTGTGACATTAGTTCCTGAGTAATCTGGTGGTTGCTTAGCTGACATTTATGAGGGGGCTCTGAAGAGTTTGTGGAACCAATTCCATTTTCTCCCTATTCCGTTTTTGCCACAAACTTTTAAAAGTTTATCAGCTATCTTGTTTATCAGTTGTCTCATCTGGGATATATTAAACATAAATAACAATGACATACAAAGTTTTCTATTTTATCACATAATTGCTGACTGGCATTTTCTCAGAATTACCCATGAGCCTTTCATAGTATTTTCAAGAAGAATTAAGAGTTTCTAAGGTATTGACCAACAACAATAATAAAGAGTTCCTTCTCACTCAGAGATAGGAATTCATAAAGCTGGATGAAGAACCCACTGTCATCGAGTTGCTTCCGGCTCATGGTGACCCTCATGGACCAGGGAGAACTGCTCCAGTGGGAGTCTGAGATTGCAACCCTTTACGGGAGTGGAGGCCTCATCTTTTTTTCCCTGCAAAAGCCAGATTAGCAAGCAAACACGTCACTTCTATCATCATTCGATGATAGCAGATGCGGTTCAGGATAGCACCATGTCTTATTCCAAATGGGCCATGTGGGAGAACATGCAGGAGTGATGGTACTGCTGGGACCCGATTGTAGACTATGCTACTGCGCATCGCAAAACACCAGAATAGCAACACTTGGCTGGAATAATACATCTTCCCAGATTGAACAATTTGTTTTCTTAACTTAAAATGGGTACATGCCAGAGTTTGAAGCATATAATTAATAGAGAATTGCTTCATAAAATCTTAGATGAATTTAACAATTCTATAAAACCTGTCTAATGTATAAAAAAATGAAGACACCAATCTGGTTAAACCAAATCCATGCATATCTCTTTCCAAAGAAGTGCAAGGAAATCATTTCACATCTTGGACTGCATTCTAGCCACATGCTCGTGTAGTGGTTTATACAGGTAACTACTTCTTCACTATGTTACAATTCTCAGGTTGTAAAATTGTCCTGTCAAATCTGAATTTTTATCATTACTCTCTAGCATATCTGAGTCAATTTTTTTCATATACATATACAATTGACCCATGAACAATGCGGGGGCCAGGCCTACCAACATTCAGTGAAAATTTCATGTGTAATGTTTCACTGTCCCCAAACTTAACTAATATCCTTCTGTTGATTGTAAACCTCATCAATAACATAAACAGCATTCTTTGTGTATTCTAAACACTATGTACTATACCACATCAAAGCTGTATTTTTAATACAAGGTATCTTGCAAGGAGGTTCAATGTTTTTGTGCCTGTTGGTGAAGTTATAGCTATGGCTTCACACGTTTCCTATTTTTTTCTCATGATAGGTCTCAGCAGGATTCATTGATCTTGACATATCATGCAACCACATCAGCAGACCTCAATTTGCAGTACATATCAAGCGATTCAACTTTCTCCTGCAAGGCCGGGGCTTCTCTTGGCTCCTAGAGAGCACACCCAGCAGCAGTGTTAGTTCTTTATAAGGGCTCCACGGTGTTACTCAAGGGTTAGTACACTGGACCACAGATGATGAAAAATACAAAAGAACTTCAGGGGATCCCAGTTTTCAATGACATGCAGTTTACCAGAGATATGAACTGCTTAGGCAAAGTTGTTTACCATTACGAGGTATTTAAACAATCCATGTACAAGTGGACCCACACACTCCAAACTCATGCAATTCAATTCAACTGCTGGTGTTGTGAGGTGCCAAGGTGCCATTGAGACAGGTCTGACATCGTGACCATACACACAGCAGAATGAGCAGTGCAGGACCCTGCGTCATCCTCTCAACTGTAGATGGAACAACTAAAGATATGGGTTTGTCTTTTAGATATTTTTCTGTGCACAAAACACTGGTTGTTCCTAAGGAGATACTAGGTGGTAATTCTGTGAGGAAAGTACTTGTCTATAAATTTATGTTGTGCCTCCAGAAAGTAAAAATTTTCACTCCACTTGAAAGAGCTTTATGGTGCTTAAAATGCTATTTATTTCAGAATCACTATTTATCCTTTTATTCATGAAAGAAAAAAGAAAATGAGTAAGGGAATAATCATTCAGACTACAGTCATCCCCCTAGCTCTCGCCTTGATCCCTGTGTTAGTCTGGGTAGACTAGGGAAGCAAACGTCATCTATGTATATTGAGAGAGTTTTAGATAAAGGGTAAGTTACATTCAGAAAGCATCCCAGCCTCATCTAGTCCAAGACCATAAGTCCAACTTAGCCCATATCACCGACATCGATCTACAAAGTCCTCCTCAAACTCACAAAACACACACAATGATGTTGGATGCAGGAAGATCACAGGCCAGTTGGTAGAAAGTCTTTGAATCTGGTGGCAGTGTAAGCATCTCAGCACTGGCAGGGGTCTCCACGTGACTTCTCCAGCACCCAGGGCTGCATCGGGGTAGATCCACGTGGTTTCTCCTCAGGGATGTCTCACAGGAAGTGAGCCTTGCCAGCTGAGGCCGAGAAGTAGCTAAGGCAGCCACACACTGGTCTGACCATCAAAGAGCAAGAAACAAGAGAACCAAAAGGGCAAGGCTCACTGAGCTATGTATCTCTCTGCCCTTCAATTAATTCCAAATGTGTGTATCGGCCGGGTTGGCACACTAGACCTTAACTAGCACAGTCCTTATGTCTGAAATTACTGATTTGCTCTTTTCCTGCTGAGATCATTAATGGTAATAACAAATCACTGATGGTTGTAAGAAAATAAAAATACTGGCTATAGATCAATAGAATCATAAGACAAGAATATAATTCTGGCCTTTTTTCTTTTCACGGGCTAAGTTATCATTTTCAAGTTCCTAGATGAAAGCATTTTAATTTAAATTGATCAAATAATAGCCAACATGGTAAGAACTCTTGTTTATCAGAAAAAGAATTTCTTAACCCTATGGGTTTTTTGTTGTATTTTTCTTGTTTGCTGGCTCCACTCTCTTCACTTGCTCTTAAATGGAAGGTTTCTTGGCTTTCTGTCTTTGACTTATTCCTCATTTGTTATATTCTCCTTCAGCAATATCATTCTTATCTTTGATTTCATCTATGACCTAAAAGTAGTGGAGTACATATCTATTATCTTTAGCTACCTGCTCTCACAGAAGGACAGGTTCATTTTTCTACTCTTTAACCATCACCTGATCTCTAATGGTGCTGTTGATAAACATTAACTGCTAAATTCAGAGTTCAGGATTCAAGCCCACCATCTGCTTCTTGGGAGAAATGAAGGTATTTGATTCCATAAAGATGTGAAACCTTAAAAACCCTAGTTAGGGCCGCTATGAGTTGGGATGGGGTGGATGACAATGGATTTGGTTTGGGTAATTTTCACCTGGAATTCCAAGTATCATGTATACACCCATGTAACTACTAATTTAATTTATATATAAAGTATTTCCATTGCCCTAAAATTTCCAGTCTCTATCATTTTCCATTCAATTTGCCACGGAAGTAATTCTTCAATTAATATCCCTTATAGAATTGGTAGAAAGATACGGTTATCTACTCCTGTAAAGATTACAGCTTTGGATGGCCTATGTTGGACTATATCAATAATGATAGAAAGAAGTGTAACATTGGGATTTGCTCTGTTCAAAAGCAGTTTTTTAAATGGGACCTAGGATGTAACAGCCCCCTCCCCTGTAGAAAGAAAAAAAAAATTTCAACTAGTTAATTATCTCCTGAGTCTGCTGCAAAACTTGTTAATTACTCAAGGATACGCCAATTCAAGGAAATGGAAGCAGGATCATTCAGATAAGCATGGGGCCTAAAACCTTAGGGGGGAGTACCATTCTGGCTCTCCCTGGAGTAATGAAGATAACAACTGATGGTTTGCAGTCTCATGGGGGCATGGAGGTTGTTTCCTATGGACCTTGTTCCTTTGCACCATTATTTGACAGTCTTCTGATGATTGTTTTGCTCTGTACCATGACCAGGCTCCACCAGACCCTTTGTCAGAATAAATTAGACCCAAAGTTGTTTTGAAAGGGCATCTGGGGACAAATGGTTCACCCATGGGCTGTCCTAACTTCTAAGAAAACCAGAGACAGAACAGAAGGACTACGGCAGTTGCATGGTCTACTGTCAACTTGATCGAAGTGGTAGACTCTGGCCTGTCTCTCAGGCATAGCCAATGAGGCCTCTGTACGGGCATGGCCTTCTCCTGAAAATTCTGGGAACACCTTTCTTCCTCCATGGAGGCAGGACACACACTCTTTCTGCTTTTTCTTCATGCTGACAAGCTACCTGAAGCTATTCTGATGGAGTGAGAGTCTTGGAGTTGGAGGACCCAAGTGGAGACCCACACCAGTGCTGACACGCTTCCACCACCACTGGATCCACAAGATTTTCCACCCACTGGCATGTGATCTTCTTGCATTTGGTATCATGACATGTGTTGTGTGAGTGTGAAAAGGAGTCTATGAATTGGTGCTGGACTTGTGCACTTGGCCTGGACTGGACTGCGATGTTTTCTTAGTATACAATTGCTCTCTAGCGTGGAACTCTTTCTTGCACACATATGGGTGTCTCTGGGTTTGTTTCTCTGGTCAACCCAGACTAACACAAATATTAACAATATTGGGCCAATGTTTCATAATAATATATAAAACTGAGACCAGTGAGATATTTATATATCTCTGAATAACACTAGTAGCAACTGCAACCTGTAAAACTCTCAGGTTGCTAACGAAGAAGGAATTTAGCAGGAAATGTTACCATTATTTTAGATTACAATCCATAGTTCAAATAGTCCCAATGTCTCTTGTTAACAGAGTCACGCTGGGAAAAGATGCCAACTCTAAGAGGGTTATAACACAAGGAAGGGCATTCTTTTGTGCTGACATGTGGCTCAGTGGATTCTTAGCCAAAGACTGAGTCCACTTTCCCTGTCCAGGAGCATTTCATAAGGAAGGGGACTGGATCTCCAGGGTTGTCTGTGGTTGGTCAGTGAGCCAGAGAGCAGAATCAGAAACAAGGAGTTACACAGGATGGTCAAGTGGGAGGACCAGTCAGCAGATGGCAAGGAGATTACAGAAGTAGAATGCCTCAGTGGGGAGGGGACAGGGGTTAAAAGTCACCAGGGCCTTTTCACACACCACAGGTGCTTGTGCCTTTGAAGCTGTGCTTTGTCTCCTCCTGAGAAGCACTTTGTTTCCACCTCACTCTAATCATTATTTTTAATGATTTGCTAAATCTGTTTATAGAACCTTTCCATTGGAGAGCCATGATATTTTAATCCCACAAAGGAAACCATCCGAGATAAATGAGAAAGTTAGTTACCTACATACAGCAGATACTTTTGAAACGCCTACCATACGCTCACATATAGCATTTATAGAAACATTCCATCTATCTAGTGGCTGCTTTCCGGTGCAGGGAATTTTGGATTGGCTATCACACAGAGGTGTTCACTGTGCTGTAGTGGCTTCTGACTCACTGTGATGCTGGAAGCTGGGCCACAGGTATTGCAAATGCCAGCAGAGTCACTCAAAGTGAACAGGTTACAGCAGAGCTTGCAGTCTAAGCACAGACAATGAAAAAGTAATTGTTTGCCCACCATAGAGGAAGTAGCCCTTGAAAATCTTATGCATAGTTTCAAAATATTGTCAGATACTAAAGACCTAACGACTGGAAGTATTAGGTTTCAGGATTGGGGTTCCTCAATTTTTTTTTTGCTTCATTTCCCTGAAAGAATTCAAGCAGCAGAAGCAATTTTATAATCTAAGTGCGCTTTTAGGAAGGAAAGGGAAGGTTTCAGGTATTACAATCTCAAAGTTACACGCTATTTCTGGAAAGCATGCCAGGCTGCACCGAAGCCGTGCCAGGTTCACAACGGGGCATGAAAGAACATGTGGAAACAACAATGGGGCAGGAGCATGAAACTTACACATGTAGAATTGGGGTCCCCAGAGGCCAAGAAGAGATGTGGAGCCCCAGAAGACCCATAGGCATGGGAGAAACTCCCAACCTCTGCCTGCAGCTTGCACCTGAGCAAGAGAAGGGTGGGAAAAAGAGGCTAGAGGTCTGGGACCTGTGCATTTAACCCCTTTGGCTGGGGAGGCATGGTCGAATATATTGGCTGATCCCATTAGCTGAGATCAGACCCACCTGTGTGATGTCATGGGCCTAGGTGGGTATTGCCATGTTGATTTTACCTCGGCCTAGGGGCCTTAATTTTCTCATGCCCCATTATGAATTTTCCCATAGGTGTCCAATGTTTGCCTGGTTTTTCCCCAACCCCATTGTGGTCCTTTGCAGGCATTGGAGAGATAATCCCCCTTTGTCCCTAATCTCACCAACTAGTAGAAGTGAAACAATGTAATGAAGGAGAAACTGCTTCCTCAAAGTAGAGAAAGTGATGTGAATAGAATAAAGCTTGCGGGAGTGGAACTTGTAGGATCTTTTGCTGGTGGGGTACAACTCAAGGTAAAAAGACATAGCTGCAAAAATCTATGAATAATCATAACTTGGAGTGTATGAAGTACGAATCTAGGAAAATTGGAAGTGGCCACAAACGAAATGGAATACATGAAGATCAAAATTCTAAGCATGAATCTGAAATGGGTAGGCATTTGTCATTTTGGATCAGAAAATTACAACATTTACTATGACAGGAATAACTCTATCAAGAGGAAGCATGTTATGTTCACTGTCAGAATGGAGATTTCAAAATTAATCTTGAATATAATGTTGTTTCTGGTAGGATTGTATGTATCTGCCTCTAAGGAAATCTAGTCAATACAACTGTTATTCAAATTTATGAACAAGCCACAAAAGCTAGTGCATAATAAAGAAATTAAAGAATTCTAACAATGTCAAACAGCAATTGATCAAACATTCAATCAAGATGTATTGATAATTTTTGGTGATTAAAATGCAAACATTGGAAACAGGAAAAAATAGCAGTTGGAAAAAAACGGTCTTGGTGGTAGAAATAGAGTTGGAGATCACATGACAGAGTTTTAAAAGACCAACAACTTCTTCATAATGAATGCTTTTCACAACAATGCAAAAAGTAACTATACACATGGACTTCTAATGTGTTTAAACTTGTGGCAGCGATCTAAAGCTTGGGTCCCTCCTTCCATTTCCCCAGGGCCCCAGAAACTGGCCTGAAATCTACCTGTAGCAGATTGAGTAACCTGCAGCTAGGGAAGCCCTGACCCCACACCAATGCTGAGACCGATCCACCCGTGCCCGCTTACATGGCAGTTTGCACGCTCCTGCCCATCCTGCTGCAGCAGCCCAAGTCTCTGGTGCTCCCTGGTGCCATCCAAAGCCACTCCCATGCACATCTGCCCACTCCCAAGGTGGCAGCCTAAGCCCACACTGCTCCCACCAGCGCCGACCCACACTGCTCCAGCCTGTACCAGCTCAGCACTTCCCTAGCATCCCAGGCCTGTGGGGAGCAGGGATGAGTTCATACTCAGTCTGAAGAACATATATCCCCCACACATGGCCTGGCTCTAGAGGTCAGGGTTAGATAAGCAACCGGGTCCTGGAACTTCCCAACCCATGCCAGTCACACTACCTCCGACCTCAACATGGCAACACGTGCCAATTGGACACTCTCAACATTATCATTACACATGTGACTCCACTCTACCCACAGCAGCAGTGGCCTAGCCCACCCCAGCATGATGCTCCCCGCCCTCGAATGTGACAGCTTCCCCCACCAGTTCCAGTCACCTCCACCCAGTGCAGGCTCTCCCAGATTAGAGAGGAGGTTAGGAAGTTTCTAGAAACTAATGATAATGAGAATACAATGCATTAAAACTTATGGGATACTGTGAAAGCAGTTATCAGAGGTAGTATGATATCAATAAATGCATATATGAAAAAATAAGGGAGGCTTATGACTGATATGCTATCAGAAAACCTCCAGCAATTTGAACAGAGTCAACAGAACAACCCCTCCAATAGCAAAAGAACAGAAATAATAAAAATCAGGGCAGTTAAACCAGTGGGAAGACAAGAGAATGATATGAAAGATTAATGCAGCACAAACCTGGTTCCATGAAGGGATCAACAGAATTGACAGACCACTGGCAATCCTAACCAAGGAAAGGAAGGAACAAATATCAATAGCCAAGATGAGGGATGAAACAAGGAAATCACAACAGACCTCAATGAGATTAAAGGGATAATCAAAAAGTACTTTGAAGGACTGTATTCTAATGAACTGAAAAACGTGGAAGACATGGATAAATATTTGGAAAAACTAATCCCTCCTGACAGAGGTCAAGAACCTCAACAAACTCATAGCAAAAGAAGTAGATATGATTATCAAGAAGCTGTCAACAACAACAAAAATAGCCCCTGACCCAGGCGGCATCACAGGAGAATTTCACCAAGCACTCATGGAAGAGCTGACAATGACTCTCCACAAATTATTCCAGAGCATAGAAAAGGATGGCAAACTCCCAAACTCAGTCTATGAAGCCAGTATAACTTTGATACCCAAACAGGGCAAAGATCCCACAGGTATAGAGAACTACAGACCAATATCTCTAATGAACATAGATGTAAAAATCCTTAACAAAGTATTGGCCGATAGAATACAAATGTATATAAAACTTATCATCCACCATGATCACGTAGGATTCATCCCAGGGATGCAGGGATTGTTGGACATAAGAAAATCCATCAATATTGGAAACCACATTGATAAGAAAATGTATGAGAATTACACAATGTTATTGATAAATGCAGAAAAGCATTTGACAAGATCTAACACCCATTCCCAATTAAGATATTCATGAAGATAGAAATGGAAGGATTATTCCTCAAGCTAATACAAGATATCTATCTATGTAAAGCCAACAGCCAGCATCATAGTCAATGGAGAAAAGACAAAAAACATTCCCAAAGAGAAAGGGGACCAGAAAACAATGCCCCTTGTCCCCAATTCTATTCATTATTGTACTGGAAGTTCTAGCTAAAAACATAAGACAGCAGAAGGACGTTAAAAGTATCCAACTGGGAGAGGAGGAGGTGAAACTATTGCTATTTTCAGAAAACATTATTCTGTACAATGAAAATTCCCAAAGCTCCACAATTGGAGTACTTACAGTGAGAGGAATATGGAATCATGGCAGATACAAGACCAACAAACAGAAGCCTATCAGTTTGTCATATACATCCGACAGGACCATGCAAGAGGAGACCAAGAAGGCTGTACCCTTTTTTGTTAGACAGGGTTCATTAGAGAAACAAAACCAGGACACTTATGATTTTGTATATCCACTTCCCTGGTACAGTAAATATACTGGAAGTCCTTCAACTCATAAGGGTTGCTGGGTCCAAGGTCAAGGAAGCAGACAGCTGAGTCTTCTATAGAGCAACTCAGGATGTTCAATCACAGGCAGTGAACAGCAGGGCGGATCACCAACAGCTAGCCAGACACCAGGATCCAACAGTCCCAAGCTCAACTAATGCATACACCAGCAGCGAGGTGAAGCAGGTTTTGAAGGAAACTCAAGTTCTAGCAACATGATCCACATGTTGGCAGTCCCATGGGTAATATAGCTCACAAGTTGAGGCAGAGAACTAGCTAAGGCAGTTGCATGCTGGTCTGATCACCAGAAAGTGAGAGAGGCAGGGCCTGCCAAGCCATTTATCTCTTTGCCCTCCAATCAGACTGTAACCTTAATAAACCCACATGTTCTTATTGACCAGGTTGGCACAATAAACCTACCTATCACAACCTTCTTTACAATAGTCAAGAACAAATTGAAATACTAGGAATATATTTAACCAAAATAACTACAGACTTATACAAGGAAAGTTTCAAGACCTTACTACAGGAAACCAAAAGTGACCTCCCCAAATGGAAGAACGTCCCATGCTTGTGGATTGGAAGACTCAACATAGTAAAGATATAAATCTTACCCATAGCACTTTATACGTTTATTCAAATACCGACAACCTTCTTCAAAGAATTGAAAAAATGACCACCAATTTCACATGGTGGGGGAGGAAGCCCAGAATTAGCAGAGAACTCCTTAAGAAGAAGGACAGAGTTAGAGGACTCACTTTACCTGATTTGAACACCTACTAAACCTCCACCATGGTCATAGCAGCATGGTACTGGCATAATGAGATACTCAGAGCAATGGAAAAGAACAGAAAACCCAGAAATAAAACCGTCAGTATATAGACAACTGATCTTTGATAAGGGGTAAAAAAACATCAAGTGCCACAAAAGCAGATACCCTCTTTAACAAGCGGTGCTGGAAACAATGGATAGGATATCTACATGTAGAAAAGTGAAACAAGATATTTGCCTCGCCCCATGCACAAGAACAAACTTAAGGTGGGTCATAAACATAGAAGCAGAACCCCAAACCATCAGGACCATCAATGAAGGAATAGGGACTAACCATCATTGACCCAGGATATATATAGGCTCACCACAATAGGAAAGAGTATACACACAGGTGAACTTAAAATTAATAAACGGGATTTAATAAGAATAGAACACCTGTGCACATCGAAAGACTTTACCAAGAGGGTAACAAGGCAACACACAGACTGGGAGAAGATTTTTAACACTGCACATCAGACACCGGGCTTATTACTAAAATCTACAATACCCTCCTAGGCTGCAAAAAGAGGAAAACAGATAACCCCCTGAGGAAGTGGGCAAAAGAATTGAAAAGAAATTTCACTACTGAGGAGACTTATATAGCCAATAAACACATGAAAAAGTGCTCCTGATCATTAGCCATAAGAGATATGCAAATGAAAACAAACCAAGAAATAGCATCTACACTCTTGTTAGCTCAAATCAGAGAGTAAAAAATGTTGGTGGGGATATGGCGAAATAGGGACTTTCCTCCACTGGTTGTATAGATATGTACAGCCACTGTGGAAAGCGATCTGGTGATATTTAAAGAAAATGGAAATTGATCTACCTTATGAACCAGTTATCCCTTTAAGAGGTAAGAAATAAAACACGACCAGTCATCTGAGCCCCAGTGTTTCATGTGGGTTAATTTACAATCACAAAGACTTGGAAACAATTAAAATTTCCATCGATACAGGAGTACATTAGTAAACTCTGGCACATACACACAATGGAGTACTATGCAGCACTAAAAAGCATGGTTGATTACATGAAACATGTCGTTTCATGAGAAAATCTGGAGGAAATTATGCTAAGCAAGGTCAGCCAATCACAAAAAGACAAGTGTAACATGAATCCACCGAGGTAAGTGTAATCAGCACAGTAGGTATAGAAAAAAAGACACTTATCTCACATTATATGGGTGGGGGCACAGGCAGCCAGGTGGAGGGCAGATCAAACTCAGAGAGTTACATGTGAATCCAACATGAAGAAGGAGAAAGGGGGGAAGGAAGAGGGAAAAAATGGAGGGGGAGAAACTGAGATAATGGAATGTGGGGAGCATGGCACTAACCCACCCAGGGGATGAGTATTGGTTGTGTCTCCACAGAATTGGGAGTGTGCATACAGACCCCACTATGGCACACCAAACCAGGAGGGCAACAGAACCACATGGAGGACTGCATGGAAAGATTGGACTACAGGGCCAGCCCAACCAGAGACAATCTGACTCCCGCCCTAGAAATATGTGCCACAGAGAACCATACGAAACCATCAGGTGGTGGAAAGAACCTACTTCCCATGCCCACACAGAAGCAAACAAAGAAGGAAAAAGAGAAAGGGACAGTCGGCTAGACTCAATATTGGCACACCAAACCAAGAGAATGATGTCCCTCCACAGAGCTGCTAAGGCACAGAGAGGATTGTAGGACCCCAACAACTCAGGACGCATTGTCTCCTAACTGGAGCATACTGCCACAGAGGACAATAATGGGGACATGTGGCAGGGAGAATCCCTGCCTGAATCCCACACAGTGGAACAAACCAAGAAGGGAGCATAACAGATCAGCATTTGGAGAAAAGCCAATCTACAAATTCACTAAAGAGCCACAAAAAACTCACTAAAGACCTAGGAGGGCCAGCCCCCCAAACTCTCCCAGGACAGTGGGAGAGATCGATAAAGGCCGGGGGACAGACCTGAAACTATGTATGGTTTCTTTTTTAATTTTTCTTTTCTTTTTTCAATCTTCTCTTTTCTTATTGTTTGGCCTAGGATATTGCTAGTTTGCCTACTTATATAAGACAGACATGGGAAGCAAGCTTGGGGAGAAAGTAAGGGGTCAATGGCCCCAGAGGGTTGTGGGGGGAGAAGGGGCTGGGGGGAAGGGGGTGGTGAGCAAGCAATGCCATAGATAGGGGAACACTGGGGAATTAAAATCAACAACCAGGACATTGTAGAGACCCTGTGAGTAGTAGCGCAACCTAGCTGAGAGAAAGTACTAAGGGGTGGAAGAAGGGGGAATATGATGGTAGGGGAGGAGGTGGCAAAAGAAAAGAGAGGAAAGCTCTAGGAAGCAAAGTTATAGACAGAGGAATTAACAGAGGTGTGTACTTATGTAAATACATTAATCCATAACAAAAGAAGTATTTGCCTATGTACATATATTCATAAAGGCAATACACTGAGGCATGGGTGGGCCTTGGGCCTCAGCTCATACCCTCCCTCAATACAAGAACACTCTGTTGTAGAAAATGGCCATTCTGTGATGCTTACCCCCAACCACCCCCCGACATGATCGCTAAAGACAAAATAGGTACATAACCAAATGTAGTGAAGTAAGTGGATGGTGCCTGGCTATTAAAAGATATAGAATCTGGGGTCTTAAAAGCTTGAAGTTAAACAAGCGGGCATCCAACAGTGAAGCAACAAGCCCACATGGAAGAAATACACCAGCTGGTGTGATCATGAGGTGTCATCAGGACCAGGTAACAGGATTCAGAAGATTCATAACAAACAACAAACAAACAAAAGCACATTGTTGATAATAAGGGAGGTTGAGGCAGAGACCCATAGCCCATCTGTAGACAATAGACCATCCCCCACAGAGGGGTCACAGAGAAGGGATAAAATCAATCAGGTTGCATTAGAGCACTGATGGATAAAGCAATATACCTCTGATCCCTTGAGGCTTTCTCTCCCGCCCCCACTATCATGACCCCACTGCTGCTTCCCACTCTGGACTGGACGGGAGCATGTACATAGGTTTAGGCAAGAGCTAAAGCTCACACACATGGAACCTAGGCATAGGAATGGAAATAGCAATACCAAAAGGGTAGGGGGAAGGTGGGAAAAGAAGAAATAGAGGAAACCGATCACAATGAATGACACGTAACCACACATCCCCCTTTTACAGGGAAGAACAACAAAAACAAGAGGGAAAGGGATAGAGCAGATGGTGTAAGATATGAAAATAATAATAATCTATATTCTGTCAAGGGGCCATGAGGTGGGGGTGGAGGAGGGAAGAATAGAAGAGCTGATCCCAAGGACTCAATAGAAAGTAAATATCTAGAAAAGAAAGATGGCAATATATACACACATATGTCTGATACAATTGATGTATGAATTGTAACAAGAGTTGGAAGAGCCCCCAATAAACTGATCTTTACAAAAAATATGGAAAGAATATTGTTGCCCCAAAAGCCCTGTTTAATGTTCAACCATTTCCAGAGGTAGCATAGCTCACACCCAAGCTTTCTGAGGGAAGAAATCTAAGCTGCACTGAAGGCAATAGCTAAAAATGAGGCTCTAAGAAGTGACAAAATACCAATTGAAATGTTTCAACATGCTAATGAAGCACTAGAAGCACTCATTATCTATGCCAAGAAATTGGGAAGACAGCTACCTGGCTAACTTTTTAGAAGAGATGGATATTTTCACTCACTCCAAAGAAGGTGAGTTAGTTTATTGTGCCAACCTGGCCCATAAGCACATATGGGGTTAATTGAAGGGTGAAGGGATAAATGGCTCAGCGAGCCTCATCTTTCTAGTCCTAGGGTATCTTTCTGATGATAGGACCAGAATGAAGCTGCCTTGCCCAGTTCCCTGCGTTAGCTGGCAAGGCTCACTTCCTGCAGGACGTCCCTGTGGAGAAGCCACATGGACCTATCCCAGTGCATCCCTGGCTGGAGCACCCATGTGGAGATCCCTGCCAGCACTGAGATGCTTACACATTCACTGACCCTGTTTTCCTCCTGCAGTTGGCATCATTGCATCCGTTTTGTGAGATGGAGGAGGACTTTGTGGATTGGTGTTGGACATATGGGTTAATGTTGGACTTGTGGGCTAGGGCAGCACTGGGTTGGGATGTTTTCTTGATGTGTACTTAACCTTTTTATAAAACTCTCTCTTGTACATGAGTTTCTGTGGATTTGTTTCTCTAAAGTACCCAGACTAACACAGAAGGTGATACAACATAACATGCAAATTATAGAATAATATCATTACTATTTAAGTGCAAGTAAAATTTTGCTGTAGATCATCCAACAATGGTTGTAACAGTATATTGATAGGGAGCTGCCAGGTAGTTAGAAGAGGATGGGAACAAAGGAGGTGATTGCTGATATCATGCGGGTCTTAGCTGAAACCAGAGATTACCAGAAAGGTGGTTTTTACTTGTGTCTTATTGACCATGTTAAGGCATTAGACTGGATGGAATACATCAGAACATTTCATTATGCTCACATGGGACCTGTGCACGGAACAAGAAGCAATTGTGCAAGCAGAATAAGGAAACAGCGCATGGCTTCCTATCAAAAAAGGGGCGTGTCAGAGTTGTATTCTCTCGCTGTCCTTCATCAGCTGGTATACTGAACAAATAATCAGAGAAGCTGGATTATTGGAAGAATGCTACATAAGGATTTAAAGGAGACTTACTAACAATCTTTGAAACCCAGATGTCATAACATCAGTTGGAAAAAAGAACTTGAAACACTTGATGATGAAGACCAAGGAGTGTAACCTTCAGTACAGGTTATGACTTAGTGTATAGAAAACAAAATCCCCACAACTGGACCAATTGTTAACATGATAACAAATGGAGAAATGTTAGAAGTTGTCAAAGATTTGTCTTGCTTGGACCCACAATCAATGCCCATGACAGTAGCAATAAGCTATCAACCAATGCATTATTTTGAGTAAATCTGCAGCACAAAGTCTCTTTACAGTGGTGACAAGGAAGGATTGTACTTCTAAGACTAAGGTGTGTCTGATCAAACCATGCTATTTTCAATGATCTCATATACGTGTAAAATTTGGACACTGAATAAAGAAGATTCAGAAGAATGGATATATTTGAATTGTGTTGATAATGAAGAATATTGAAAGTGCCATGGGTTTACTAAACAACCAAGAAATCCATCTTGGAAGAAGTATTACCCGACAACTTCATAGAAATAAGCATGGGAAGACTTTGTTTCACATGCTTTGAACATGTAATCAGGAGGAACCAGTCCCTGGAAAAGGACATCATGCTGGGTACAGTCGTGAGCAGCAAAAAAAGGAAGCCTAATAACAACAGGATTTACATCGCTGTACAATGGACTCAAAGGAATGGATTTGAGGAGGTACAGCACAGTTCCCTAGTTTATTCTGCTCTCCAGAGGGTCTCTATGGGTGGGAATCCATTCAATGGCTCCTACTAACAATAGGGGCTGTGTGCCTCATTGTCCTTTTAATGTGCATGTTCTAATTACTCCAATTATTAAGACCCTGCTGAATGGTCTTTTGGCCATTCAACTGTTTTCCTTTAGAAAGGATCTCTTGAAATATTTTGCCATTGAAAACCATTAGAGTGTTTTTAATTATAATAAATAAAAGTTTTGTATATTTTAATTAAAGTTATTTGTTATGTATATGCCTTAGACATATTTCCTTCCATTGACTGGTTTACCTTCTGATTTTCTTCACAATGTCTTTCAAATCGCACAGATTTTTGTTTCAAATGGTTTTCCATTTGTATGGTTGAGTTTTCCTCTGTTCTTTCCAAGGGGGAAAGAAAACCCCATAGTCATCGCCTAATATAAGACACCATTTTTTCTGGAGATTGAGATTTTAAATTTATGTATTTAGTTCTATGATACATGTCAAATTTATTCTTATGTTAAGTGAGAGATTTGGGCAAAGGTTCTTTTTTAATACACATTTTTCCAGCACTATTTATTGCAATGACCTTCCTGCCTCTATTCTTACTGGCATATTCTACTTAATTCAATAAAAACCACAGAAAGAATATAAAAATCTTTCAATAATAGTGCTTTTGCTAAATTCTACTACTGTTTCCAGTAGTCTCTAATCAATATTTCACTGTAAAGGAAAAGGATACATTAAAAGTTCAGAATTATTATATTTTTGTTAAGTGATATTAGAATTATTAGGAAAATGATTTCATTTTACTTATTTTTATCTTATGAATATTATTTTTCAGTTTTGCATGTACTTGCATGGAATTTTTCCCTCTCAGCTTACATGCTTAGTAAACATGGCCATGTTATTGGAGCCCTGGTGGTGTGGTTGTCTGATTGCTGATACGAAGTCAGCAGTTTGAAACCACCCAGTGACTCTATCAGAAAAATAAAGTTTTCTCAGCCAACATAGAGTCAAAGTCTCAGAAACTCACAAGAGCAGGTCTAGCCTGGACAGTAGTCTCTCTTTAAGTCAGGACTGACTCTATGGCAGTGAATTTTTAAAACAAATTCTGGTGGCGTTATCATTGTATGTAACATAGAATTTTGAGGGTTTTTTTAATTAAACAATTTTTAATGACAATATCTCCACTTTCAATTATTTACATAAAAGACGTCTTTGTATACAATTTTATTTTTAGCTTTTGGCTTACCAAAAACCTCAGTGCCATGCAGTCAATTCTGACCCCTAGCTAAGTTATGTAGGGCTTCCTTTGGCTGTAAATTTTTTCAGGAGTAGATAGCCTCATTTTTATCTCATGTAGCTGCTGGTGGGCTTGAACTATTGAACTTGCTATTGCTCCCTTAATGCATTTGATCAAAATTTATTTTCATTTTTCTTCCCCTTTCCTTTATTACAACCCATTTCTTTAAAAAAATCATTTTATTAGGGGCTCAGTAACTCTTATCACAATCCATACATACATCAATTGTGTAAAGGACATTTGTACATTCATTGCCCTCATCATTCTCAAAACATTTGCTCTCCACTTAAGCCCCTGGCATCAGCTCCTCATTTTTCCCTCCCTCCCTCCCCCTCCCCCTCCCTCATGAACCCTTGATAATTTATAAATTATTCTTTTTTCATATCTTGTCCTGTCTGACGTCTCCCTTCACCCACTTTTCTGTTGTCCACTCCCCAGGGAGGAGGTTATATGTAGATCCTTATAATCGGTTCCCCCTTTCCATCCCACCCTCCCTCTACCGTACCGGTATTGCCACTCTTGCTACTGGTCCTGAAGAGATCATCCGCCCTGGTTTCCTGTGTTTTGGGTTCCTATTTGTACCAGTGAACATCCACTGGTCTAGCCAGATTTGTAAGGTAGAATTGGGATCATGATAGTGAGTGGGAAGGAAGAATTTAGGAACTAGAGGAAAGTTGTATGTTTCATCATTGGTACACTGCACCCTGACTGGCTCATCTCCTCCCTGCAACCCTTCTGTAAGGGGACATACAATTGCCTACAGATGGCCTTTGGGTTTCCATCCTGCACTCCCCCTCAATCACAATGATATGATTTTTTGCTCTGATTATGACTGATACCTGCTCCCTTCAACACCTTGTGATCTCACAGCTGGTGTGCTTCTTCCATGTGGGCTTTGTTGCTTCTGAGCTAGATGGCCACTTGTTTACATTCAAACCTTGAACACCCCAGCCACTATATCTTTTGATAGCTGGGCACCATCAACTTTCTTCACCACATTTGTTTATGTACCCATTTGTCTTCAGTAATCATATCAGGGAGGTGAGCATACAATGAGATGATTTTTTATTTTTTGATGTCTGATAACTTATCCCTTTGGAACCTCATGAGCATGCACGCTGGTGTGCTTTTTCCATGTGGGCTTTGTTGCTTCTGAGCTAGATGGCCACTTTGCACCCACTTTGTCTTCAGCAATTGTTTCAGGAAGGTGAGCATCAAGGAATGTCAGTCTAATAGAACCAAGTATTCTTGCATTGAGCGAGTATTTGAATGGAGGCCCAATATCCATCTGCTACCTTAATACTAAACCTATAAATATATGCACATATATCTATTTCCCCATCCTCTTCCTCATTTATAAATATATTTACATATGTACATGCCTGTATTTAGACCTCTATAAATGCCCTTTGCCTCCTAGTTCTTTCTTCTAATTCCTTTTACTTTCCTCTTGTCCCACCATCATGCTCAGCCTTCATTTAGGTTACAGTAATTCCTCTCGTTTACATTACCCTTGGTCACACCCTACCAGGCCTCTAACACCTTCCTCACCACCGATTTGGATCACTTGTGGTTCCCTTGCCCCTCGGTTTATTAACATCACTTCCTTTCCCCCTACCTGCCCCTCCCCCATGTGCCCCTGGAACTGTCGGTTTGTTGTTTTCTCCTCCAGCCTATCTTATTTAGACAGACCTGCAGAAGTAATAATATGCACAAAAACAAGATAGAGCAAAACCAAGCAACAAAATAAAACAAAACAACAACAAGCCAATGACAAAAAATAGATAAATAAAACACAACAAGAAAGAAAAGCTTGTAGTTAGTTCTAGGACTGTTTGTTGGAATTTAGGTGTATTTTCCAGTCTAGTCTGTTGGGGCACCAAGCCCTGGCCCCAAAGTCTATTTTTGGTATTCCCTGTGGACTTCATTGCTCTGTTCCTCTTGCTGTTCAGTTGCACGCCTTTATTGTTTTGCCTTGGTGTGGTGGTATCTGATTGGGTAGAATTCCCACACTGTGTCTCCCGTGTTGTTCCCTGTAAGGCTATGGGTCAGTGAGGCATGTAGTGTCTCATAATGGGGCCAGGCATATGATCCTCTCTGTGGATTGGCTGCTCTCAGCCGGAATGGATCAGGATGTGCTCCACTCTCTCTTCCTCCCTCTTCATTTGCTTCCATGTGCTCTGATCAAACGTGTCCCTCTCTTGGAGCTGCAGATTCAGTGCTGTCCTATGAAATAAATTCTTCTAGTGAGAGGGGCCGGTGTCCACACAGTTGGGATTGGGGCTGACCCCTCAGACTTCTCCATTGGTTTCCTACTCCATGCCAGCACGTACAACCAATTTCTTGATCCTTCATTTCAGTCCTTCAATATCTGTAATAATCTTGAGGATCTATTCTGACTCATGAACACTGCTTATATATCAGAAGAGAACTGTGCTAGAAAGTTTTCAATAGCTGGTTTCTACCAGATGTTGGTTGATAGGTTAACTTTTCTTTTGATATGCCTCTGGGTGACTTATGATTTCAACCTCTTGTTAGTAACTAAATGTGTCAACTGTCACATCACCTAAGGACACATATTCTCCTAGACTTTTAGGAAGTGCATGGAATTGTGGGAAACCAACACTCACTAAACACCTAAATGGTGTTTATAGTTGCCTCCAAGTCCATTCCAATTCCCAGTGACCTCAAGTATAACAGAATGAAACACTGCCTTGTTTTGTGCCATCCTCAACACCATTACAATGTTTGAATGTAATATTGAAGGCATTACGTCAATTCATTTATTGAGGTCAATTCCAGCTCAAAGTGACCCCACAGTAAAATTTCAAACTGCCCTGCATCCCTCCTGTTGTTGCAGTGTTTAAAGCGACCACCAGCCAAAAGATCAGTAGCTAGCACCCATCATTTGCTTTGCCTGAGAAAGATGTGGCAGCCTGCTTCTGTCTAGATTTACAGCCTCGGGAACAAAGCTGTATCGATAAGGCCACCATGAGTCAGAATTAACTGGACACCAGTGGACTTTTTCCTTTTTAAATTCTCACTGGGCAGATTGCCAAGGCATTTCTTTCACTGAGCAGTTCTTGGATTCAAACTGGTGACCTTCCAGTTAGAAGACAGACATGCAATCATCAAATTACCAGGGGCCTTCAATATGAACTTCGGTATTCCTCAGAACAGTTACATTGTCAACTTGTTATTTCAAATAACTGACATCTTAGAAAAACAAGTTCACCTTCACTATGACTCACAGGTAGGAAAGGGAGAGCAAGAGCTGATTTTGGGTACAATTCCAAAGCCTATGGCTTATTCTTCTTCATGCTAATAACTATGTTAAAGCCCCATTACTATTTTATTAATTTCATCTACATATTACTTTTGCTTTCTCACTCTCCTTTTGTCATATTTTAGAGCACTAGACTGATTTTCCCCAGAAGAATAGAATGATCATACAATTATTATTTGTACTTTACCTTTGTGTGGGAATCAAATAAAATTCTCTGAATCCAAATGGATACATCAATCTAAATCAATTTATTCCACTTCTTACATTCACAGAATGAAATCAATTCAGTTCCAATTCAATTGTATGAGTAATATATTTTTCCTTTGACAGAGCTGGGTCGGATTTCACAAATTAAATGACATACTCTTCCAGACTGCTAAACCTGTTCAAGACCTCAGACATTAGGCTAAAGCTTGGAGTTGCAGGACACTCTCTGTCCCACCTTGCTGACGACAGATTTGGGATCTCTCGTATTCATTGAGAACACCAGTCATTAGCTCAGGGTTCCTAAAGACCCCACCCTCACGTTTCACCTATCTCCTCCCATTCCTATGCTAGGTTCAATAATTCAATAGAATTACTCCCCAAACTCAGAAAACATAACCATTACAATTATAGTTGTATTATAATGACAGGGATTTAATTTAGAGACTCTTAAGACAATGTCTTAGAGGATTCTCAATGTGGACCTTCTATCTCCTAAAAAGAGAGGTCAGTCTTCCACGTGTAATGATGTCTTTCACCAATAGTTTCCTTGTACAGAATCTGTAGGGAGGCAGGGGGTTTGCTCATTACTTGATCTAGACTGATTGATTTGGTCCCTACTGAGGTTGGGCTGATATCATCCAATGGGTCTTTTTGGTCTAGTGAGGCCAAGGGCAATAGGCATCATCTAATTGGCATAAACCCACTAGTGTGGTCTGGAGGCCATTCTGTGATGGGAAAAATTCAAGGTTTTAGAAATTATATCTTCTTAGATCTGCAACAGTGACCACATTAATTATTTGTAAAGCTCATAAACCTTTAAAAAGGACTTCCCAGTCCATTATTTCATTGATCATTAACTAGGTTATATTTTCTGTGTTCAACTATTTTAGAAGATGAGAGAATTCAGGTAAAGGGAAATTATCTGACATGTGCAAGGGTACATAGGTTATAAGTGACCAAAAGTTCAATTTCAGGTTTTGTCTCATATTGAATGCTTTTATTCATGACACTGCCTTTAATCATACTTTAGTGTTTATTCAAACTATAATATATTTATCATCATTTTAAATGTGTGACAAGTTTAAATTTTGGATCCATGTAGTTATGAATGTTTTCTGAATATTGAATGAGTCATACATTCAGAGCACACATCACAAAAGATTTAGGAAATCCCTGTCCTTCATACACGGACATAACATTCATTCCTACTTCAAAAAGATTAAAATACAAAAAAAAACCCAAAACACCCAACGACCCAGATTTCAGTAGAGTTTCCAAACCTAAACAGACCAGGAAAGGACAACTGTCAATCTACCTCTGAAAAAAATTAGTCAATCAAAACCTTATGGGCCACAATAGAACATCATCCAATTCCCTGACTTGGCCACTCTCATTAGGAGGAATGAATTGTTAGAAAAGAAATCATGTTGTGGAAATTAGAGGGCCAGCGAGGTTTTGGTGACCCTCGGGGACATGGATTGGTGACACAGTCACCACAATGAAGAACTCAGACATGAAGATGACTGTGAGGATAACAAGGAGTTGGGCAATGGTTTGTTCTGTTGTACATAAGATTTCCATGAGTATGAGGTATTTGGGCAGTAATTAGTTGCAGCTAAGGACAACAGCACCTATCCCGTAAGTGTCCTATGAGATTACATGATCGAATACAAGCTATATCAAACAGAGTTCTTGGCACACACAAAACAAACAAACCAAAAGAAAACATTATAGATTTCAATACTGCCAAAAGCAGTAAATCAATAGTGGAAACAGTAAGATAAACTAGAACACGTACGAAGTTTATAAGGAATAAGTGGGAACTCTACTCCAAAGCCCGTCAAAGTAAGTACTGTTTGCAACTACTGAGCTGGGTTTACATACTGATAGCCATGTTCATAAGAAAAATGTCTCCAGGTGTTAGGAATGTTTATAAAGTCTATTAATTTCAGAATAACTGACCACTTTCCTCACTATTCAAGGTGAGATCAGGTTTTATTCTTCCTGGCATTGATCTGTCTCCACAACTGACTCTAAAATCAATGATAGTTCCTTGCTGGGCTCTGCTTTGAAGGAATTGGAAGCAAGTCTAACAGCTTTGGAATTTATTTTTGCTAAAGGATCAGCACAATAAAGGATGTCCTGGGCATCTCTGCAGCATCGCTGATGAATTATTTATTCCTGATTATTCTGAGCAGACAGGCTTGCTTGTGGTAATATGTCATATGTCATACCCACGGGTACTATAGTCCACAAAAGTTGGACATTGCAGTAGGAGAGCGTGACATGATCTTATTTGCAGAGCCATAGTAATTTCCTAATACTTATAATAATAAATAATGTCTATTTAATGTTCAAAATCTAGAAAATTTTTTATCTCATCAAGCTTTGACTTCTAATAATGAATTGCTCTTTTATGTGTATTTCCACTGCATTTATCAACCTTTTAGTAATGGAATGATCTAGGCACTATCAATATTTACTTTAAGAATATTATCATATTTAGTAGTGTTATTATAAGGTAAAACTTCAATATGGATATCGCATTATTAAATTAACTTGTATTTATTTGAGTATATTTCAATATCAGCTTGAAAAATAGCAATACAATCGTCATTATTATTTTCCAATTAGTTTGAAAACAGCTGAATCACAACTGAGACACATGGAAAAAAGGAAGTTCAATTTCTCCTTAAAACTAAAATGCTACTTTACGCTTACTGTGTGCTGGGATTTGCAATGCAGTTAAATCTAAGAGAGATACTATTCCATAACTACGTGTTTATTTAACTAACTCTTATAAATTAATGTTGATAAAATGGACTATGACACATTTCTTCATAATTGATGAAAGATGTTGATATTGATGTTGTTAATCAAGTTGTTTCTGACCCATAGCGATCCCATACACCACAGAGCAAAACACTGCCAGGTCCTGAGCTATCTTCACAACTTTTCTTGTGCTTGAGCCCATTGTTGCAGCCACTGTGTCCGTCCATCTCTGTGGCGATCCAAAAAGGGCCATCCTCTGCGGGTCTGCTTTATCAAACATGATGTCCTTCTCCTGACAACATGTCCAAACTATGTAAGGTGAAATATCACCATTCTTGCATCTAAGAAGCTCAGACCAAATTAGCCTAGAAGCTCTGCTGAAACCTGTTCAATTTGGGTGACCCACGTGCATTTGAAATAGCAAAGACATAGCACCCAGCATCACAGCCACACACAAACTGCCACAGTATGACAAATTAACAGTGATGCATGTACTAAAGTTAAGCTGCTGTTAAAGTTACCAGGAGTGCTGGTAACCTGATGGTAACTATAAGGGCAGCAGTTTGAAACCACCAGATGCTCCAAAGGAGAAAGACGAGGCTTTCGATTCCTATAAAGAATTACAGTCTCATAACTCACACAGGTGCAGTTCTACCCTGTCCCATAGTGTCATTTTGAGTCGTAATTGGCTCAATGGTATTGAGATTTGGTTTTTCTTTTCTTTTTTTAGTCAGTTATAAAAGTCATATGTGTTATTGGCTAAAACAAATACAACTTTATCTAGAGCAGACCTCTCAGCCCTAAATATACTCCCCATTATCCGTGAACTGAGGAGTGGCCACTGGAACGCTGCTCTGGAAATAATTTTCTTCATTTGTATCATTCTGGATTGAATGGTGATCCCCAGAAAGTGATGTTGTAATCTTAATCCCTGTACCCGTGAATAAGCCCGGGTTGTTTAGAGACGGTCTTTCTTTTGTTATATTAATAAGTTGGCATAGAATAGATCCTAACTCTAATCTCCTTTAAGTTGCATTCTGTACAAAGGGAAAGCAGAAACACAGAGTGACACAAAATCAAGAGGAAGAGGTCATGTGAGGATGCCTCTACAAGCCAAGGAGCATCATGGAAGGTCCAGGGCTACTGGTGCAGAAAGACCCAACCTTCGAGACTGCTATGATTTGAACTTCTACCCACACAAACCAAGCTAATAATTTCATAAAGCTACCCACTGGTAGTTTGTTATTGTTTCTAATGAAAGTACAAATATCCAAGACATCTATCTTGAGGAAATGAATAGAAATGTTCATGGATAAATTCAAGGTTACCATTTCTAAACGTCTTATCTCTATCATATTCCTTTTCATTGAATATTTTATGCTATAAAAATAAGAATCTACTGCTGTTAATTCAGTTATGACTTAAAGTGATAATTACACAATATGTTATTATCCATAAAAAATTAGAAAATTTTTAATGATAATTAACATGGAAGCAAACTTTAAAAAACAATCATGTCACTGAGAAAGAGCTCACCATTACTGGCCACTTTCCTTCTATTTTTAAAATTTATAAATTTATTACATATATCATTTACTTGTAAAGAATTATTTATGCATGCTATATCATAAATTGACTTATTCACAATAACATCTTGATTTTTTTTTCATTTCCTTAAATATATTACCATAACATAATTTCAACGGCACCATGAAACTAATATGTGGATGCAGACCTTCTTCTTAACTTTCTAGTTTACCCTTTATCAGATATTTAGGCTACTTCCAAAAGGGGCTTTATAAATAATTTTGTGATGAATATTATTGTAGCAAATGTATGCATATTCTTTAGTAATTTTTTAGATAAATTCCTAAAACAGGTATTCCTAGATTAGTTATAAGAATATTTTAAAGATATTTAATATATATTTGCAAAATGCCTTTCAGAAAAGTAGTATCAATTTATACTTCTATGTTTAAGGATCCTCTTTGCCTTAGGCCCTCGTCAACACTGACTATATAATATAGTCTTCTTGAAAATTAAAATGAAGGAAAATATATCATCAAAGATGGGGATATATGTCCATATACATACAGACATATGAGGGGGGCCTCCCCCAAAACATAGAAACCCTCCACTGGGCAGAGATTTCATAGTATACATTTTCCCTGCTAGGTGAGCATTGAGCAACTTGCTCTGAGTTAGTGCACCCAGTGGTGTCACCTGGGAAGATTCTCTCTGGTCACAGTGAATTTTTTTGTAAAAACAATTTCACTTGTTTTGTGATGGCTGATTTAAGAGAACAATGAATAGCTGTGAAATTTTGTTTCCTGTTCGAGAAAATTGCAGCAAAAACTGTAATGATGTTGAACACAGCTTACAAGGACAGCAATATTGGAAAAACCAAGCATATGATTTTTTTCACATTTCAAAAAAGGTGAAATGTCTATTGATGGCAAATCTCATTCTGGATGTCCATCAACTCCCCTAATGAATGAAAATGTCGACAAAATTCATGTACTTGTGCTCAAAGACTGATGACAGACCACTGAAGAGATGGGAAGCTTTCTGGACTACGTATTTGGAGTCTGGCTCAGCAAAATTTAATGGAAGATTTGGTAATGAGAAGGATCTCTGTGAAATCTGTGCCTTGGGTTCCGACTGACCAGGAAAAAGAGAGTGGAAACATGCTGTGCTTTGAAAGAACAGCTCTGAAGCGACCCAGACATTTTTTCCCCAAGGTCATCACTGGTGATGGGACATGGTGCTATTCTTGTGACCCTGAAAGCAAACGTCAATCAAGCTAGTGGAAGGTGCAACTGTCACTTCACCCAAAAAACTCCCCAAGTAAAATCAAAGATAAAGACAATGCTCATTTGTTTATCTGATGTGAGGGGAATAGTGCATTTGGAGTTTGTTCCACTAGGCCAGAGTGTTAATCAAGCTTTCTATTTTGAGGCTCTAAAATGATTGCATAATGGTGTGTGACAAAAAAGGTCAGATTTTTGGCAGATGGGAGACTGGTTTTATCACTACGACAATGCACCTGCTCACACAGTGTGGCAGGCACACAATCTCCTGTCAACTTGAGGACAGGGTGGAGTTTAGTCTGTTAATCAGACCACAGCTTGAGGCACCACAGAGATAAATAGCTCATTCGAGGCCAGACACACTCTCTCTGCTACACATTCCTGTTGACAAGCCACATGGAGCTACACTGACGGACCCAGAGCCCTGCAGCTGTAGGAGCCATGTGAGACCCACACAGGCACTGAGATGCTTCCATTGCCACTGGATCCACAAGACTTTCCACCCACTTGTCTGTGATCTTCCATTGCATGTGTTGTATGAGTCTAAAGAGGAATTTATGGACTGGTCTTGGCCATATAGGCTAATGTTGGATTTATGAATGAGACCTGGACTGGGATGGGATGTTTAATTAATGTACAATTACTTTTTTTAAAATAAAGCTCTTTCTTATATACATACGAGTGTCAATGAATTTGTTTCTCTAGTCTACCCAGACTAACACACACAGACACACACAGCCATCTCAGTGTGCCAGGCTTTGGCAAAAAAAAAAAGGAATGCCTCTCTTGACCCACACCCCTTCCTTGCCTGTCTTCATTTCATGGGACTTCATTTTGTTTCAAAAAATGAAGAATAATGTGAAAGGACATAGATTTGACAATGTAGAAGTGGTGAAGATACAAAAGGGCGGTACTATCAGCCATACAAACAGATGAGTTTGAAAAATGTTTTCAAGAATGGAATCACAGATTTGACAAATGTATTAAGTGTAATGGAGAGTACTTCGAAGGTGATAAGGTTGCTTTGTAAAAACATTTAAATTCATTGCACTTTGGGGGAAAAGTCAATTTACTGGTTACATATAAATATATATATACATTAAGATCTACTCCAAGGAATACTTTATACAATGTTGGTAGCTAGCAAGTCCTAAACACATGGGTGGAGCTGAAGACCTTTGTTACTCCCAGATTTATGGGGCTTGGTAGCTCCAAAACTGGTAGGTAAGGTGGCAAACCAGAGATTTCTGTAGGCTTATATTCGCATTGGATAACTCTGCTGCACAAACCACTTTAAACTATTGAAAAGCAAGGATCTTACTTTTAGAACTAAGGTGCGCCTGACCCAAGCCATGGTATTTTCCATTGCTTCAAATGCATGTGAATATTGTACTTCAAGTGTGGAGAACAAGAAAAATCAATGCATTTAATTGTGGTGCTGGTGAAGAAGAGTGGAAATGCCTTGGACTGATAAAAGGACAAAAAGTCTGTCTTGGAAAAAATACGGCCAGCAGACAAGGATGGTGAGACTTTTGGGCAAGCATGTTGCCAGGAGGACAGCACTTGGTAAAGTAGAGGGACAAGGCAACAGAGGAAGGCCCTCTAGGAATTGGGCTGATAACCATGGCTGCAACAATGGGATCAAGCATAGGGGCAATTTTGCAGATGGCTCAGGACCTCTGAGCGGTTCATCCTGCTGTGCACAGAATACTCTATGGTGGGAACAAACTCCATGCAATTAACAATGTGTGCTCAGAATGGAAGCTTGGGTTATCTGGAGAAGTACAGGGCAAAGAAACAGTGGGCTTTGTTAGAAAATCCATTATATCCTGGGGGCAAGCTATATCCTCCCAAGGAAACTTCCCTATTAACTGATTGACTAGTTGCATCAGATAAGAAAATGAAAAGGGATCCATTACATAGTGTCTAACAAACCATGGGAATTATAGCCCATCCAATTTGACATAACCCATCTTGATGAAATGTGGTAGACGGTCTACATTTTGTTTTGTTGCTTTTAGAATCACTTGAGAGATTTTCCTCTTAAGTCCTGAGAAATTTTGCACTAGCTTCTCCCCTAGAGGATTACACTTTAGTCTAGATTTATTGGCATCTCCTTGACTACCTGTAAAAACTTGACTTCTAAAGCGAGGCCTGTATAGGGAGCCCGCTTGCAGAGGGGTTTGCAAATGGTGGTGCTGACCGAAAGTCGAAGTCCACAGTTGCACTGTGAGAGAAAGATGAGGCTTTCTACTCGGGGGATGATTTACTGTCTTTCCCCCCAGGAGCAGTTCTATTCTGTACTTCAGGATCACTGTGAGTTAGAATTGATTTGATGACACTGAGTTTGGTTTCTGAGTGATTGATATGGGCCTTGTAGGGATTAGACAATATGTCCATGCAAAGGAATTGACAGAACACTACAGATGAGCCTACTAGGAAAATCAAATAAGCTACAACTTCCTCGGAGGGAACTGGTCAGTTTGTGGCTCCTACTTCAAGGGGCTATGCTGTGTATCAATGCAGGCAGCCTTTCAGATGTATTTCAAACAGAAGCATCAGGAAGAGAAACAGCAGGAAGAAATAGAAAGAAGAAAGGAGAGTGAGGGAAAACGTGTAGCAAGAGCAGGGAAAGGGGTTTCCCGACCTGCTAAAAGAGCTGTAAGAGGGTCATGTGCTGCAGTACTGAAGGCTATCACACACTCTGAGGGGCTCTGCAGTAGACTGGGCAGGTGACCGACACCAGGGACAAAAGAAACCCGGGGACAGGGAGCCGGTGGTCAAGATGATCTGAAAGATCTTTCCTGCAGTGAAGAAGTGAGACTGTAGAAATGCTTCCTGATCCTGACCCTGGTGCTGTGTTGTATCCTCTTTTGAGTCAGATCCCATATATTGATCCTGCTCCCTGCTATTGCCTGTCACCATTAAACTGGCAATATAGTTCACAAGTTCCGTGAGACATTGCAGCAAATTACTAAATCCGAGCAGAAGATTGAGTAATAATTATTCATAGTGTGTCTCCCATCCAGTTCCTTGCCACCTGCCAGCAGGAGACGAGACCACACATTTAGTATGCTATTACTAGATTGCAAAATAATTTATAGAACACAGATGAGATAACCTACAGAGACATTGCCACCCATTACCAATTTATTTGGAAGAGGCTGAAGCATTGTTCAGTCTCTAATTTTGTTTCACTTTTCGTTAGCCATCTGCCTTCCCCTCCACCCTCTCAATCACTGAAGCCATTAATCCTATGTTTGTACTTATAGAGGGAACCCTTGCTTTAGCCTCTTTGTACTGAGATTCAGATTCATTTCTTAGCCTCAGATGGAAACTGAACCTCCTTTCACCTACAAAATAAGAAAGTTGTGTCTCTCTACTCTACTTAGGAATTTCTTGATCACAAAATCTCCTTTACTTGAAAATACTGAACTTCTTCCCACTCAAATCACCTTTCAAGTCTTAATGATAACCACTAGATTTTAACTAATCTTTCTTTACATGTTAATTATATATCTTTTTATTCTAAGTCTCCCGACAGACCTTAAAAATTAAAAACTTTTACTCTTATGCTGATCTTATAATTCAGCAATTTTCTTTGAAATAAAAGATCTGAACCTTTTAATTCTTTACATATATACTCAGCTTGACCACAACTTTTAAATATCTTTTAGATTGAATTTGAAGCATTTCCCAACATACTGTCGCCGCTCTCTGTGGGGCACTGGAATGATTCAGGAGGGATACAAAAGCAGATGCCTATTTTTTATTCTGGATTGTGGGCTATAATACATTGTCAAGGGAATACTAAGTAATTGGTTTCTGAAGAGGAAGTGGTAGGTTAAATAAAAGTTACTAATTATGTTTTATTTACTTTTATATATGTAAAAAAACTTCTCATTACCATCAAGTCCAATTGAATTCATAATAATATTTTATATGGCGTCTGATGTTGTAAATTCTTCTGGCAGCAGAACGCCTCAGTTCTCTCCCATGGAGCAGCTGGTGATCTTGTAGTGAACCGTCCATTGTTCATCTGAGTGTGCCATCAGGACCCCTTGTTTTCTCTCTCTCTCTCTCTCATTATACCAAACTCACTGCCATGAATGAGTTCTGACTCATGGTGACCTTAGAAGGACAGTGTATAATTCCCTGAGGGTTTCCCAAACTGTAAGTTGTTATGGGAGTAGAAAGTCTCATCTTTCTCCCTTGGAGCTGCTGGTGGTTTCAAACTGCTTGTCTTGCAGTTAGCAGATCAACTTGTAACCACTAGGCCACCAGGGATTCTTCGACAAAAGCAAGCTTCTTTAAATGACTCTAAACCCCAAATGAAGCTCACTGCCGCAGTGTTGATGTCAACTTACAGGGAACCTGCAAGACAGGGTAGAACGGCCCTCTGTGAGTTTTCCAGCCTAACTTTTCACAGGAGTAGAAGACCCTATCTTTCTCCCTCAGCATGGATTTTGCTTTTGCTAATGACCTTGAAGTTAGCAACAAAACAAGCCAATATCACGACACCCGGGCTCCTTGTAAATGGATCAAATTCACCTGCAATCCTACTTTTTATCAAAATTTAATTATGTGACACACTATATGGAACTAGTTACTTAGAAGACAAATTAAAACATGTCCTAGAAATTAT
This sequence comes from Tenrec ecaudatus, assembly GCF_050624435.1. NCBI lineage: Eukaryota > Metazoa > Chordata > Mammalia > Afrosoricida > Tenrecidae > Tenrec > Tenrec ecaudatus. The sequence continues at coordinate 116,580,293 of NC_134536.1, forward strand.
TGGTTGCCACTATTGAAATGTGTTTTCTTTAATAGTTGTATGTTACAACTTAATAATTGAAATTTTCCAGTAATGGAGAAGTAGATTTAACATTATGAATTTCCTTTACTCAATACTCACAGATTTTTACCTCTGTCTTGCTTATATAAAGTATCCAGTGTGAAGCTCTTTGGATATTTAGAATAGAGGCAGGCTGATGAAAGAAGACACAGAAACGTTGACCATCATGCACAACATTCAAACCCTTACGCAATGTCACCTGTGTTTTAACTTAATTTGCTCAGTATTTCACAATTATTAGCTGATGTATTATTGTAATGGGTCATGTTTTGGGTTGCTAACTATGTAATGGGTCATGTGCTGGGTTGCTAACTATGATGATGTAATGTGTCATGTGTTGGGTTGCTAACTATGAGGTCAGCAGTTCAAAACCAACAGCTGCTTCAAGAGAAAAAGATGAGGTTTTCTACTCCCCCCAAAATTTACAGTCTCAAAACCCCACAGAGGCTGTCCTAGGAGCCTATCTGGATTAGAATTTACTTGATTACAGTAGGTCTAGTTTATTCTTATACTTAATAAAAACCAAATGAAACCCATTGCCATTGGGTTGATTCTGACTCAAAGCAACCATATGCGACAAGGTAGAATGACCCATCATGTTTCCAAGGCTGAAATCTTTATGGAAATCAGCTGCTACATCTTTCCCCTGTGGAATAGTTAGCATATTTGAGTTACTAACCCTTCACTTCATTCAGTTACGCGACACCACCAGGGATCCTTGTTTTAATCATTACTTAATTCAACTTTTACAATGAAGAGGCCAGTGTTTAATGAGTAAATCGTTCACCAATTGCTCTTAGAGAGAAAGTTGACACTATCTGCCCTATAAAGATTTAGAGCCTTGGAAACTCTAAATATAGGTCCACTGAAGTCTGAAGGAACTTGAGGGCAGTGTGTTTTGACAGAAAAATCAACAAATCTGTCTTGAGAGAACAGCCTGGATGTTCCTTAGAAGCAAAGAGGACAGACTTTTTCTTTATAATGGGTTTCATAATAGTCATCTCCCATTATATTTGTCTTTTTTTATTATGGGCTCATACAACTCTTATCACAATCCATACATCAATTGTGTAAAGCACATCTGTACATTCTTTGCCCTAATCATTTTCAAAGCATTTGCTCTCCACTTAAGCCCTTTGCATCAGGTCCTCTTTTTTCCCCCTCCCTCCCCGCTCCCCCCTCCCTCATGAGCCCTTGGTAATTTATAGATTGTCATTTTGTCATATATTGCCCTATCCGGCGTCTTACTTCACCCCCTTTTCTGTTGTCTGTCCCCCAGGGAGGAGTTCACATGTAGATCCTTGTAATTTGTTCCCCCTTTCCAACCCACTCACCCTCTACTCTCCCAGCATCACCCCTCACACCCCTGGTCCTTTTAATCATTTTATTAGTGGCTCATAAAACTCTTATCACAATCCATACATACATCAATTGTGTAAAGCACCCTTATGCATTCGTTGCCCTCATCATTCTCAAAACATTTGCTCTCCACTTACGCCCCTGGCATCAGCTCCTCATTTTCCCCCTCCTTCCCCATTGCCCCCTCCTTCATGAACCCTTGATAATTTACAAATTATTATTTTGACATATCTTGCACTGTCTGACATTTCCCTTCATCCACTTCTTTGTTGTCCATCCCCTAGGGAGGAGGCCATATGTAGATCCTTGTAATCAGTTCCCCCTTCCCAACCCACCCTCCACCCTCCCGGTATCGCCACTCTCACCACTGGTCCTGAAGGGACCATCCACCCTGGATTCCCCATGTTTACAATTCTTATCTGTACCAGTGTACAGAGGACATGATCTTGTCTCACATTCTTTGGCCTTATTATCAGGAGGGACAAATCTCTGGAAAGGGACTTTATGCTTGGTAAAGTAGAGGGCAACAAAAAGAGGAAGCCCTTCAAGGAGATGGGGTGATACAGTGGCTGCAACAATAAGCTTACCCTTAAACACATTTGGGAGGATGACACAGGTCAAACACTGTCTCATTATATTGTACATAGGGTCATTGTGAATCAAAACCTAACAACCACAGCAACAATTTTATGGTAATTTACTATAGCAGCAATATAAAACTGTGATCATTTGTTATCTGTATAAATTATTAAATTTAAATTATACACTATACTAAAATGAATTTAAATATGCTCTAATTCCTCCCACCTCTGGCACAGTTTCTTCCATTTACCCAGATAGCTCCAGGTGAACTTCTAATAAACATGTGCTCTGCTTGACACAACCTCCAACTCAGTGTCCCTGCTTAACCCCAAAATCAGTCGGAGAACTACTGCCCCAGCTGCAATGTTTTATCTCATCACTCCATCCTCCAAGTCAGCCATTACTTTTAAACTCAACAATTCATCATTATAGCTTCTCTTTCCTCAACCATCAAATCCCATCCTTCTTGTTAAGTACACTTTTCCTGGCCTCAGGACTCCCATAGCACTTTTTGTTCACCTCTTCATTGAGTTCTGCTTTGTTCATATGATTTCATCTGCCTCAAAGGAACCATAGAGCAACCGCATAACTTCATCTGCCCCTGAGATCCATTGATCTCAGTCGAGATGACAGAGGATGAATGGATACTTAGTAACTTGTTTTTACCAAGGAAAGGAAAGAGCATCATGGTCACACAAGCAATGCTCTTTACTGCCTCTAATTCCTTACGTATTCTACTCCCCCTTCGTAGGCAAAGAGTGTTTCCTTGCTTGGTTGTTTTTAGATGAATGAATATCTTCAATGTTGACTTTTCTGTGGTAGCAAATCTCAATACAGAGTGAAGGCTGTCATGTGTGACTTGTCTGATTGTGGGTGAGTGAATGTTGGGGCCCGTGAAAGTAGATATGGTCTTCTGTCTGCACCATCATATGATTCTGAGAGCTTGTTTCTTTTTCTTTTGGTTGGCTCACTATCCCACCGGCTTTCTTCAGATTGTGGTGAAAGGAAAGCAATGACTTCCTCCTTCACATAACTGATTCGACACACTGGCATGTCTGAGAGGAATAGCAGCATTCTGAGAGCCTTTGGAAGAGCATCACATGAGAAATAGCTGAAGAAACTATGTTTATTTACCTTCAAGTTAAGGAATAACTATTTATTTATTCATCAAGAGCTTGAGTGGCGAACATATAGAGGAGTATTTTATTTTCTTATTCCTTGCTGTTCCAGAACCAGAGCTTAGGTAAATAAGAGGAAACCACAGGAAGGGAATCTAGCACGGCACTACAAATAAACCCTCAGTGTGATGGAGTAGATAGAGCAAGTTTCCTACAATTTTTTTTTAACAAAGGCAGTGCCATCATTTGAAGAGAAGGTTCCCTTTGGGGAGGGGAGAGCTTGCCTTTTACCTCTCTTTTATTAATAAAATAGGTTCTTCCCTCCTCACTTTCAGTTATTGTTAGTACATCAAGCTAGTTCTGATTCATTTTAATCCTGTGTACAGAACAAACACTACCTGGTCTTGAGCCATCTCACATATTTTTCTATATCTTAGTCCATTGTTGCAACCACCAGGTCAGCCCAACTCACTGAGGGCGTCTCTGGTTATTTCATTGGCCCTCTTCTTTATCAACCTTGTATACCTGTCCAACAATTGGTCTCTCCTGATGACATATCCTAAGCGAGGGAGGAAAATTCTTGCAATCATCTCTTCTATGGTGCAGGCTGGCTGTGCTTCTTCCAAGAGGGATTTGCTTGTTCTTCGGACAGGGCATGGTGTAGTCAATATTCTTCATCAGCACAATTTGAATGTGTCAATTCTTCCTTATTAATTTTCTAGCTTTCTTATGCATATGGGGTGCTTGATACAGGGTAGATGCTAATAATTGCTGTCCTCTTCTTGGGGTAACCTCCCAGATTTGAATCTATGTCACATTACTTCAGAGGTGTTTAAGTAGGCAACATTAACTAAACAGCAATGTTCAGATGTACTAGGAAAGAACAAAGCAATGGAAACAGTAAATGTAGGGAGGAAGAGAGATAAGGAACTCTAATCAGTATCCTAAAGCAAAATGTGTATAAATTGCTGAATAAAAACTGATCTACTTGTAAAAATTCACCCAAAAATCTACAATAAAAGGTGGGAGAAAGAAAGGAAGAAAAGAAATTCCGTTGGAGCACATTTACTCTGTCATCCATGTGGTCATCGGGTGTTTCCTTATTTATTAAGGAAATCAGGCCCCATTAAATGGATACTTTCACTAATAGCATCACAATGAACAATTCTTCATATCATAGACAACTTGTAGTAATATCCCTTTTAGATAAATTCTTACACCTGTAACCGATAAAGCACATTAACTATTACAGGAGGCCATGGAAGTGCAGTGATTCATGTACTGAGTTGCTACCCAAAATGTCAATGATTGAAACTCACCTGCCATCTCTTGGGAGAAAGATCCATAACAAGGAGCTTTAGTAGCATGGTGCCTAAGTTTGGGTCTACTAATCATCAGGTCAGCAATTTGAAATTACCAACCTTGCCGCTGGAAAATAAACAGGGCTTCGACTGCAATCAAGAGTCCTCATCTTCAACACTGAAGCTACAACTTAGGAAGAGGGGCATGTCTGATCAGAGCACACAGGAGAAAACAAAGAGGGAAGGAGAGAGAAGGGCACACATCCTGACCCACCAAGCCCTGAGGACTATATTCTTACTCAGAAGACCCAATGCACAAAGAGGACCATAGGGCTGGCCTCACCACAAGACAAGATGTCCTTCACTGACTCATCTCATTACAAGGGGTAATACTGGAGCTACAGTGCAGGAATTGTGCTGGATCTGACCCCACCACACTGGGGAAAAACACTAAGGGCATGCAGCAGAACAGCAAGGGGAGCAAAGCAATGAAGTTCCCGGGAAAGACCAAAAATAGACTTTGAGGCCAGAGTATAGGATCCCATCAGACTCGATCTGAAAACATGCCTAAAGGCCAACAAACAGACCTGGAACTATTTATAGGTTTTTCTTTCTTTGTGTGTTTGGTTTTGTTGTTGTTGCTGTTTTTTGGATTTTTGTTTCCTTTTGTTTTTTTGTTTTGCTTTGCTTCGTTTTTGTTCTTCTTTTTAACAATTTATTGGGGCTCATACAATTCTTATCACAGTTCATACATATACATACATCAATTGTATAAAGCACATCTGTACAGTCTTTGCCCTAATCATTTTTTTCTCCTCTTTTCTTTTTTTACATTTTTTTAGGGACTCATACAACTCTTATCACAATCCATACATATACATACATCAATTGTATAAAGCACATCCATACATTCCCTGCCCCAATCATTCTCAAGGCATTTGCTCTCCACTAAAGCCCCTTGCATCAGGTCCTCTTTTTTTTCCCCTCCCTCCCCTTTCCCCCCTCCCTCATGTGCCCTTGGTAATTTATACATCATTATTTTGTCATATCTTGCCCTATTGTCTCTGCATGTCTATCCAGATAAGCTAGGTCGGATAAAAAATCCAGAGGAGAAAACAATGGAACCAAGGGTTCTGGGGGGATATGGGAGAAGGGAGGCAGGGGGAAAAAGTGGGTGTTAACAAACCCAGGGACAAGGGAACAATAAGTGATCTAAAATCAATGGAGAAGAGAGCATAGGATGCCTGGTAGGGGTTGATCAAGGGCAATGTAATGGAGAGGAATTACTGAAACCAGAATGAAGGCTGAACATAATAAAGGGACAAGAGGAAAGTAAAAGGAAATAAAAGAAAGAATGAGGTGGCAAAGGGCATTTATAGAGGTCTAAATAAAGGATGTACATACACAAATATACTTATATATAACAATAGATAAATATATATGTGTACATATATTTATATGTTAAGTATCAATGCAGCAATCTAGCTCAGAAGCAATAAAGCCCACATGGAAGAAGCACACCAGCCTGTGCGATCACGAGGTGCCAAATAGACCAGGTATAAGGCATCATGCAAATATATATATATATTTACCATAGTGAATGAAGGGGAAATTGCAGAGTGGAGACTCAAGGTCCATTTGTCGGCCACTGGAGATCCCCTCATAGAGGAGTTTAGGAGAAGAGATGGGTCAGTCAGGGTGCGATGTAGTACCGATGAAGAACACAGCTTTCCCCCAGATCCTAGATGCTTCCTCCCCCCAACTACCATGATCCGAATTCTACCTTGCAGGACTGGATAGGGCAGAGGTTGTACACTGGTGCATATGGGAGCTGGAGGCACAGGGAATCCAGGGTGGACGATACCTTCAAGACCAGGGGTGTGAGGACCGATGCTGGGAGAGTGGAGGGTGAGTGGGTTGGAAAGGGGGAACTGATTACAAGGATCCACATGTGACCTCCTCCCTGGGAGATGGACGCCAGAGAAGGCGGGGAAGGGAGACTCCGGATAGGGCAAAATATGACAAAATAACAATCTATAAATTATCAAGGGCTCATGAGGGAGGGGGGAACAGGGTGGGAGGGGGAAAAAAGAGGACTTGATACAGAGGGCTTAAGTGGAGAGCAAATGCTTTGAAAATGATTAAGGCAAAGAATGTACGGATGAGCTTTATACAATTGATGTATGTATATGTATGGATTGTGATAAGAGTTGTATGAGCCTCTAATAAAATGTAAAAAAAATCAGAAAAACTTTATGAAACAAAAATTTTTTAAAAAAGTATCAAGGCAGCAGATGGACATTGGGCTTCTACTCAAGTACTCCCTCCATGCAAGAACACTGTTGTAATGACCCGGCATTCCATGATTCTCACCTTCCCAACACAATTGCTGAACTGAAAAATTAGTGCATAGTAAATGTGGTTAAAAAAAAAAGCTGATGGTCCCCGGCTATCAAAAGCTATAGCATCTGGATTCTTAAAGGCTTGAAGACAAATAAGCAGCCATCTAGCTGCGAAGCAACAAAGCACATGGAAAAAGTACACCAGCCTGTGTGATCATTAGGTGTCAATGGGATCAGGTATTAGGCATCAAAGACCCAGAATAAAAAATCATATCAATGTGAATGATGGGGAGTGCAGAGTGGAGACTCAAAGTCCATCTGTAGGCAACTGGACATCGCCTTACAGAAGGGGTCGCGAGGAGGAGACAAGCCAGTCAGAGTATAGTATAGCACCAATGAAAAATACAACTTTCTTCTAATTCTTTAATGCTTCTTCTCCCCCGCTGTCATGACCCCAACTCTACCTTAAAAATCTGCCTAGACGAGAACATGTACATGAGTACAAATAAGAGCTGGAAACACAGGGAATCCAGGACAGATAAACCCCTCCTGACCAATAATGAGAGTAACCAGGGAGGTTAGCGGAAGGGTGGAAGTAACCGATCACAATGATCTACATATAACCTCCTCCCTGGGGGACAGACAATAGAAAAGTGGTTGAAGGGAGATATTGGTCAGTGTGAGATATGAAAATATAATAATAATTTATAAATTACCAAGGATTCAGGAGGAAGGGAGGGGAAAATGAGGAACTGATACTAAGGCTCAAGTCGATAGAAAATGTTTTGAAAATGATGATGGCAACAAATGTACAAATGTGCTTGACACAATATATGTATGTATGTACTGTGAAAAGAGCTATAGGAGCCCTTAATAAAATGATGGGGGGAAAATAAGGAGAAATAGATGTCCAGCTTAAAAAGAAAAAAAGAATTCTTATCTTGGAAACCCCCTGGAGCAGTTCTCCCCTGTCTAATAGAATCACTATGAGTAGCACTGACTAGATGGCAGTGAGTTTGTTTTTTATAGTACTAATATCTAAAAATATTCCATTTTCACCTATGTTATAAAGTTAAATCCATTTCACTGTTCTGTTATATATTTCTATAACTGTCAGTGTCTTCACATGTTTATATACCTGGGCAATGGCTCAGCCTCAAATTGAGGGTATTGGCTGGATCCTCTAGATTCTGGGTGGAGAACTCCTGGCCTTGGACTTCAGTTCCACCTTCTAAGCCCACTGGGATAGCAAATGTGATTCCTTAGCTTGAGTGACTCATTTTTCCAGTACATTTGAGTGGTAACTCCACTTCCTCATTCCTGGCAGCCCTACTCTGGTCATTAGTTATGGTAGCCCTGCCCCCTCAATTTGGGCAATGGCACACCTTAGCAGCAGCAGTCCCACACTCTGTAGGACACGTGGCAAAGACACAACTCTAAAATCTAGGAAATTATAGCTCCTCTCCTTGAAATTTAGAAGACCCCACTTCTTGTATGTCATCCAGCAATATTGTTGAGACCCAAATGACTCTAGGAGAGGCTCTCTTCTCTTCTCTCTCTTCCCTTCCCTTCTCTCTTTTCTTTTATTTAATCATTTTATTGGGGGCTCATACAACTCTTATCACAATCCATACATCCATCCATGTGTCAAACACATTTGTACATTTGTTGTCCCCATCATTCTCAAAACATTTTCTTTCTACCTGAGCCCTTAGTATGAGCTACTTGTTTCCCCTCTCCCTCCCCATTGCCCCCTCCCTCATGAACCCATGATAATTTGTAAGTTATTATTATTTTTTTAATATCTTACACTGTCCGACATCTCCCTTCATGCACTTTTCTGTTGTCCGTCCAGGGAGGAGGTTATATGTAGATCCTTGTAATCAGTTCCCCCTTTCTACCCTACCCTTCCTCTACCCACCCAGTATCACCACTCTCACCACTAGTCCTAAAGGGATCATCTGTACTGGATTCCCAGTGTTTCCAATTCTTACCTGTACCAGTGTACATCCTCTAGTCTAGCCAGATTTGTAAGGTAGAATTTGGATCATGATAGTTGGGGTGGGGGAGGGTAGGAAGCATTTAGGAACTAAAGAAATGTATGTTTCATTGTTGCTGCACTGTACCCTGACTGGCTCCTCTCCTTCTCGCAACCCTTCTGTAAGGGGATGTCCAGTTGCCTACAGATGGCCTTTGGGTCCCCAATCTGCACCCCCCCTCATTCACAATGATTTTCTTTGATGCCTTCTTATCCCTTAGACACCTTGTGTTCACACAGGCTGGTGTGATTCTTCCATGTGGACTTTGTTGCTTCTCAGCTAGATGGCTGCTTGTTTACCTTCAAGTCTTTAAGACCCCAGATGCTATATCTTTTGATAGCTGGGCACCATCAGCTTTCTTCACCACTTTTGCTCATGCACCCATTTGTCTTCAATGATCGTATTGGGGAGGTGAGCACTCAATGATATGATTTTTTTGTTCTTTGATGCCTGATAACTGATCCCTTAGGCATCTTGTAATCCTGCAGGTTGGTGTGCTTCTTGCATGGCAACAAATGTAACTCTAATGATCTCTTTGCCCATTGAATTCCAAGAGTGCCAACTTTGTTTGCATTTACATTTTACCTAAAGTCTAGGCTGATGGGATTTGTGCTTTTTACCCCCTCTAGTGTTTCCCCATACACAGCACAAAAGAAACAAATAATCTGTCTGCTTTAAGATCTTTCTTAGATACCTCTCTAAAGCCAGATTCCAAATTCACCCCTTAGTCATCCTCCTCAAATGTGAACATCATTCAGACAAGTTATTTCCCAGTACATAAAAGGCATAGATCTTATTACATTGTCCAATCACCTATGGATCGTTTTGTTCCTAAAGTTTCACTAGTGTGAACATTATGGCAATTATTTTTATTTCATGTCAGCTGTGTTTAATCAGTTTTGCATAGTTTAATATGTATTTGGGTATTGTTTTTCTATTGTATGCTTTAATTGTTTCCCAAGGGCTCAATAAAGAGTTCATAATAATTTTACTTCTCATTTTATTATTTGGATTCTGGTTCTAGTCAAGCTGACCCTCCAGTTATCTGGATTATGTATAAGATTTTCTAAGCAGTTTGATGTTGGTGTCGTTCGGCTTCTCAAGTTGGTTCTGACTCATAGCAACTCTATATGAAGTAGAACAAATCACTGCCTGTGCATGCCTTCCCCATTGGGTCCTCCCAATTGCTGCTATTGTGTGTCTGAGTCCCTTGTTGTAGGCACTGTGTCAATCCATATCATTAATGGTCTTTCTCTGTTTCACTAATCCTCCTTTACCAAGCAAGATGCCCTTTTTCAGAGTCTGATCTGGTCTCTCCTGATTACATGTACTAACTCTATAAGATGAAGTTTCACTTCTAAGGAATATTCTGCTTATAATTCCTGCAAGACAGATTGGCTTGTTCTCCTGAGAAGTCCATGGTACTTTCAATATGTTTTTCTTGCATCATAAATAAAACTAATCAATTCTTTTTCAGACTTATTCATTGTCAACCCTTCACATGCATATGAAGCTATTGAAAATATCATGGCATTGCTCACCTTAGTTCCCAAAGTGAATTATTTGCTCTTTAACACTTTAAAGAGATCTTATGCAGCAGATTTGCCCAGTACATTATATCCTTTGTTTTCTTGACTGCTGCTTCCATGAGCATTGCTTGTGCATCCAAAGAAAATCAAATCCTTCACCCTTTTGACCTTCTCCATTTATCATTATGATATTAGATTTTTTTCTTTATATTGAATTGCAATTGACAATGAAAGCTAGTCTTTGATTTTTTCATCAGCAAGTAGCTCAAATCCTCATTCAATCCAGGAAGCAATGTTGTGTCACTTGCATATCAAGGCTTCTTAATAGCCTCCCTGCAATCCTAAAGCTCCCTTCCAAGATATAATCTACTGCAAATCAGGTGTCAATATAATGTATTATAGAATCTTTTGCATATTCACTGTTTTATGAATTGTTATGGCCTGCCATGTAGTCTGAGAATTACAGCAGTAAAGCATTAGTATTGTTAAAAACACTAACAAAACAATATGTGTTATTTGAGAACTTAAATGAATCAACCATCCATTGAACAACCCCTGTTGGTGCTGAGGGCTTTGCTAACGTGGCTTCCTAATAGAGCAGTGGTTCTCCACCTTTCTCATGCCATGATCCTTTAATACAGTTCCTCATGTTGTGGTGACCCCAACCATAGAATTATTTTCATTGCTACTTCATAACTGTAATTTTGCTACTGTTATGAATCATAATGCAAATATCTGATACGCAGGATATACTTTCATTGTTAAAAATTGAACATAATTAAAGCTAGTGATTAATCACAAACACAATATGCAATTATATATTGTGAAATATTTATTTATAATTACAAATAAATGAAAATTTTTTCTTGAAGTATGGGTAACGGTTTTAATATAACAACAGTAAACTACATTGCTACATTTTGTGACAGTCTGCATAAAAAGGCACTGTCAGTGGGAAGGTTGAGATAACTACTTTCTCTCCAGATCAGAAATTCCCGGGGTAGTCTTCGCAACAGCTCAAGGAAGATCAATTCCACAACAAGTCTACTTCTGTATTTAGCCCTGATAACCAACAAGCAGGAAAACCCGATTTCACAAAGATATGCTGTTGGAAATGGAAGAAGGCATAACACAGTCTCCGACAGAACAGGATATGACTGCAAACACTTCATCCAGAATTTTGTAATTGGCATGGTAGAGAAATAATTCTCACTGCATCGCTGTTAATAAGTTCAATGATAATAAGTTCAATGAACTCCTTTTGTGCTGTCTCAGGAATATCTTCAACTTTGACTTGAATGGGCTTGTGGCAAGTGCAAATGGGGTGTCAGGTAGATTTAGAAAGTACCATGAAATCTTGTCTGCAAGGAGGTGCAAGCATTCTTTCACAGAAATTATCATAATCATCCTTTTGTCTGGTTCAATGTCATGTTCCTTAAAGAAGGCAGATAAGGTAGGCGACATATACATTTTTTAATCCAAGTTTTTTGGCAAAGCTGAAGTTTCATTTAGAATAATCAGATATTTTCAGACAAATTGAGGCATGTTGCATGTTGTTAAATTTAAGTCATTCAAGATGGCAAAGATCGCAACCCAGTAAGCGATTTTCTGCAGTTCACTTTTATAACTGAAAAGTGCTTTGAACTTCGGTCTTGCTTTCTGATTAAAAAACATTTTGAGCTCATCAGGAAGCTCAAAAACATGTTTTAAAACTTTTACTCTTGACAATCATCACACTTTAGTGTGAAATAGCAGAGCATTATTTAATGCATCCAACTCATTGCATAGTTGAGAAAACAGCCAACTATTTAAAGTGTTCACCTTTGCAAAATTCACAGAACTTAGAATGCTTTTTATTACTTCTTGTAACTCTGTGGCAGTGTCTTTGGTGCTAATATTTGCCGATGAATCATACCGTGAGTTCTGATGACTTTTGGTGACTCATGCTATACCAAACGTGGAAATCCAGATCAACATACTAGCATATCTGGAGCACTATCTACGCAAACATCACTAACTTTTTCCCAAGAGACCTTATGCTCTTTCAGAAATGAACCAATTGTGCCAAATACATCACATGCAGTAATTGTTGTTTCAAGAGGTTTTCAAAAAAGAAACATCTTTAAAATCACCATCATTAATATACCTCGTGTAAACCAGTAACTGTGAACAGTTTGCTACGTCTGTAGATTCATCAACCTGGGTGCTGAATATTGGAAGTGGAGCAGCTTTAATTTCCTGGATTACCTGATCAAGAACATCAGCAGACATGTCATCTATTCTTCTGTAGACAGTGTCATTAGATAAGGAAATTGCATTCAATTTTGTAACAAATCCATCTCTGATCATAACTCAAACAATGTCTTTGGCTGCTGGCAACAGTAAATCCTCAGCAATGGTGTGAGGTTTCAAAGCTCTGGTGATTCTGAGTGCCACCAAATATGAAGCTTCAACGGCTGCTACATTTTGTTTGTGGTACTTGCCACCAGTGTCAAGTCTGGCTTTCTTGAGTCCATCAGCTTTGCTTCTAAAATAGTTGACATTCCTCCTAGCAAAGCTTGGAAGTTTGCTATCAAACTGGTGTTTTAGTTTGTTTGGCTTTATAGATTCAGCTTATAGAACTCACAGCCAACAACACATTGTGGTTTCTCAATTCCTGCTGTAATTACTGAGGTAAAACCATACTGTAAAAAAATCCTCACTATATTTTCTTTTCTTAACATTCTTCTCTACACAATCCATTGTCATGGGATGGTTTGCTAATGAAAATAATATATAGAAATAGCTTTAATACTACAAAAGATGACACATGGCATATTGCAGTCAATACAGTTCATTAAAGTTTCCTATGATTTGTCATTCTCTTGGTTTTTTGTTACATATCTGTTACTATCACAAGGGGGCAATATTCACATCAAACACAGCTGATTATAAAAAGACCAATCTGCATCCAGATTAAGCTTCCATGGTACAGATATTTTTTGCAGTAATTGATTTTACAGTACATGATTTTACATTTACCCAGTAACAATAATTCATTTAGTGTCGGTTTTCCTCCAATACTGCTGCTTTCAACACAGCAGCTACTTTCTACACAGTAGCTCTCTCTACACATTTGTGACTGGTCTACATAAGTATATTGTGGTGACAACCCTGTCACATAGACCTATATTTGTACGGGGTGTATGTGATGATGTCATCATACTGGGTACTCATATGTGGGCATATCAGCAGGTGGCAGACCCACCTGGAGACAGAGGAGCAGTGTCTCAGTTCCTAAGACCATCAGAAATATGCATTTTCCAATGGTCTTAGGTGACTCCTGTGAAAGAGTCATTTGACCCTCAAAGGGGTCGCGACCCACAAGTTGAGAACCACTGTAATAGAGGGTTGTTCTCTTCCTCTGCTCCACTTACAGTGGTTACTAATTGTATTTTATCACTCTAGGACACATCCAATATTTGGGGTAAAACCAGAATGAGAGGAGGATAAGGTAAAATGTGTCAAATAATAGAAAACACTACTAAATAAGATTATCAAAATATGTTTCTTGACATATTCTCTATCTAGGTCTATATATGTCTGAAAGTGGTGTTTCCATCTCTCTAAACCTTCCCTGAAAAATTTTGCATTCTTCAATTTAAACCACATGAATATTAAAATTTTGGCATCCTTGAGGGAGTCAAATAATGTTTCTTTCAAATATTCTTCAGGTTTGGGAGACAAATTAACAGTCTTAAGGGGCAAGATCAGGTGAGCAGGGCAGATTGGGTAAGGTTTCTCAATGATCATATAAGACAGCCCTTACGACTCTCAAGGAAGGCATAGGTGTATTTTGGTAATGGGAAGTAAAAGAAAAAACAAAACTTATATTCAGCAAAGCTTTCCAAGACTTTTTCAATTCTCTTAAAACTCCTTCCTAATATGTTTTCATGATCACTTCTCTTCTTTGAGAACATTTATGAAGATTACGTCTTTAGCATCCCTATAACCAATTACCACAGCTTTCAGAGCTGACTTCTCTGCTTTACACGGAAGTGCCTAGCAGATCCCCTCACAAATCGTTATTTTGATTGGATCTATTTTGAAGGCATTTTCATGAGAGAACTTTTATGTATACCACTGATTACAGAGACATGTTTAAATATGTTTGTTTTGGCATAAACGTGCATGTATGAACTGGAACCTAGTAGCAATACTTTTCACTTACCTTCACATGTAGTGTCCATATTTATAGCAACATTCTCTTGTTGTCACCACATGAATTCTCAAAGATGATAGAGCAGTGGTTCTCAACCTTCCTAATGCCGCGACACTTTCATATAGTTCCTTATGTGGTGGTGGCCCCCCAACCATACAATTATTTTTGTTGCTACTTCATAACTGTAATTTTGCTACTGCTATGAATCCTAATGTAAATATATGATATGCAGGATGTATTTTCATTGGTAGATTGCACATAATTAAAGCATAGTGATTAATCACAAAAGCAATATGTAATTATTATGACATAGTGATTTCTTTTTTAAAATAGTTATTTCTAATAAAAAATAAATGAAATTTTGTCTTGAAGCATGGTGTAGCCTGGGTCACAGTCTTCATGCCGGGTACTGATATGTGGGCGGAGACCTGCCTGGAGGCGGATAGAGGAGGTGGTGTCTCAGTTCCTAAGACCATCAGAAATATGTGTTGTATGATGTTCCTAGGGTCGTTCGACCCCCAAAAAGGTCGTGACCCACCTCACTCCCTTCTGAGCCCCAATTAGAATCACTTGTTGACATCTACGGAGAAAGACTGGTTTCTGCTTCTGTAAACAGTTACAGTCTCAGAAGTCCACAGGGGTCGTCATAAGGAGCCAGCATGGAGTCATGGAAGGGAGGTTTTTTGGTCTACCCCATAAAGAGTAACTGTCTTAGAAACTCACCTGGGACAGTTCTACCCTGTCCTATAAAGGTGCTATGAGTTGACATTAACTCCGACGGCAGTGAGCTTGTTTGCTTGTTTTTGACATCTATAAATCTACCAACAGCTCAAGACAGTGCAGGTTTTACGTCCCGCTTTTTAACAATTTATCCCCCCGTCCTGCGGCATTTTTAAAAAGTACTGATTTTTGGAAAGAATGCACAACAAGCTAGGGTATATGGTTTCCGGCTGCCATGTGGCTATTTCACCAGGATATGAGTTTTATCAATGGTGTCCCGCTGGTGTCCTGCTTTACCAATGTTAAAATATGGTCACTGTAGGCCCGGCTGAAAACTTTTCCAGCCTCTACAAATGATAGAATTCCCAAAGCACACTTCATGATGTACCCATATTTGTTAGAGCAACGCTTCCACTTCTTAGTGCCAATTAATTTTATTATTACAGTTGTTATAACAGAAACAGTTATAATGCTATACTATGACATGTGAATGGCTTTAACCAACAGAACTTTATTTTCTCCCAGGGGAATTGGGTCTAAGAAAAACTTTTTGCTCTGTCTCTGGGGGAAGATCTTCATTTCTTAAACTTGTTTCCTGGTTCTTTAGAGATCTCCGTGTGCCTTGACATAATTCTTCCCTCATCTCTGCTCTGGCTTGCTCACCTAATCTCTTTTTTATCCTAAAGGAGATTGACTCAAAGAGTTAGGATTTACAACATATTTGGGGGGAACCTAATGCGATCATAACACTGGGCATTCACGCTGTTTTTCTCTTTCCTATTTCCTTGCCTTTTTAGATTGATCAAAATTTCATTTTTTGTTGTTGATGGCTTTCTTTTTTAATATAATATACAGATGTGTTTTATTTCTATTCTATCAATAAATAAGTGATACTTTATACTGAATCAAATTAATAGATTGCTATATTTACTAACAACCACCAATAAGATTAGCTTTTTAATACAGCTCTTGTAGTTTCTCCATTCTCCCATCCCATATTTAAGTGAAATGATCATAATTTCAATATTCTCAATTTTGAAGAAACTTCTGCTATAAGTTTCATTGTATATTACCTAGTTATCATTTTCTAACCTATAATTCAATGTTACATATGGTTTATGATCATGCACTCTGTTCAAATTCCTGGGTTAAAATACTGCCTAACATCATACTTATATGATGATAGGAAAGTTACTCTGTCTCTTTGTCTTGACTTCGGTATTGGAATTCTTGCAAGGAATAAGTGAATTAATCCATATAAAATGCTTTAAAAACTCCAGGATCCTTATTAATAACTGTGTAATTACTAGCTATGGCTATTGTTGTCATTTTATAAAACATCTATTTCTAAATGAAAATGTATATCAATTATTAACATGAACTCATTTTAATTCCTTCACAAATAGGTATAACCCCAAACCCAAATCCACTGCCATTGCATTGAGTCTGACCCTTAGTGATATTATAGGACAAAGTTAAAGGGCTCCTTAGGTTTTAAAAACTGTAAATCTTTACAGGAATAAAACAAACTCATCTTTCTTCCATGGAGTGGCTGTTGGATTTGAACTGCCCACTCTGCAGTTAGCAGTCTATATAATTACTAAAACTCACTTCATCAAGTCAAGTCCAAATTATAGTAACACTACAGGAAAAAGTAGAACTGACCAAGTGAGTTTCTGAAACTGTATCTCTTTATGGGAGAGAAAATCCCATCTTTCTCCTGTGGAGTGGCTGGTAGTTTTGAATTGCTGACCTTGGGTATTATGGTCCAACAGGTAACCAAAAGATTAGTTAGAACTTTACAAATCCCTAAAGGCCTATGGATTCTGGAAGAGATTGTCAACAGGTGGTGACTCCATCTCTCTACTCTTAGGTCACAGTTGAGATAGCAATAGATGGTCTGGGGAGGTCTGCTCCCCACATCTTTGCTTGCTCTGACTCCAGGAAAATCCTTGTTTCCTTTGTGTTTACATTGTCAAGGAGAAAAACAAATGAGTATCTTAGAACGACCTGTAGATAAAGAATGAATATCAAGAGCATGTTTATATTTTTCATATGAACTCTTTGAATCGGTTCCCTCAGTAATGCTTGGGGCCACAGGAAGTGGGGGTTATGATAAATGAGTCCAGAGCCTGTTTTCAGATGCCAAGGTCCAGTATATTTATATGTCATATCTTATATTAGAATTGAGAGGTTATGTGGCATGGTAATAGTTAGGTTTTATGTTAACTTGACTCTGTCAGGATTCTGTTTTGGCAGTCAGCATGTAGAAATCCCCTTACACAGACCTGACACAATGTAATCACAACCAATGAGTTTCAAGTCTCCATAATGAGATGTTTAGGGTGAAATGCAACACTGTATTTAGGTCACAGCATTGATGCAATGAGTTCCCTCGGGGGTGTAGCCTGATTCCTATATAAGTGGACGCTGTGCTTTAACCTTTTGCTAGATCTGGATTCTGCATCTGGCTCAGTGACTTCCAGGTCTTTGGTCTGCTATATTGCCTGTCGATCCTAGGAGAATGTTCTCAGTGACCTCTCATCATCTTAAAGTCAGCCTAATCTGCTGATCTTGGATTCATGCTCCTCTCCAGCCACCAGCCTGTGATCTTTCTGCTGATTGTCAACGACCACAGCTACAGGAACCAGAGGAAACATCCAGCTTAACATTTTACTCGTGGAGAAGGAAACTGCCTGGACTCAGACGTGCCAGCTTCTACAACCATGCGAGCTATTTTCTTGGTATAAATTTCTCTCTATTTATGCATCTAGAAGTATCATTGGTTTTGCTTTTCAACCCAGGCATGTCAACAGTTTCTAGGAGGCTATATGGAACCTTAGTTGAAAGATTAATATTAATTATTTTCACAATCTATTTAATATATGAGTATTAGTTGTTCCTAGATGAGAAATTAAATGCTTTAAGAAGTAGATACTGAGAATTCAGAAAGGAAGAGATGCTCCTTTTACACTTGGTTTCAGCTCCCTTTTGAAACTATCTCCTGTGCAGTTTCTTTAAATGCCCTTTTATTATTTTGTCCCTCAAAATTTAACTTTGATTTTACCAATAGAGCTATTTCAAGAACCAAAGGAAAGAGGTTTTAGATAGTGACCAACTTTGATTAGAAATGGGGACATTTCTCCCAAACTACATAGATATCTTGGTTCTTTATTAAATAAAATCAGTTCTTTTATTCACGTCCTCTCTCGTACATCATCCCTGTGGAAAATTAATTTGGCAGGAAAATATGATAGAAAATATGAATCTTATCTCTTGACACTCACTATAGGATGTTCCCTTTCATAAATTCCCCTCCATCAAACTCTATGTCCAAATTATCAACCAAAACATATTTAATGCTTGAGAAGCTCACTGAGAATGAAATTCAATCTTGAGATTCTCCATCAGTATGTGCCCTATAACCCAGCACCCCAAGACACCTTGTGTTGTGATTATTACACTTCTTACAATCGAAGAAGGGAATAAAATTTCCTTGGAAAACAACCATGCTTCTCAGATAAGAATGAATAAGGATTACTACTAGGAAATATAGAAACTTCTATTTAATCCTTTTCATTTTCATATTTCTTTGCAAGTTGCTACAACAAATGAGGAGAAACAAGGTAGAGCCTCTTGTACCCAGGAAACTCATTTCATGATTGTTAAGGTGAGGTAGAAGGAAGTTCTGAAAATGTATTTCAGATCATCCTTTATAAAAATGCCTATTGGTAAACCGAACTCCGGCATTTGCTTTCCTCAGAAGCATTAATCACTGTCATCTTCAAGGATTTCTTTCTTTCTTCAGAGAACTTAACTAGGATGTGCAGGTTAGACGTTTAAAGAAAATAGATTTTTATCATCTCCACTCTATGATAATACCCTGCAATAACAAAATAAATAACTTTCTAAAGTTATATTGTGCCTTAACATTGTACATAAGTATAAAATGATACATATGCATATAATCTACTACTGTTCAAATTTCAGATGAAGAGCATCTTAATTTTAATTTATAGAAGACAAAAGTATATTTGTCAGCAATCTTTCTTGGTATTTTTTAAAAGGGCATGGTAACCACACCATAATAAGTTTCCGTTGCTTTTTTTCTCATTATCGTGTATTTGCTTCACAACACTGACATACTAACACTAGTAAAGGATCCCTGGTAGTAAAATGGTTATGCATTGGGTTATAATCTGCAATGTTCACCATTCAAAACTGCCAGACCTCTGAGGGAAAGCAATGAGTCTTTCTGCTGTTGTAAACAGCTACAGTCTGACAGAAGCAGTTCGACTCAGTCCTACAGAGTTGCTATGAGTTGGTGTCGACCACATGGTGGTAAGTTTACTTGTTTTTTTAGGAGTACTGTTAAGTGGATGAAATTTTATCTGAGAACAAGGTCTCAGTCAGAGCTTGACAATACTAAGGGAGCAAAAAGGACAAATGGGGCACTGCCTGCAGAGCAGGGGCATAACTTCTATTCTATTCTCAAATGAAGTGGATCATTGCCCTTGTTGTCAGGTGCCATAGAGTTGGTTCAGATTGATCATGATCCTATGTACAGCAGAGTAACATCCTGCCCAGTCCTACACAATCCTCACAATTGTCAAGTTTGAGCCATTGGTTGCAACCACTGTGCCAAATGATATCCTTGTGGGTCTCTATTTTCTGGGCACCTCTACCGCATGATGCTCCCCGTGCATGATGCTTTGTTTTTGGTTTTTCCATGAGGGATTGGTCTCCCCTGATAACATGTCCAAAGTTTGTGAGATAAAGTCTCACCATTATTGTTTCTAAGGAGAATTCTGGCTGTACTTCTTCCAAGACAGACCTGTTTGTTCTTTTGGCAGTCCACGTGTTTTCAATACTTTTTACCAGCACCATAATTCAAGGGCAACGATTCTTCTTCAGTCTTCCTTAGTCAATGTCTAACTTTCACATGCCTATGAGATCACCAAATATACCATGACTTGGTGCTTGAGGGCCTGGTAACAAAGTGAGTTTTGTACTAGCCTGTCAACCACAAGCTCGGCACTTCAAAATTACGAGCCACTCAATAGGAGAGAGATCAAGCTTTCTACTCCCATAAAGATTTATAGTTTCAGAAACGCACAGGGGCAGTTCTACTCTGCTCTCCAGGGTTTCTATGAGTCGGAACTGACATAATAATAGTGAGTGTTTTTAGTTTTTTTGTCCTTTGCTGCCATTAAGGAGGGACCTCCTGTACAACGATGACCTCATGCATAATAGAGCAAAATATGGTTTATCCCTGCATTTAGTCTCATGATGAGTTGCAGATGGTACCAGAGTAATCCACTGGATTTCATTAGCTGATTTTTGGAAGTAGATCATCAGGAATGTCTTCATTTTTACTTTAGTTTGGAAGCTGTACTAAAACCTGTTTAGCAAGATTAGAGCACAGAAGCTGGCAATGATGAAGTGCATTGACCACAAGTCAAATCTAGGTCTCTTGAAGGAAAGCGAGAATTCTACCACAGACCCACACTGTCCCCCACAGAGGAAACAATCACTCAGCTAACATCGCTTCAATAAGTTCATACATCCTTTAAAATAACTATTTTGATGTATATATACATTTATAATATCAATCAAACCAACTAAAGTGTGTTCATTGAATTAAGCACCATGCCAGGTATTAGGAAGAATGCAAGAAAAGTGTGATCTGAAACGAACTTATCCGTCTGTCATTCCCATGGTTAAGTCTTGTCTTGATCACTTCTTTGTTACAAGACTTAGTCTGGAATAAAGCTAGTTTAAGAAAAGGAAGGAATTATGGAAAAGTCCGTTGTCTTCCAACATTCTCTGTTCTCTGTTTCTCACGATCACTTCTCTTTCTCACCCATTGATACTGGCTTCCACCACATGTCTCGTGGGTGATGGTGAGCACTTCAGTGTGGGCACTGGGATGGTAAGGTATGGTATTTTTAATATGATAACATTTTAATTTGTACCATCTGTTAGAATGATTTCAATATTAAAGAATGGTCCTACAGAGCAGTCCTGTGGATTCATTCAAAACTTATTCCAATTAGCTCTGTCTGTGATTGCAAGTGAAAAAATATCCAACTTGAATTAACATAGGCAAAAAATGCTTGCTATCTAACAGAACTGAAATTCTCACTCTCTTGGCTGTACGTCCTTTATTTTATCTGTTAAGCTAAACCTCTCATCTTGGTGTCAAAATAGCTGCAGTGCCTCTTCTTTTATGGTCCAAGCCCATTAGAAACTGTGAGCCTCTTTTTCTCATAGCTCCCATGGAAAGCTAAATGTTCATTCTGGTTATAATGAATACTTCAATATATCATATTTCAGTATGTGAAATAAATAGTGATAGTTTAGGTTGGCATAGGCAATCCAGGTGTTTATCTAATGAGCTCATGGGCAACATGCAGGTCTTTGACAATGGATCTTCATATAAAATTTTTGAGTTATGGTCAGAAGGTGGTGGAATAGAGACCGGGAAAAGTCAGCAATAAATGTGAATAAAGACTGCCTCCGGAGAGGGGGTAATAAGCCGAACAGGAAACAGTTGCTCTAAAAGAGATTTTCTCAGAAGTAAAAGCTGCACTTCTTTGGTGTCACATGAGAAGGTAGATCTTACCAGAGAGAGGAGAAGAGCCTGTTCTCCTTCTCAGAATAGCATTTCTCAGATACATTGAGGGATCCAGGCTACGCAGCCTTATATTTGCAAATCAGAGGAGGGCACTTGAGCAGGGCAAGGAAATAAAAGGTGTGAGGAGCATCAGTACTGGGAAGGTGCCCCTAAGAACTTCACAGAAAACAGCAATGGAGAGCACAAAAGGACTGGGGGAAGACTCATGTGAGTCACTTCTGTCTGTGCTCCCAGAAATTAGTCACTTCAATCACGCATGATGAGAGTCAGGGTAAGATGAATGTTACTGCAATGTGCCTCAGGTTGTATCCACATGATTACAGTGACCAAACAAAAACAAAATCCCATGCACAGTATGTGTAATGCCACTGGAGAAAAAAAATTACAGGGGAGAGAAAACAATAAAGAAACAAGGGAAAGAGGGATGTAGATTAAACTATCTTAGCGGATTGTGCCTTGGAAAATAAGGAGGACAAAAAGGTGGATTCTTCTTGAGCCCCAGTATTAAATAACGTAAAACCAAGAAGTAAATACAAGGTTTTTATCTAGGTAAGTATTTTATCTAAATGATCAACATACAATATAGAAAACAACAAACATGTGACTGACTACCTTCTACTCTTTTGAGAATTTAATGAATTAATGAAAGTTTACCAAAAAATGGGCAAATTTATGAGATTCCATAACGGGCAGTGCTTTTTGCAAAAAAAAAAAAAGGAAAAGAAGATGGCACTGAGAGCCCTATACAAATGATATCTACATATACCAATACTCTGAAATTTGAATGTGTGTGTGCGTGTTTTAGATGAGATACACATGGACGGAAGGAAAGCTCCACTTCAAGAAATTAACAGAAGCAGAAAAACAATGGCAGAAATGTCAGCTCATTACCTGACCAAGTTGATCTCTTTATTCAAGGTAGAAATAGGGGTCAAAGGACAATTTAGTAGATTATATCAAAACCAGAATAGTGACATAATGGTTCTGTTTTGGCTGCTAGCTACAAGGTCAGCAGTTCAAAACCACAAGGTGCTCCACTGGAGAAAGATGAGATCCCAGAAAGAGTCCCAGTCTTTGAATCCCACAGGTACAGTTTGACCCTGCCCCAAGGTCTTGCCATGAGTAAGCATTACCTCCATGGCAAAGAGTTTGATTTTTTTAAATTTAAACTCCCAAAACACACCAAAAAAGTGCTCTGTGGTGGGTAAAATCTGCTCTGAGTTGTGATAATTAGAAGTTATAATAGGATTGTTAAAAATATGTCATCCTAGGCAGAAACGCAAGCTCACAGGGAGAAATAAAACCTGAAAATGAGTTTTGAGTGAGATAATCACGATATCAAACATCATGCTCGAAACTAAGTCGTTTTTGCCATGAGTAGCAGAGTATTTTGTGTAACACAATGGTATGATGATATTATACATTCAGTTTAGAAATGACTATGGCAGCCAGTGAAAGATGAAAATAAATATTTGTTTAGAAAAATTATTGTTATTATCTTACAGAGAGTATTTCTAAGGCCTGAAGGAGGATATGCCAGTAGGAACAGAGGGAGAATGAATAAGAAATGTGATTTCAAAGTACAATAAATCAATCATATTGCAAGTGAAAAGAGAAGGGGGGAAATATTCTGTAATTTCTTCCTTGGGCTTTGAGGGGAAAGTTACAGAAGCCGTCAGAAGAAAGAAATTTTAGTGTAGAAAGAGGACCTTTTGGTATGGGCCATTGAACATCAAAGAGACAGTGAAACACCCAAACACAGGTGGCGAAAAGGCTCAGCTGCTACAGAAACGGCCCTTCTCCCTGGTGTCTCACAGACCATCCTCCTCATCTGAGGCCACAGACATGAATGCTGTGCTGACTTCTATTTAGCATAAGAATTGCTCTAGAGATTGATCTTTTTTGTTGTTGTTGAAGGTTTTTTTAAAAAATATTTTTAAAACATTTTATTAGGGACTCATACAACCCTTATCACAATTGGTCTTCAAACTTGGACCTTTTTCTTATGTGTAAACTCCATTTAGGTTAGCTACCTGTTTTGATTAGTGCAGCTCTTTATCTAAAACATTAGTTGTTTAAACTCGCTCTTTTTAGTTTGTCTGTTTTCATTTACACGCATACTTGTTGGTAAATTGTTTACAGTAAATTTTGTTGACCGTTGAGGTTTTGGATAAGTCGGATCACCATTTTCTTGAGCATGCAGGTATTTTCTCATTTACAAATGGGCATTTCTCTTTGGCATCCATTAAGTTTTTTCCCAGATCTTGGCCTCTGTCAACTATGAAAAAAATCAACTTGGTTTCTATTAGACCAACTAAAAATGGTTCCACAGAGAGTGATTGTATGATTACCAAGCACATCTGATGTTAAATGTCATAAAAGTGCGGCATGATTATCTCTATTGCTGTTTGCTAATTAAGATAGAGAGGGCTGGGATTTTAAAAATCTTTTTATGGGGGCCTGGTACAACTCTTATCACAATCCATACATTCATCCATTGTGTCGAGCACATTTGTACATTTGTTGCCATCATCATTCTCAGAACAAAGGCTCAAGTAGAGGGTTGGGATTTTATAAACAGCAAGTCATAGCTGAAGAGTCTGCATATGGAAGGTGGTGTTTCGCCTGGTGAAGGGGTGTTCGTGAAGCTGTGGACCCCTGCATTCTTGTCTTTGCTGGTCAGTAACAGCCATCTTCCCAGCTGTCACCTTTCCTGCTACCATACGTTTTAGGAGCAGATCCTAGGAAGCTTCTACAATGTATGGTAGCAAACTCACTCTTTTAAGACATCTTCCTTCAGCCCTAACATTCTGCTTTCCCTGTGGCTGACAAAGCTTCATTCAATCGGTTCCACAGGTACTTTGAAATCTAGGCTTCCACTCTAGGTCATGATGAGGTCGAGATATTTTTTTCTAAGTGTGAGATGATCTAATTAGAACATACTATCCATATTAGTTAAAAAGGGACAGGGACAAGGGAACAGCGAGTGGTTCAAAACCAGAGGAGGGAGGGGAGGGGAGGACTGGAAGGGAGTGACCAAGAGCAAGGTAACTGAGAGGAACTACTGAATCCAGAATGAAGGCTAAACATGGTAATGGGTCGGGAGGAAAGCAAAAGGAAATAGAGGAAAGGAGTAGGAGGCAAAGTGCATACAGAGAAGCCTAAATACAGACATGTACATATGTAAATATATTTATGATTATGGGGGCAATTGATTTATATGCATATATTTATAGGTTCAGTAGTAGGGTAGCAGATGGACATTGGGCCTCCTCATGCATAATCCCCCAATACAATAGCACCTTGACCTGCTAAACAGCCATTGCAGGATACCCATCTTCCCGACATGATCACTGAAGACAGACGTGTGTGTAAGCAAATATGATGAAGAAAGCTGATGGTGCCCGGTTAGCAAAAAAAGATATAGCGTCTGGGGTCTTAAAGGCATGAAGGCAAATAAGCGGCCATCTAGCTCAGAAGCAACAAAGCCCACAGAGAAGAAGCACACGGCCTAAGCGAATACAAGGTGTTGAATGGACCATGTAGCAGATACAAAGGAACAAAAACAATCATTGTGTGATCACCTTCCTCACATAATCGCTGAAGACGAAGGTGTGCATAAGCAAGTGTGGTGAAGAAGGCTGATGGTGCCCGGCTACTGAGAGATATAGCGTCTGGGGACTTAAAGGCTTGAAAGCAAACAAGCGGCCATCTAGCCCAGAAGCAACCAAGCCCACACGGAAGCAGCACACCAACATAGGTGACCATGAAGGACAGAGGAGACCAGGTCTCCAACATCAAAGGTGGGTGGTGGTGAGAATCACATCACCGTGAAAGAGGGGGAGTGCATGATGGGGACCCAATGCCCACCTGTAGAGAGCTGAACACCCCTTCCAGAGGGGTAGTGAGGAGGAGATGGGCCACTCAGGGTTCAGTGTAGCAATAATGAAACTCAAAACCTTCCTCTAGTTCCTGAATGCTTCCTCCCCTCCCAATCATCATGACCCCAATTCTACCTTGCCTTGTGGACCTGGTTATACCAGAGGATGTACAGCGGTGCAGTGGGGATCTGGAGGCACAGGGAATCTAGGACAGACGAACCCCTCAACACCAGCAGTGGGAGTGGTGACACCAGGAGGGAAGGGCATGTAGAAAGGGAGAACCGATCTCGGAGATCTATGTGTAACCTCCTCTCTGGGAGATGAGCAATGGGAGGCGGGCAAGGGGAGACGCCGGGGAGTGTAAGATAAGGTATAATAATTATTTATAAACTATCAAGGGACCAGGGGTGGGATCGGGGAGGGAGGGGGGTTGGGGGAAAAAAGGGAAACCGAGCTGATTCCAGGAACCCAAGTGGAAGGTGAATTATGAGAGTGATGAGTGCAACGAATGTACAAGGGTGCTTTGCTCAATTGATGTATGTACAGATTGTGATAAGAGCCTTATGAGCCCCAATAAAAGATTTTTTAAAAAAAGGGAGAATGGGTTCTATATTTTTCTAGCCAATGGTATCCAAAATTTTTGCATTAGTTATACATAAGATTGTGGGAAGTGTTTGCTTTACCTTTTTTATACATGCTCTCTACTGCTGCTAATTTTGAGTAGATGCTACAGAATTTACAGAATGCTACAGAAATTAATTTATCTCATGAATTGTGAAAATGTTTTTAGCACTGAGAACAATGTATCTATGAAAGAGATATAAAGCAAACAGGGAAAGGGAAAATGGGGGCATAGGAGTGTAAAATAATGATTATATTGGGAAGATTAAAATTAAAAACCTTGTTCTATGTGAATGCACAGTATATGCACAGGATTATAGCTAGAATAAAAAGCCTAACTTCAAGTTAATTGAGCTATTTTGTAAATCTGTGTTTAGTGTACGTTTTAGAGAGCTAATGCCTTTCCTCTGTGGTTTCCTCGCACAATTACAGCATTGATTAAAATGTTAAAAGGTTTATTGCCTTTTGTTTCTAGCTGCGATGAACGAACTAGATGCTGTTGGTACTGAAGGTTGGCTCCTATCCATAGCATCCCCAGGCTCAACAAAAAATGCAGTTCTGTCTCCAGCCAATCTCGATTTCCTTGTTGCAGCTGTGTCAATCCAACTCCTTGCAGGGCTTCTTTTTTATCATTAACCTGTCCTTTATCAAACATGATGTCCTTTTCCAGAACTGGCCTTTCCTAATCGGATGATTGAAGTAAAGGAGACAGTCTTACCATCCTCGTCATCCTCACCTGGGAATATTCGGGTGTCATTCTCCAAGACAGATTTGTCTCTTCTTTTCCTGTAAAGTCTACAGTACTTTCGTTACTCTTTGTGACCCCTACCATAACTCAAAGTCAACAATTCTCCTGGGTCTTCCTTCTGCATTGCCCCCCCCCCCCGCCTCCTTCTTTTTTAAAACATGCCCAGGAGCTGATTGAAAACACAATGGGTTGGATCAGGCATACCTTAGTCCTCAAGTGATGTATTTCTTTTACACCATTGAAAGAGAATTTTGGGAATCAGTTTTGCCCAATGCAACACGTCACTTGGTTTCTTGGTTGCTGCTTCCATGGGTGTTGATTATGTATCCAAGTATAGAAATACTTGAAAAATTCAGTCTTGTTCTTTGTTCATCATGATGCTGCCTATTGGCCCAACTGTATTTTTGTTTTCTTTTTGTGCTTTTGCTAAGCTAGAAATCCTAACTGGAACAGAAATTTTCATCCAAATTTCACAGGTGTATAAGGCTATTGAAAATACCATGGCTTAGGTCAGCGGACCTTTGTCTTTAAGGTGACATACATGCTCTTCAACCTTTTGTTTTAATTAAATACTTTTATTGGGGGCTCTTACATCTCTTATCACAATCCATATATTCATTGTGTCAACCACTTTTCACATATGCCACAATCTTTTTCAAAGCATTCTCTTTTCTCTTGAGCCCCTAATATCAGCTCCCTATTTCTTTCCCCTCCCTCCCCTACCCACTCTCCCTCATGAACCCTTGATAAGTTATAGATTATATTTTCATATCTTACATCGTCCTCTGTCACTCCTCACCCACTTTTCCATTGTTCATCCCCCTGGGAGGGGGCTCTAGATTGATCCTTGTGATTGGTTCTCCCTTTCTCCCCCGACCCTCCCCTAATCCTCCTGGTATCTCTACTCTCATTGTTCCTGAGGGGTTTATCTATCCTGAATTCCCTGTGGCTCTTCAACATTTTTAAGAAGTCTCATGCAGTAGATTTTCCTAATTCAATATGCCCTTTGCTTTCTTGATCGGAGCTTTCATGAGCAATGACTACAGACCCAAGGTAAAAATCCAAATGAACTATTATCTAGTCGATTCTGATGCATAATGACCTTGTAGTATGGCAAGAACTTCCCTGTGGGGTCTTAGGCTGTAAATCATTACAAGAGCAGAAAGGGTCTATTTCCCCCGTTGAAGACAATGGTAGTTGGATCTGCTAGGCTGTGGTTAGCCGACCAATGTGTTACCCACTGTACTAAATGAAATCCTTGACAACTTCAATCTTCCCTTCACTTACCAGGCTGTTGTCTCTTGGTCTAGTGGTGAGGATTTTTATTTTCTTTACATTGAATTGAAATTCATACTGAAGACTGCAGACTTTAATTTTCATCAAATCTTCATCACTTTCAACAAGTAAGGATGTGTCATCTGGGTATTGCTGGCCGTTCATGAGTCTTCCCCTAATCCTTATGCCACATTGTGCCTCATATATTGTAATCCAGCTCCTTGGCTTATTTCCTCAGCCAGATGGAATAAGAATGATTAAATGATGTAAACCTAATGTACACATTTCCTGGTTTAAAAACACGTTTTAAAATTCATGCTTAACTATTAAAGTTTTCTGTGCCTGGCTTTTGGCAGATGTCCAGAATTGCTCTCCAAGTCCTCAGTGGCAGCTTCCACTTCTACTTTACTGTCGGCCAGCACTTCCATAGACTAGCTTCTTTGTAGTATTCTCAGTTAGATCTAGGAATATCAAGCACCCTGCTGCTGTCCCTATGATGTCCTGGTTTCTTTCCCTTCCTCTTGGCAAAACAGAAAGAAGTAAAAATTATGCAGCAGCATGAAGCTTTTGGTCTGAATAAAACTCTGTGATTGTCTTTTTCCAACCAGCAATTTCTCTAGCAGACAGCTTCTAAATTGCCTTAAGCTCCTATCCCAGTAGATATGCTAGATGCTTACCAATTAATTTAAGCTGAATGGGCCTTTAGCAACTCTCATTCACAGAATTAAATCTCAGTGCTCTGTAGACTTGAAAAGACTATGCCTTCCAAAAGATGTATAACATTTTACAACCTGGGTAAGGTTTGTGAGCGGATTAAAAAACAACTAAACAAAAATCCATGGTTTCTATAATAGAAAATTAAGCCTAGCTATAGTGTAGGGTATTACAAAGATATGTATAAGGAAAATTAGTTGATGGGGAAGTCCAGGTATTAAATGAAATCATTTAACTTTAATAGAATTTAAATGCCTATGGCATATTGAAGCACAAGAAGGTTATCATTTTCCAATGATGCAGGGACCTTTTCTGAATCTTCAAAGATTCAAGGGATAAAATCAGGATTATAAAAGAACAAAGAATCACTTTGGAACTTATAATAATTATAATAGGAGTGTGTTAATATTATAAAAGGCTGAAATTAAAGTTGATTAGAAATATTTGGACTAAGTTCAGCTCTGTGGATACAGAAAGAGAAATTATAGAAATTATAGAAATTACTCATCTACCAGCTATTATCACACTTACTGAAAATCTGTTTGTTTTTTTTTAAAGGAATGAAGTAAGGACTTTCTGTAAGAAAATGAAATATATCTCCTTTGGTAAGTGTTGGGTACTTCTTTATTTACAGTTTTTAAAAACACTACATATACCTTTCTTTAACTTTACATATCTCATTACTTAATCAACATGGTAATGCTCGCAATGGCAGGAAGCCGGCAAATGAGTCAGAGGAAACAATGTCATACGTGAGGTGTTAGCAGTGTCTGAAGGTTTTCCATTAAAATTGAGTACGGAATGGATTGCCTGTTTAACCAAACGGAAACGATTCTCAGACTTACTGAATCAAAATCTTCTTCTGAGGGCCTTATTTTACCTTGCTGTATTTAAAATGCCACAGGTAATTGTAATGTGGAGTTTGTTAATGTAAACCAACTCTTATACTCAAGATTGCAAGTGAAAATTAAAGTCAACGCAAGTTACTCTCACTATATTAAAATACATCAAGTCCTGGCAAAAATTCTTAGTCATATGTTAAAGACTAAGAAGCTCTGTTGGCAGAGTGGATTATGTATTGGGCTGCTAACTGCAAGGTCAGCAGTTCAAAAGCATTAGTCACTCCATGAGAGAAAAATTAGGCTTTCTACTACCATATGGATGGATATACAGTCCCGGAAATCCACAGGGTCCATTCTACTCTGTCCGTAGAGTCCCTCACTCTGAGCCAGAATCAACTCCATCGTGAGTTTATGTTAAAGAATGCCAGAATGAAGCAAAATAAACTATTTTCCCCAGGGTTTCTACAAGATAAATTTGTCCCAGGGTTTCTAGAAGATAAATTTGTGGACCAACTTCTAAAGAAAACTGACACTTACTTATCCAGACTAATAGGTTACACACCAAACTCAGCTCCAGAAGTTTGTCTCCCAGTGCTGCACAGCCCAAGCTAATATCAGACAAAATCCTGGGTCACTGACCAGTTCTTCCCTTTGAAACTGACTTTTAAATCTTCAAGCCTAAGTACTTCCTTGACCTCCCTGTTGAGATACCATTCAATCTCTGTCAAGGTGATGCTCTTCTTGACAGCAGAAGGCCTCATTCACTTCACTTTGCCTGATCAATAGTTTTATGTTTAAATTTGTTTGGTTGGTGAGTATCATATATTTTACACAAATCATAGATTGAGTAACAAAATGAGACAATAAAATAATTTGAATGTGAGGCAAACACAACCAAGGTGTGGTGCTTTGAATTAACCTGATACTTGGCAAGTTTTTCCTACCTTAAGATTTTGTTCTTGTGCAAATTCTAAAAGGGCCTTTAACTTCAATGTCACAGGACTTCCTGATTTAATCCCCTCACATGAATCCCCTCAATTGTGCTTTCTCCTAGTTATTATGCCTAAAATCTTAAATTGTCAGAGCATCATATTATACCAATGAATCTTTGTTGTTGTTGTTTATTTATTTATTTATTATTTTATTAAAAGATCATATTATTGGACCTTCTTACAGGTCTTCTAACAATCCATACATCAATTGTATCAAGCATATTTGTACATATACTGCCATCATTATTTTCGAAACATTTAATTTCTATTGAGTCCTTGGTATCAGCTCTTTTTTCCCCTCCCTCCTCATAAATCTTGATGCTTAGATTTTCATATTGAGGCCATATAGGTTTTGTGCCCACCTATTAGTTTTGAGCCCTGGTGACACTCTTAGGCAAATGTTGTACTGCTAACCTAAAGGTAAGCAGTTCAAATCCACCAACTTCTCCTTGGAAGAAAGATGAGGTTTTTAACCTTTGCAAAAATTACAACCTCCAAAACTCTACACAGGGTTACAGTGAGTCAGATTGGATTCGATGGTTGATTTGGGTTGATATTAATATTTTATGTCATCAATATAAAAGAATTAAACAAAAGAGCTTATCTTTAGGTAAATGACCTAGTTATAACCTTTACCCAAGCCTTTGTCCTCTTCTTGGACGCAACTTATTCTTACACATCTGATACAAAGACAGTTCCATATGACACTAACTTCTAAATGCATACTCAAATTTAATCATAATTTTAAAAAAAA